>NW_026519048.1:344500-689000 GCF_947347685.1 Pleuronectes platessa | reverse complement strand
TTTCATTTATGTGCACCGCAGAGTGTGCGACGCAGGATGTTCACCGCAGGAGATTTCCGCAGCAGGAGATGTGCGCCACTGGAGATGTGCACCGCAAGAGATGTGCACGCAGGAGATGTGCACTTAGGAGATGTGCGCTGCAGGAGATGTGCGCCGCAGGAGATGTGCACGCAGGAGATGTGCGCCATCGGAGATGTGCACCGCAGGAGATGTGCGCCGCAGGCGATATGCGCAGCAGGAGATGTACATAGCAGGAGATGTGCGCCGCAGGAGATATACATAGCAGGAGATGTGCGCCGCAAGAGATGTGCAAGCAGGAGATGTGCAATGCAGGATGTGTGCGCACAGTTTTTTTAGGAATTTGAGTTAATTATTATTATTTTTTGTAAATAAATGTTTAATTTATTTGCACCGCAGGGTGTGCGACGCAGGATGTACACCGCAGGAGATTTGCGCAGCAGGAGATGTGCGCCACTGGAGATGTGCACCGCAGGAGATGTGCACGCAGGACATTTGCGCCGCAGGAGATGTACATAGCAGGAGATGTGAACGCAGGAGACGTGCACTGCAGGAGATTTGCGCAGCAGGAGATGTGCACCGCAGGAGATCTGCACCGCAGGAGATGTGCGCAGCAGGAGATGTGCACTGCAGGAGATGTGTACGCACAGTTTTTTTAGGAATTTGAGTTAGTTATTATTATTTTTTGTAAATAAATGTTTCATTTATGTGCACCTCAGGAGATTTGCGCAGCAGGAGATGTGCGCCACTGGAGATGTGCACCGCAGGAGATTTGCACGCAGAAGATGTGCGCCGCAGGAGATGTGCGCCGCAGGAGATTTACATAGCAGGAGATGAGCACTTAGGAGATGTACATAGCAGGAAATGTGCACCGCAGGAGATGTGCGCCGCAGGAGATGTACATAGCAGGAGATGTCCGCCGCAGGCGATATGCGCCACCGGAGATGTGCACCGCAGGAGATGTGCGCCGCAGGAGATGTGCACGCAGGAGATGTGTAACGCAGGATATGTGCACGCAGGAGATGTGCGCAGCAGGAGATGTGCACCGCAGGAGACGTGCACCGCAGGAGATGTGCGCCGCAGGAGATGAGTGCCGCAGGAGATGTGTGCCACAGGATGTGTGCGCACAGTTTTTTTAGGAATTTGAGTTAATTATTATTATTTTTTGTAAATAAATGTTTCATTTATGTGCACCGCAGGGTGTGCGACGCAGGATGTTCACCGCAGGAGATTTCCGCAGCAGGAGATCTGCGCCACTGGAGATGTGCACCGCAAGAGATGTGCACGCAGGAGATGTGCACTTAGGAAATGTGCGCTGCAGGAGATGTGCGCCGCAGGAGATGTGCACGCAGGAGATGTGCGCCATCGGAGATGTGCACCGCAGGAGATGTGCGCCGCAGGCGATATGCGCAGCAGGAGATGTACATACCAGGAGATGTGCGCCGCAGGAGATATACATAGCAGGAGATGTGCGCCGCAAGAGATGTGCAAGCAGGAGATGTGCAATGCAGGATGTGTGCGCACAGTTTTTTTAGGAATTTGAGTTAATTATTATTATTTTTTGTAAATAAATGTTTAATTTATTTGCACCGCAGGGTGTGCGACGCAGGATGTACACCGCAGGAGATTTGCGCAGCAGGAGATGTGCGCCACTGGAGATTTGCACCACAGGAGATGTGCACGCAGGAGATGTGCGCCGCAGGAGATGTACATAGCAGGAGATGTGCACGCAGGAGATGTGCGCCGCAGGAGATGTACATAGCAGGAGATGTGCGCCGCAGGCGATATGCGCCACCGGAGATGTGCACCGCAGGAGATGTGCGCCGCAGGAGATGTGCACGCAGGAGATGTGCAACGCAGGATATGTGCGCAGCAGGAGATGTGCGCCTCAGGAGATGTGCGCAGCAGGGTTTGTGCACACGTTTTTTTTATTAATTTGATTTAATAATATTTTTTTGTAAATAAATGTTTCATTTATGTGCACCGCAGAGTGTGCGCCGTAAGACATGTGCACTGCCGGAGATGTGCGCATTAGGAGATGTGCACCGCAGGAGACGTGCGCTGCAGGAGATGTGCGCCGCAGGAGATGTACATAGCAGGAGATGTGCGCCGCAGGCGATATGCGCAGCAGGAGATGTACATAGCAGGAGATGTGCACGCAGGAGATGTGCACGCAGGAGATGTGCGCCGCAGGAGATGTACATAGCAGGAGATGTGCGCTGCAGGATGTGTGCGCACAGTTTTTTAGGAATTTGAGTTAATTATTATTATTTTTTGTGAATAAATGTTTCATTTATGTGCACCGCAGGGTGTGCGACGCAGGATGTTCACCGCAGGAGATTTCCGCAGCAGGAGATGTGCGCCACTGGAGATGTGCACCGCAAGAGATGTGCACGCAGGAGATGTGCACTTAGGAGATGTGCGCTGCAGGAGATGTGCGCCGCAGGAGATGTGCACGCAGGAGATGTGCGCCATCGGAGATGTGCACCGCAGGAGATGTGCGCCGCAGGCGATATGCGCAGCAGGAGATGTACATAGCAGGAGATGTGCGCCGCAGGAGATGTCCACCGCAGGAGATGTGCGCAGCAGGAGATGTGCACAGCAGGAGATGTGTACACAGGAGATATGCGCCGCAGGAGATGAGTGCCGCAGGAGATGTGCGCCACAGGATGTGTGCGCACAGTTTTTTTAGGAATTTGAGTTAATTATTATTATTTTTTGTGAATAAATGTTTCATTTATGTGCACCGCAGGGTGTGCGACGCAGGATGTTCACCGCAGGAGATTTCCGCAGCAGGAGATGTGCGCCACTGGAGATGTGCACCGCAAGAGATGTGTACGCAGGAGATGTGCACTTAGGAGATGTGCGCTGCAGGAGATGTGCGCCGCAGGAGATGTGCACTCAGGAGATGTGCGCCATCGGAGATGTGCACCGCAGGAGACGTGCACTGCAGGAGATTTGCGCAGCAGGAGATGTGCACCGCAGGAGATGTGCGCAGCAGGAGATGTGCATTGCAGGAGATGTGTACGCACAGTTTTTTTAGGAATTTTAGTTAATTATTATTATTTTTTGTAAATAAATGTTTCATTTATGTGCACCTCAGGAGATTTGCGCAGCAGGAGATGTGCGCCACTGGAGATGTGCACCAAAGGAGATGTGCACGCAGGAGATGTGCACGCAGGAGATGTGCGCCGCAGGAGATTTACATAGCAGGATATGAGCACGCAGGAGATGTACATAGCAGGATATGTGCACCGCAGGAGATGTCCACCGCAGGAGATGTGCGCCGCAGGCGATATGCGCAGCAGGAGATGTGCACGCAGGAGATGTGCGCTGCAGGAGATGTGCGCCGCAGGAGATGTGCACCCAGGAGATGTGCGCCATCGGAGATGTGAACCGCAGGAGATGTGCGCCGCAGGCGATATGCGCAGCAGGAGATGTACATAGCAGGAGATGTGCGCCGCAGGAGATAGACATAGCAGGAGATGTGCGCCGCAAGAGATGTGCAAGCAGGAGATGTGCAATGCAGGATGTGTGCGCACAGTTTTTTTAGGAATTTGAGTTAATTATTATTATTTTTTGTAAATAAATGTTTAATTTATTTGCACCGCAGGGTGTGCGACGCAGGATGTACACCGCAGGAGATTTGCGCAGCAGGAGATGTGCGCCACTGGAGATGTGCACCGCAGGAGATGTGCACGCAGGACATTTGCGCCGCAGGAGATGTACATAGCAGGAGATGTGCACGCAGGAGACGTGCACTGCAGGAGATTTGCGCAGCAGGAGATGTGCACCGCAGGAGATCTGCACCGCAGGAGATGTGCGCAGCAGGAGATGTGCACTGCAGGAGATGTGTACGCACAGTTTTTTTAGGAATTTGAGTTAATTTTTATTATTTTTTGTAAATAAATGTTTCATTTATGTGCACCTCAGGAGATTTGCGCAGCAGGAGACGTGCGCCACTGGAGATGTGCACCGCAGGAGATGTGCACGCAGAAGATGTGCGCCGCAGGAGATGTGCGCCGCAGGAGATTTACATAGCAGGAGATGAGCACTTAGGAGATGTACATAGCAGGATATGTGCACCACAGGAGATGTCCACCGCAGGAGATGTGCGCAGCAGGAGATGTGCACCGCAGGAGATGTGCGCCGCAGGAGATGTACATAGCAGGAGATGTCCGCCGCAGGCGATATGCGCCACCGGAGATGTGCACCGCAGGAGATGTGCGCCGCAGGAGATGTGCACGCAGGAGATGTGCAACGCAGTATATGTGCACGCAGGAGATGTGCGCAGCAGGAGATGTGCGCCTCCGGAGATGTGCGCAGCAGGGTGTGTGCACACGTTTTTTTTATTAATTTGTTTTAATAATATTTTTTTGTAAATAAATGTTTCATTTATGTGCACCGCAGGGTGTGCGCCGTAAGAGATGTGCACTGCCTGAGATGTGCGCATTAGGAGATGTGCACCGCAGGAGACGTGCACCGCAGGAGATGTGCGCCGCAGGAGATGAGTGCCGCAGGAGATGTGTGCCACAGGATGTGTGCGCACAGTTTTTTTAGGAATTTGAGTTAATTATTATTATTTTTTGTAAATAAATGTTTCATTTATGTGCACCGCAGGGTGTGCGACGCAGGATGTTCACCGCAGGAGATTTCCGCAGCAGGAGATCTGCGCCACTGGAGATGTGCACCGCAAGAGATGTGCACGCAGGAGATGTGCACTTAGGAGATGTGCGCTGCAGGAGATGTGCGCCGCAGGAGATGTGCACGCAGGAGATGTGCGCCATCGGAGATGTGCACCGCAGGAGATGTGCGCCGCAGGCGATATGCGCAGCAGGAGATGTACATAGCAGGAGATGTGCGCCGCAGGAGATATACATAGCAGGAGATGTGCGCCGCAAGAGATGTGCAAGCAGGAGATGTGCAATGCAGGATGTGTGCGCACAGTTTTTTTAGGAATTTGAGTTAATTATTATTATTTTTTGTAAATAAATGTTTAATTTATTTGCACCGCAGGGTGTGCGGTGCAGGATGTACACCGCAGGAGATTTGCGCAGCAGGAGATGTGCGCCACTGGAGATTTTCACAACAGGAGATGTGCACGCAGGAGATGTGCGCCGCAGGAGATGTACATAGCAGGAGATGTGCACGCAGGAGATGTGCGCCGCAGGAGATGTACATAGCAGGAGATGTGCGCCGCAGGCGATATGCGCCACCGGAGATGTGCACCGCAGGAGATGTGCGCCGCAGGAGATGTGCACGCAGGAGATGTGCACGCAGGAGATGTGCGCCGCAGGAGATTTACATAGCAGGAGATAAGCACGCAGGAGATGTACATAGCAGGATATGTGCACCGCAGGAGATGTCCACCGCAGGAGATGTGCGCAGCAGGAGATGTGCACAGCAGGAGATGTGTACACAGGAGATATGCGCCGCAGGAGATGAGTGCCGCAGGAGATGTTCGCCACAGGATGTGTGCGCACAGTTTTTTTAGGAATTTGAGTTAATTATTATTATTTTTTGTGAATAAATGTTTCATTTATGTGCACCGCAGAGTGTGCGACGCAGGATGTTCACCGCAGGAGATTTCCGCAGCAGGAGATGTGCGCCACTGGAGATGTGCACCGCAAGAGATGTGCACGCAGGAGATGTGCACTTTGGATATGTGCGCTGCAGGAGATGTGCGCCGCAGGAGATGTGCACGCAGGAGATGTGCGCCATCGGAGATGTGCACCGCAGGAGATGTGCGCCGCAGGCGATATGCGCAGCAGGAGATGTACATAGCAGGAGATGTGCGCCGCAGGAGATATACATAGCAGGAGATGTGCGCCGCAAGAGATGTGCAAGCAGGAGATGTGCAATGCAGGATGTGTGCGCACAGTTTTTTTAGGAATTTGAGTTAATTATTATTATTTTTTGTAAATAAATGTTTAATTTATTTGCACCGCAGGGTGTGCGACGCAGGATGTACACCGCAGGAGATTTGCGCAGCAGGAGATGTGCGCCACTGGAGATGTGCACCGCAGGAGATGTGCACGCAGGACATTTGCGCCGCAGGAGATGTACATAGCAGGAGATGTGAACGCAGGAGACGTGCACTGCAGGAGATTTGCGCAGCAGGAGATGTGCACCGCAGGAGATCTGCACCGCAGGAGATGTGCGCAGCAGGAGATGTGCACTGCAGGAGATGTGTACGCACAGTTTTTTTAGGAATTTGAGTTAATTATTATTATTTTTTGTACATAAATGTTTCATTTATGTGCACCTCAGGAGATTTGCGCAGCAGGAAATGTGCGCCACTGGAGATGTGCACCGCAGGAGATGTGCACGCAGAAGATATGCGCCGCAGGAGATGTGCGCCGCAGGAGATTTACATAGCAGGAGATGAGCACTTAGGAGATGTACATAGCAGGAAATGTGCACCGCAGGAGATGTGCGCCGCAGGAGATGTACATAGCAGGAGATGTCCGCCGCAGGCGATATGCGCCACCGGAGATGTGCACCGCAGGAGATGTGCGCCGCAGGAGATGTGCACGCAGGAGATGTGTATCGCAGGATATGTGCACGCAGGAGATGTGCGCAGCAGGAGATGTGCGCCTCAGGAGATGTGCGCAGCAGGGTGTGTGCACACGTTTTTTTTATTAATTTGATTTAATAATATTTTTTTGTAAATAAATGTTTCATTTATGTGCACCGCAGGGTGTGCGCCGTAAGAGATGTGCACTGCCCGAGATGTGCGCATTAGGAGATGTGCACCGCAGGAGACGTGCACCGCAGGAGATGTGCGCCGCAGGAGATGAGTGCCGCAGGAGATGTGCGCCATCGGAGATGTGCACCGCAGGAGATGTGCGCCGCAGGCGATATGCGCAGCAGGAGATGTACATAGCAGGAGATGTGCGCCGCAGGAGATATACATAGCAGGAGATGTGCGCCGCAAGAGATGTGCAATGCAGGATGTGTGCGCACAGTTTTTTTAGGAATTTGAGTTAATTATTATTATTTTTTGTAAATAAATGTTTAATTTATTTGCACCGCAGGGTGTGCGACGCAGGATGTACACCGCAGGAGATTTGCGCAGCAGGAGATGTGCGCCACTGGAGATTTGCACCACAGGAGATGTACACGCAGGAGATGTGCGCCGCAGGAGATGTACATAGCAGGAGATGTGCACGCAGGAGATGTGCGCCGCAGGAGATGTACATAGCAGGAGATGTGCGCCGCAGGCGATATGCGCCACCGGAGATGTGCACCGCAGGAGATGTGCGCCGCAGGAGATGTGCACGCAGGAGATGTGCAACGCAGGATATGTGCGCAGCAGGAGATGTGCGCCTCAGGAGATGTGCGCAGCAGGGTTTGTGCACACGTTTTTTTTATTAATTTGATTTAATAATATTTTTTTGTAAATAAATGTTTCATTTATGTGCACCGCAGGGTGTGCGCCGTAAGACATGTGCACTGCCGGAGATGTGCGCATTAGGAGATGTGCACCGCAGGAGACGTGCGCTGCAGGAGATGTGCGCCGCAGGAGATGTACATAGCAGGAGATGTGCGCCGCAGGCGATATGCGCAGCAGGAGATGTACATAGCAGGAGATGTGCACGCAGGAGATGTGCACGCAGGAGTGGTGCGCCGCAGGAGATGTACATAGCAGGAGATGTGCGCTGCAGGATGTGTGCGCACAGTTTTTTAGGAATTTGAGTTAATTATTATTATTTTTTGTGAATAAATGTTTCATTTATGTGCACCGCAGGGTGTGCGACGCAGGATGTTCACCGCAGGAGATTTCCGCAGCAGGAGATGTGCGCCACTGGAGATGTGCACCGCAAGAGATGTGCACGCAGGAGATGTGCACTTAGGAGATGTGCGCTGCAGGAGATGTGCGCCGCAGGAGATGTGCACGCAGGAGATGTGCGCCATCGGAGATGTGCACCGCAGGAGATGTGCGCCGCAGGCGATATGCGCAGCAGGAGATGTACATAGCAGGAGATGTGCGCCGCAGGAGATGTCCACCGCAGGAGATGTGCGCAGCAGGAGATGTGCACAGCAGGAGATGTGTACACAGGAGATATGCGCCGCAGTAGATGAGTGCCGCAGGAGATGTGCGCCACAGGATGTGTGCGCACAGTTTTTTTAGGAATTTGAGTTAATTATTATTATTTTTTGTGAATAAATGTTTCATTTATGTGCACCGCAGGGTGTGCGACGCAGGATGTTCACCGCAGGAGATTTCCGCAGCAGGAGATGTGCGCCAATGGAGATGTGCACCGCAAGAGATGTGTACGCAGGAGATGTGCACTTAGGAGATGTGCGCTGCAGGAGATGTGCGCCGCAGGAGATGTGCACTCAGGAGATGTGCGCCATCGGAGATGTGCACCGCAGGAGACGTGCACTGCAGGAGATTTGCGCAGCAGGAGATGTGCACCGCAGGAGATGTGCGCAGCAGGAGATGTGCACTGCAGGAGATGTGTACGCACAGTTTTTTTAGGAATTTTAGTTAATTATTATTATTTTTTGTAAATAAATGTTTCATTTATGTGCACCTCAGGAGATTTGCGCAGCAGGAGATGTGCGCCACTGGAGATGTGCACCAAAGGAGATGTGCACGCAGGAGATGTGCACGCAGGAGATGTGCGCCGCAGGAGATTTACATAGCAGGAGATGAGCACGCAGGAGATGTACATAGCAGGATATGTGCACCGCAGGAGATGTCCACCGCAGGAGATGTGCGCCGCAGGCGATATGCGCAGCAGGAGATGTGCACGCAGGAGATGTGCACTGCAGGAGATGTGCGCCGCAGGAGATGTGCACGCAGGAGATGTGCGCCATCGGAGATGTGCACCGCAGGAGATGTGCGCCGCAGGCGATATGCGCAGCAGGAGATGTACATAGCAGGAGATGTGCGCCGCAGGAGATAGACATAGCAGGAGATGTGCGCCGCAAGAGATGTGCAAGCAGGAGATGTGCAATGCAGGATGTGTGCGCACAGTTTTTTTAGGAATTTGAGTTAATTATTATTATTTTTTGTAAATAAATGTTTAATTTATTTGCACCGCAGGGTGTGCGACGCAGGATGTACACCGCAGGAGATTTGCGCAGCAGGAGATGTGCGCCACTGGAGATGTGCACCGCAGGAGATGTGCACGCAGGACATTTGCGCCGCAGGAGATGTACATAGCAGGAGATGTGCACGCAGGAGACGTGCACTGCAGGAGATTTGCGCAGCAGGAGATGTGCACCGCAGGAGATCTGCACCGCAGGAGATGTGCGCAGCAGGAGATGTGCACTGCAGGAGATGTGTACGCACAGTTTTTTTAGGAATTTGAGTTAATTATTATTATTTTTTGTAAATAAATGTTTCATTTATGTGCACCTCAGGAGATTTAGGCCGCAGGAGATTTACATAGCAGGAGATGAGCACTTAGGAGATGTACATAGCAGGATATGTGCACCACAGGAGATGTCCACCGCAGGAGATGTGCGCAGCAGGAGATGTGCACAACAGGAGATGTGTACACAGGAGATATGCGCCGCAGGAGATGTGCAAGCAGGAGATGTGCAATGCAGGATGTGTGCGCACAGTTTTTTTAGGAATTTGAGTTAATTATTATTATTTTTTGTAAATAAATGTTTAATTTATTTGCACCGCAGGGTGTGCGACGCAGGATGTACACCGCAGGAGATTTGCGCAGCAGGAGATGTGCGCCACTGGAGATGTGCACCGCAGGAGATGTGCACGCAGAAGATATGCGCCGCAGGAGATGTGCGCCGCAGGAGATTTACATAGCAGGAGATGAGCACTTAGGAGATGTACATAGCAGGAAATGTGCACCGCAGGAGATGTGCGCCGCAGGAGATGTACATAGCAGGAGATGTCCGCCGCAGGCGATATGCGCCACCGGAGATGTGCACCGCAGGAGATGTGCGCCGCAGGAGATGTGCACGCAGGAGATGTGTATCGCAGGATATGTGCACGCAGGAGATGTGCGCAGCAGGAGATGTGCGCCTCAGGAGATGTGCGCAGCAGGGTGTGTGCACACGTTTTTTTTATTAATTTGATTTAATAATATTTTTTTGTAAATAAATGTTTCATTTATGTGCACCGCAGGGTGTGCGCCGTAAGAGATGTGCACTGCCCGAGATGTGCGCATTAGGAGATGTGCACCGCAGGAGACGTGCACCGCAGGAGATGTGCGCCGCAGGAGATGAGTGCCGCAGGAGATGTGTGCCACAGGATGTGTGCGCACAGTTTTTTTAGGAATTTGAGTTAATTATTATTATTTTTTGTAAATAAATGTTTCATTTATGTGCACCGCAGGGTGTGCGACGCAGGATGTTCACCGCAGGAGATTTCCGCAGCAGGAGATCTGCGCCACTGGAGATGTGCACCGCAAGAGATGTGCACGCAGGAGATGTGCACTTAGGAAATGTGCGCTGCAGGAGATGTGCGCCGCAGGAGATGTGCACGCAGGAGATGTGCGCCATCGGAGATGTGCACCGCAGGAGATGTGCGCCGCAGGCGATATGCGCAGCAGGAGATGTACATAGCAGGAGATGTGCGCCGCAGGAGATATACATAGCAGGAGATGTGCGCCGCAAGAGATGTGCAATGCAGGATGTGTGCGCACAGTTTTTTTAGGAATTTGAGTTAATTATTATTATTTTTTGTAAATAAATGTTTAATTTATTTGCACCGCAGGGTGTGCGACGCAGGATGTACACCGCAGGAGATTTGCGCAGCAGGAGATGTGCGCCACTGGAGATTTGCACCACAGGAGATGTACACGCAGGAGATGTGCGCCGCAGGAGATGTACATAGCAGGAGATGTGCACGCAGGAGATGTGCGCCGCAGGAGATGTACATAGCAGGAGATGTGCGCCGCAGGCGATATGCGCCACCGGAGATGTGCACCGCAGGAGATGTGCGCCGCAGGAGATGTGCACGCAGGAGATGTGCAACGCAGGATATGTGCGCAGCAGGAGATGTGCGCCTCAGGAGATGTGCGCAGCAGGGTTTGTGCACACGTTTTTTTTATTAATTTGATTTAATAATATTTTTTTGTAAATAAATGTTTCATTTATGTGCACCGCAGGGTGTGCGCCGTAAGACATGTGCACTGCCGGAGATGTGCGCATTAGGAGATGTGCACCGCAGGAGACGTGCGCTGCAGGAGATGTGCGCCGCAGGAGATGTACATAGCAGGAGATGTGCGCCGCAGGCGATATGCGCAGCAGGAGATGTACATAGCAGGAGATGTGCACGCAGGAGATGTGCACGCAGGAGTGGTGCGCCGCAGGAGATGTACATAGCAGGAGATGTGCGCTGCAGGATGTGCGCGCACAGTTTTTTAGGAATTTGAGTTAATTATTATTATTTTTTGTGAATAAATGTTTCATTTATGTGCACCGCAGGGTGTGCGACGCAGGATGTTCACCGCAGGAGATTTCCGCAGCAGGAGATGTGCGCCACTGGAGATGTGCACCGCAAGAGATGTGCACGCAGGAGATGTGCACTTAGGAGATGTGCGCTGCAGGAGATGTGCGCCGCAGGAGATGTGCACGCAGGAGATGTGCGCCATCGGAGATGTGCACCGCAGGAGATGTGCGCCGCAGGCGATATGCGCAGCAGGAGATGTACATAGCAGGAGATGTGCGCCGCAGGAGATGTCCACCGCAGGAGATGTGCGCAGCAGGAGATGTGCACAGCAGGAGATGTGTACACAGGAGATATGCGCCGCAGTAGATGAGTGCCGCAGGAGATGTGCGCCACAGGATGTGTGCGCACAGTTTTTTTAGGAATTTGAGTTAATTATTATTATTTTTTGTGAATAAATGTTTCATTTATGTGCACCGCAGGGTGTGCGACGCAGGATGTTCACCGCAGGAGATTTCCGCAGCAGGAGATGTGCGCCAATGGAGATGTGCACCGCAAGAGATGTGTACGCAGGAGATGTGCACTTAGGAGATGTGCGCTGCAGGAGATGTGCGCCGCAGGAGATGTGCACTCAGGAGATGTGCGCCATCGGAGATGTGCACCGCAGGAGACGTGCACTGCAGGAGATTTGCGCAGCAGGAGATGTGCACCGCAGGAGATGTGCGCAGCAGGAGATGTGCACTGCAGGAGATGTGTACGCACAGTTTTTTTAGGAATTTTAGTTAATTATTATTATTTTTTGTAAATAAATGTTTCATTTATGTGCACCTCAGGAGATTTGCGCAGCAGGAGATGTGCGCCACTGGAGATGTGCACCAAAGGAGATGTGCACGCAGGAGATGTGCACGCAGGAGATGTGCGCCGCAGGAGATTTACATAGCAGGAGATGAGCACGCAGGAGATGTACATAGCAGGATATGTGCACCGCAGGAGATGTCCACCGCAGGAGATGTGCGCCGCAGGCGATATGCGCAGCAGGAGATGTGCACGCAGGAGATGTGCACTGCAGGAGATGTGCGCCGCAGGAGATGTGCACGCAGGAGATGTGCGCCATCGGAGATGTGCACCGCAGGAGATGTGCGCCGCAGGCGATATGCGCAGCAGGAGATGTACATAGCAGGAGATGTGCGCCGCAGGAGATAGACATAGCAGGAGATGTGCGCCGCAAGAGATGTGCAAGCAGGAGATGTGCAATGCAGGATGTGTGCGCACAGTTTTTTTAGGAATTTGAGTTAATTATTATTATTTTTTGTAAATAAATGTTTAATTTATTTGCACCGCAGGGTGTGCGACGCAGGATGTACACCGCAGGAGATTTGCGCAGCAGGAGATGTGCGCCACTGGAGATGTGCACCGCAGGAGATGTGCACGCAGGACATTTGCGCCGCAGGAGATGTACATAGCAGGAGATGTGCACGCAGGAGACGTGCACTGCAGGAGATTTGCGCAGCAGGAGATGTGCACCGCAGGAGATCTGCACCGCAGGAGATGTGCGCAGCAGGAGATGTGCACTGCAGGAGATGTGTACGCACAGTTTTTTTAGGAATTTGAGTTAATTATTATTATTTTTTGTAAATAAATGTTTCATTTATGTGCACCTCAGGAGATTTAGGCCGCAGGAGATTTACATAGCAGGAGATGAGCACTTAGGAGATGTACATAGCAGGATATGTGCACCACAGGAGATGTCCACCGCAGGAGATGTGCGCAGCAGGAGATGTGCACAACAGGAGATGTGTACACAGGAGATATGCGCCGCAGGAGATGTGCAAGCAGGAGATGTGCAATGCAGGATGTGTGCGCACAGTTTTTTTAGGAATTTGAGTTAATTATTATTATTTTTTGTAAATAAATGTTTAATTTATTTGCACCGCAGGGTGTGCGACGCAGGATGTACACCGCAGGAGATTTGCGCAGCAGGAGATGTGCGCCACTGGAGATGTGCACCGCAGGAGATGTGCACGCAGGAGATGTGCGCCGCAGGAGATGTACATAGCAGGAGATGTGCACGCAGGAGATGTGCGCCGCAGGAGATGTACATAGCAGGAGATGTGCGCAGCAGGCGATATGTGCCACCGGAGATGTGCACCGCAGGAGATGTGCGCCGCAGGAGATGTGCACGCAGGAGATGTGCAACGCAGGATATGTGCACGCAGGAGATGTGCGCCTCAGGAGATGTGCGCAGCAGGGTGTGTGCACACGTTTTTTTTATTAATTTGATTTAATAATATTTTTTTGTAAATAAATGTTTCATTTATGTGCACCGAAGGGTGTGCGATGCAGGATTTTCACCGCAGGAGATTTGTGTAGCAGGAGATGTGCGCCACTGGAGATGTGCACCGCAGGAGATATGCACGAAGGAGATGAGTGCCACAGGAGATGTGTGCCACAGGATGTGTGCGCACAGTTTTTTTAGGAATTTGAGTTAATTATTATTATTTTTTGTAAATAAATGTTTCATTTATGTGCACCGCAGGGTGTGCGACGCAGGATGTTCACCGCAGGAGATTTGCGCAGCAGGAGATGTGCGCCACTGGAGATGTGCACCACAGGAGATGTGCACGCAGGAGATGTGCACCGCAGGAGATGTACATAGCAGGAGATGTGCACGCAGGAGATGTGCGCCGCAGGAGATGTACATAGCAGGAGATGTGCGCCGCAGGCGATATGCGCAGCAGGAGATGTACATAGCAGGAGATGTGCGCCGCAGGAGATGTGCGCAGCATGAGATGTGCGCCTCAGGAGATGTGCGCAGCAGGGTGTGTGCACACGTTTTTTTTATTAGTTTGATTTAATAATATTTTTTTGTAAATAAATGTTTCATTTATGTGCACCGCAGGGTGTGCGACGCAGGATGTACACCGCAGGAGATTTGCGCAGCAGGAGATGTGCGCCACTGGAGATGTGCACCGCAGGAGATGTGCACGCAGGACATTTGCGCCGCAGGAGATGTACATAGCAGGAGATGTGCACGCAGGAAACGTGCACTGCAGGAGATTTGCGCAGCAGGAGATGTGCACCGCAGGAGATCTGCGCAGCAGGAGATGTGCGCAGCAGGAGATGTGCACCGCAGGAGATCTGCACCGCAGGAGATGTGCGCAGCAGGAGATGTGCGCAGCAGGAGATGTGCACCGCAGGAGATCTGCACCGCAGGAGATGTGCGCAGCAGGAGATGTGCACCGCAGGAGATGTGCACGCAGAAGATGTGCGCCGCAGGAGATGTGCGCCGCAGGAGATTTACATAGCAGGAGATGAGCACTTAGGAGATGTACATAGCAGGATATGTGCACCGCAGGAGATCTGCACCGCAGGAGATGTGCGCAGCAGGAGATGTGCACCGCAGGAGATCTGCACCGCAGGAGATGTGCGCAGCAGGAGATGTGCACCGCAGGAGATGTGCACGCAGAAGATGTGCGCCGCAGGAGATGTGCGCCGCAGGAGATTTACATAGCAGGAGATGAGCACTTAGGAGATGTACATAGCAGGATATGTGCACCACAGGAGATGTCCACCGCAGGAAATGTGCGCAGCAGGAGATGTGCACCGCAGGAGATGTGTACACAGGAGATATGCGCCGCAGGAGATGTGCGCCACAGGATGTGTGCGCACAGTTTTTTTAGGAATTTGAGTTAATTATTATTATTTTTTGTAAATAAATGTTTCATTTATGTGCACCGCAGGGTGTGCGACGCAGGATGTTCACCGCAGGAGATTTCCGCAGCAGGAGATGTGCGCCACTGGAGATGTGCACCGCAAGAGATGTGCACGCAGGAGATGTGCACTTAGGAGATGTGCGCTGCAGGAGATGTGCGCCGCAGGAGATGTGCACGCAGGAGATGTGCGCCATCGGGCGATATGCGCAGCAGGCGATATGCGCAGCAGGAGATGTACATAGCAGGAGATGTGCGCCGCAGGAGATGTCCACCGCAGGAGATGTGCGCAGCAGGAGATGTGCACAGCAGGAGATGTGTACACAGGAGATATGCGCTGCAGGAGATGAGTGCCGCAGGAGATGTGCGCCACAGGATGTGTGCGCACAGTTTTTTTAGGAATTTGAGTTAATTATTATTATTTTTTGTGAATAAATGTTTCATTTATGTGCACCGCAGGGTGTGCGACGCAGGATGTTCACTTCAGGAGATTTCCGCAGCAGGAGATGTGCGCCACTGGAGATGTGCACCGCAAGAGATGTGTACGCAGGAGATGTGCACTTAGGAGATGTGCGCTGCAGGAGATGTGTGCCGCAGGAGATGTGCACGCAGGAGATGTGCGCCATCGGAGATGTGCACCGCAGGAGACGTGCACTGCAGGAGATTTGCGCAGCAGGAGATGTGCACCGCAGGAGATGTGCGCAGCAGGAGATGTGCACTGCAGGAGATGTGTACGCACAGTTTTTTTAGGAATTTTAGTTAATTATTATTATTTTTTGTAAATAAATGTTTCATTTATGTGCACCTCAGGAGATTTGCGCAGCAGGAGATGTGCGCCACTGGAGATGTGCACCACAGGAGATGTGCACGCAGGAGATGTGCACGCAGGAGATGTGCGCCGCAGGAGATTTACATAGCAGGAGATGAGCACGCAGGAGATGTACATAGCAGATTATGTGCACCGCAGGAGATGTCCACCGCAGGAGATGTGCGCCGCAGGCGATATGCGCAGCAGGAGATGTGCACGCAGGAGATGTGCGCTGCAGGAGATGTGCACCGCAGGAGATGTGCGCAACAGGAGATGTGTGCCGCAGGAGACGTGCACTGCAGGAGATTTGCGCAGCAGGAGATGTGCACAGCAGGAGATGTGCGCAGCAGGAGATGTGCACTGCAGGAGATGTGTACGCACAGTTTTTTTAGGAATTTTAGTTAATTATTATTATTTTTTGTAAATAAATGTTTCATTTATGTGCACCTCAGGAGATTTGCGCAGCAGGAGATGTGCGCCACTGGAGATGTGCACCACAGGAGATGTGCACGCAGGAGATGTGCACGCAGGAGATGTGCGCCGCAGGAGATTTACATAGCAGGAGATGAGCACGCAGGAGATGTACATAGCAGGATATGTGCACCACAGGAGATGTCCACCGCAGGAGATGTGCGCAGCAGGAGATGTGCACCGCAGGAGATGTGTACACAGGAGATATGCGCCGCAGGAGATGTGCAAGCAGGAGATGTGCAATGCAGGATGTGTGCGCACAGTTTTTTTAGGAATTTGAGTTAATTATTATTATTTTTTGTAAATAAATGTTTAATTTATTTGCACCGCAGGGTGTGCGACGCAGGATGTACACCGCAGGAGATTTGCGCAGCAGGAGATGTGCGCCACTGGAGATGTGCACCGCAGGAGATGTGCACGCAGGAGATGTGCGCCGCAGGAGATGTACATAGCAGGAGATGTGCACGCAGGAGATGTGCGCCGCAGGAGATCTGCACCGCAGGAGATGTGCGCAGCAGGAGATGTGCACCGCAGGAGATGTGCACGCAGAAGATGTGCGCCGCAGGAGATGTGCGCCGCAGGAGATTTACATAGCAGGAGATGAGCACTTAGGAGATGTACATAGCAGGATATGTGCACCACAGGAGATGTCCACCGCAGGAAATGTGCGCAGCAGGAGATGTGCACCGCAGGAGATGTGTACACAGGAGATATGCGCCGCAGGAGATGTGCGCCACAGGATGTGTGCGCACAGTTTTTTTAGGAATTTGAGTTAATTATTATTATTTTTTGTAAATAAATGTTTCATTTATGTGCACCGCAGGGTGTGCGACGCAGGATGTTCACCGCAGGAGATTTCCGCAGCAGGAGATGTGCGCCACTGGAGATGTGCACCGCAAGAGATGTGCACGCAGGAGATGTGCACTTAGGAGATGTGCGCTGCAGGAGATGTGCGCCGCAGGAGATGTGCACGCAGGAGATGTGCGCCATCGGGCGATATGCGCAGCAGGCGATATGCGCAGCAGGAGATGTACATAGCAGGAGATGTGCGCCGCAGGAGATGTCCACCGCAGGAGATGTGCGCAGCAGGAGATGTGCACAGCAGGAGATGTGTACACAGGAGATATGCGCTGCAGGAGATGAGTGCCGCAGGAGATGTGCGCCACAGGATGTGTGCGCACAGTTTTTTTAGGAATTTGAGTTAATTATTATTATTTTTTGTGAATAAATGTTTCATTTATGTGCACCGCAGGGTGTGCGACGCAGGATGTTCACTTCAGGAGATTTCCGCAGCAGGAGATGTGCGCCACTGGAGATGTGCACCGCAAGAGATGTGTACGCAGGAGATGTGCACTTAGGAGATGTGCGCTGCAGGAGATGTGTGCCGCAGGAGATGTGCACGCAGAAGATGTGCGCCATCGGAGATGTGCACCGCAGGAGACGTGCACTGCAGGAGATTTGCGCAGCAGGAGATGTGCACCGCAGGAGATGTGCGCAGCAGGAGATGTGCACTGCAGGAGATGTGTACGCACAGTTTTTTTAGGAATTTTAGTTAATTATTATTATTTTTTGTAAATAAATGTTTCATTTATGTGCACCTCAGGAGATTTGCGCAGCAGGAGATGTGCGCCACTGGAGATGTGCACCACAGGAGATGTGCACGCAGGAGATGTGCACGCAGGAGATGTGCGCCGCAGGAGATTTACATAGCAGGAGATGAGCACGCAGGAGATGTACATAGCAGATTATGTGCACCGCAGGAGATGTCCACCGCAGGAGATGTGCGCCGCAGGCGATATGCGCAGCAGGAGATGTGCACGCAGGAGATGTGCGCTGCAGGAGATGTGCACCGCAGGAGATGTGCGCAACAGGAGATGTGTGCCGCAGGAGACGTGCACTGCAGGAGATTTGCGCAGCAGGAGATGTGCACCGCAGGAGATGTGCGCAGCAGGAGATGTGCACTGCAGGAGATGTGTACGCACAGTTTTTTTAGGAATTTTAGTTAATTATTATTATTTTTTGTAAATAAATGTTTCATTTATGTGCACCTCAGGAGATTTGCGCAGCAGGAGATGTGCGCCACTGGAGATGTGCACCACAGGAGATGTGCACGCAGGAGATGTGCACGCAGGAGATGTGCGCCGCAGGAGATTTACATAGCAGGAGATGAGCACGCAGGAGATGTACATAGCAGGATATGTGCACCACAGGAGATGTCCACCGCAGGAGATGTGCGCAGCAGGAGATGTGCACCGCAGGAGATGTGTACACAGGAGATATGCGCCGCAGGAGATGTGCAAGCAGGAGATGTGCAATGCAGGATGTGTGCGCACAGTTTTTTTAGGAATTTGAGTTAATTATTATTATTTTTTGTAAATAAATGTTTAATTTATTTGCACCGCAGGGTGTGCGACGCAGGATGTACACCGCAGGAGATTTGCGCAGCAGGAGATGTGCGCCACTGGAGATGTGCACCGCAGGAGATGTGCACGCAGGAGATGTGCGCCGCAGGAGATGTACATAGCAGGAGATGTGCACGCAGGAGATGTGCGCCGCAGGAGATGTACATAGCAGGAGATGTGCGCCGCAGGCGATATGTGCCACCGGAGGTGTGCACCGCAGGAGATGTGCGCCGCAGGAGATGTGCACGCAGGAGATGTGCAACGCAGGATATGTGCACGCAGGAGATGTGCGCCTCAGGAGATGTGCGCAGCAGGGTGTGTGCACACGTTTTTTTTATTAATTTGATTTAATAATATTTTTTTGTAAATAAATGTTTCATTTATGTGCACCGCAGGGTGTGCGATGCAGGATTTTCACCGCAGGAGATTTGTGTAGCAGGAGATGTGCGCCACTGGAGATGTGCACCGCAGGAGATATGCACGAAGGAGATGAGTGCCGCAGGAGATGTGTGCCACAGGATGTGTGCGCACAGTTTTTTTAGGAGTTTGAGTTAATTATTATTATTTTTTGTAAATAAATGTTTAATTTATTTGCACCGCAGGGTGTGCGACGCAGGATGTACACCGCAGGAGATTTGCGCAGCAGGAGATGTGCGCCACTGGAGATGTGCACCACAGGAGATGTGCACGCAGGAGATGTGCGCCGCAGGAGATGTACATAGCAGGAGATGTGCACGCAGGAGATGTGCGCCGCAGGAGATGTACATAGCAGGAGATGTGCGCCGCAGGCGATATGCGCAGCAGGAGATGTACATAGCAGGAGATGTGCACGCAGGAGATGTGCGCCGCAGGATGTGTGCGCACAGTTTTTTTAGGAATTTGAGTTCATTATTATTATTTTTTGTAAAGAAATGTTTAATTTATTTGCACCGCAGGGTGTGCGACGCAGGATGTACACCGCAGGAGATTTGCGCATCAGGAGATGTGCGCCACTGGAGATGTGCACCGCAGGAGATGTGCGCCGGAGGAGATGTGCGCCGCAGGAGATGTGCGCACAGTTAAATTATTTATGTGATTTAATAATATTTTTTTTGTAAATGTTTTATTCATGTGCACCACAGGGTGTGCAACGCAGGATGTGTGACGCAGCAGATTTGCAATGCAGGAGATGTGCGCCGTATTATTTATATTTCCTCCTTACTGAGAATTCCTTTTATTTCATTAACAATTCTGTTTTATTTCGTCTGTATTTAATTTATTATTATTAAGTCATTTCCTTTTTGCTCAGGAAGCGTTCTACCGGTCAAAAAACTTAACAAGTGAGCCTATTGGTTCAAGGTGAAATAACTGCATGTTATTGGTGTAAAACGGTCTAAGTCCCGCCTCCTCACTCGAGTCAGAGAGGTGCGGTTCAGTGTGGAGACAGATGGAGCCTGATGAGAAGTTGAAATTACGGAGCGATATTACTGCTACTGGTACTCAATATAATACTGAACAAAGAGAAGTTAGAGTATGTTTGAGCCCATAACAAGTTTATCAACTACTGAGAGGACCTGGAGAGCAGCTTAGAGCACCGTTTATTCTTTTCTTTTCCCGGTGAGTTACACCTGCTAAATTAGCGGCCACACGTGGCACAGTAGCAAAATGCTATATGACTTAGCATAGCCTCGTGGTGTTTATGCCATTGAGTGTACTGTAAGATGTTTCATATTTCTTTAGTCATAGAGACAAAAGTGGACATTTGTATGTGTAATATGAGTATGTATGTGAGTTACATTTAGTACAGAGCTAAGGATTATGTAGCTGAATTTGAGCTTTGAGATTAGCTTTCTGTTCATCATTGTGCTGCTTGCATTCACAAATGCAAGGTGTCAGTGTTGTGACAAGAAAATGATTCACATTGCTTTACTTCCGATATTCACATATAGTGAGTAATTGATGTTAAGCTGTAGGTTGTTTGCATAATAATCTAACATTCATATTGTTTCACTGCCATTAAAATTGTAATTTAATAGTATTGTTTATACTTTAATATTAAGAGTTAATGTTATGATACAACAGTAATCCTTTATTCATGGGTTAAGTACTGAAATGTATTATATGTTGACATTGATCAAATTGAACTGTACAGTTAAGAGAATAAGAATATTTGCATATGTTGCTATATAAGCCGTGTTATGTTACACAGGCTGGGTTTTCTGGATACCCTTGAACTTTGAGTTGGATTGGAATCTCTCCCTGACGAGGGAGATGGCGAGCCACCCGTGTTGAGCACCTGGATTGAGGAGCGCTTCCAGCATTCATCTACCTTGCTGTCAGTGTGGTAAGACTGTGGGGAGGACCTCAAACGACAGTTGAATCTAGCAGAACTAGGGATGGGCATAATTAATCGACGATCGATTAATTGATCATTAAGAATGTCGTCGATGAAATCATTTTTTCATCGAGAAATTCGCTAATTACACATTTGACCACGGGGGGCAGTGTTTGAAAAAAACGCCACAGTCCTACTCAGTTACCTGCGACTTGCTGCGAGTTACCGTGTAGTTCCATTTCCAAAATAAACATGAAGAGGTCACGGCAAAGTGTTGCGTGGGACCATTTTGAGTTAAAAAAGGACTTGGTTCACTGCCAACACTGCGAAGCTATCCCAGAGGCTGCGGGAGACAAGGAGCCTGCGTTGTCTGACACGGACGAGGGGAGCACTAACACCGGAATCACAGTAATGTGAGTTACTGGTTATTTTTATGAAGCTTTCTCGACTCGGTACCTTGTCTGATAGTTTTGAGTTACATTTGGCAAAACCTGTCAGACCTAAGTATTATATATTTGTAGTTGTTGTTTAACATTATGTTTTTTTAAATTATTATTATTTTATTTTGGAGGAAAAAAAAAACGAGGGTCAGTTGTGTTTAGTAGCACCGGCTTCTAGCTGTCGGCTCCGCTGCTTAAGATTACGGCAGCGCATATTTTGTTCATCTTGTAATAAAGATCTCAATGAGGAAACATCACTGCATTTTAATGTAGCTTATAAATAGTGAATTTTTGAACTTGAAAATATTAATGATTAATCGAAAATTCGTCATTAACTCTCCCGACGATCGACGAAGACAATTTAATCGAACGCCCATCCCTAAGCAGAACATCCTATTTTTTGAGGATTACTTTTATTTTCTGGGTGCACCCATTTCAAAAGACATTTCTAATTTTACTAAACTGAATGCCGGCAATGTTGTAAATATTTTGTGTGTTAATACAATTGTTTTCATTTAAACCTAACTCTGTGTTCTGTTGGCTCATTGTGGTGTCTGATTCCTGTTAATTACTCCTCCCTACGAATCTTGGTTATACTGGTCCAGTGTGCGCCTCCATGTGGGTTACATGCGCAGCAGGAGATGTGCGCTTCAGGAGATGTGTGCCGCAGGAGATGTACATAGCAGGAGATGTACATAGCAGGAGATGTGCGCCGCAGGCGATATGCGCCACCGGAGATGTGCACCGCAGGAGATGTGCGCCGCAGGAGATGTGCAACGCAGGAGATGTGCGCAGCAGGAGATGTGCGCCTCAGGAGATGTGCGCAGCAGGGTGTGTGCACACGTTTTTTTTTATTAATTTGATTTAATAATATTTTTTTGTAAATAAATGTTTCATTTATGTGCACCGCAGGGTGTGCGCCGCAAGAAATGTGCACCGCCGGAGATGTGCGCAGCAGGAGATGTGCACCGCAGGAGATGTGCGCAACAGGAGATGTGTGCCGCAGGAGACGTGCACTGCAGGAGATTTGCGCAGCAGGAGATGTGCACCGCAGGAGATGTGCGCAGCAGGAGATGTGCACTGCAGGAGATGTGTACGCACAGTTTTTTTAGGAATTTTAGTTAATTATTATTATTTTTTGTAAATAAATGTTTCATTTATGTGCACCTCAGGAGATTTGCGCAGCAGGAGATGTGCGCCACTGGAGATGTGCACCACAGGAGATGTGCACGCAGGAGATGTGCACGCAGGAGATGTGCGCCGCAGGAGATTTACATAGCAGGAGATGAGCACGCAGGAGATGTACATAGCAGGATATGTGCACCACAGGAGATGTCCACCGCAGGAGATGTGCGCAGCAGGAGATGTGCACCGCAGGAGATGTGTACACAGGAGATATGCGCCGCAGGAGATGTGCAAGCAGGAGATGTGCAATGCAGGATGTGTGCGCACAGTTTTTTTAGGAATTTGAGTTAATTATTATTATTTTTTGTAAATAAATGTTTAATTTATTTGCACCGCAGGGTGTGCGACGCAGGATGTACACCGCAGGAGATTTGCGCAGCAGGAGATGTGCGCCACTGGAGATGTGCACCACAGGAGATGTGCACGCAGGAGATGTGCGCCGCAGGAGATGTACATAGCAGGAGATGTGCACGCAGGAGATGTGCGCCGCAGGAGATGTACATAGCAGGAGATGTGCGCCGCAGGCGATATGCGCAGCAGGAGATGTACATAGCAGGAGATGTGCACGCAGGAGATGTGCGCCGCAGGAGATGTACATAGCAGGAGATGTGCGCTGCAGGATGTGTGCGCACAGTTTTTTTAGGAATTTGAGTTCATTATTATTATTTTTTGTAAAGAAATGTTTAATTTATTTGCACCGCAGGGTGTGCGACGCAGGATGTACACCGCAGGAGATTTGCGCATCAGGAGATGTGCGCCACTGGAGATGTGCACCGCAGGAGATGTGCGCCGGAGGAGATGTGCGCCGCAGGAGATGTGCGCACAGTTAAATTATTTATGTGATTTAATAATATTTTTTTTGTAAATGTTTTATTCATGTGCACCACAGGGTGTGCAACGCAGGATGTGTGACGCAGCAGATTTGCAATGCAGGAGATGTGCGCCGTATTATTTATATTTCCTCCTTACTGAGAATTCCTTTTATTTCATTAACAATTCTGTTTTATTTCGTCTGTATTTAATTTATTATTATTAAGTCATTTCCTTTTTGCTCAGGAAGCGTTCTACCGGTCAAAAAACTTAACAAGTGAGCCTATTGGTTCAAGGTGAAATAACTGCATGTTATTGGTGTAAAACGGTCTAAGTCCCGCCTCCTCACTCGAGTCAGAGAGGTGCGGTTCAGTGTGGAGACAGATGGAGCCTGATGAGAAGTTGAAATTACGGAGCGATATTACTGCTACTGGTACTCAATATAATACTGAACAAAGAGAAGTTAGAGTATGTTTGAGCCCATAACAAGTTTATCAACTACTGAGAGGACCTGGAGAGCAGCTTAGAGCACCGTTTATTCTTTTCTTTTCCCGGTGAGTTACACCTGCTAAATTAGCGGCCACACGTGGCACAGTAGCAAAATGCTATATGACTTAGCATAGCCTCGTGGTGTTTATGCCATTGAGTGTACTGTAAGATGTTTCATATTTCTTTAGTCATAGAGACAAAAGTGGACATTTGTATGTGTAATATGAGTATGTATGTGAGTTACATTTAGTACAGAGCTAAGGATTATGTAGCTGAATTTGAGCTTTGAGATTAGCTTTCTGTTCATCATTGTGCTGCTTGCATTCACAAATGCAAGGTGTCAGTGTTGTGACAAGAAAATGATTCACATTGCTTTACTTCCGATATTCACATATAGTGAGTAATTGATGTTAAGCTGTAGGTTGTTTGCATAATAATCTAACATTCATATTGTTTCACTGCCATTAAAATTGTAATTTAATAGTATTGTTTATACTTTAATATTAAGAGTTAATGTTATGATACAACAGTAATCCTTTATTCATGGGTTAAGTACTGAAATGTATTATATGTTGACATTGATCAAATTGAACTGTACAGTTAAGAGAATAAGAATATTTGCATATGTTGCTATATAAGCCGTGTTATGTTACACAGGCTGGGTTTTCTGGATACCCTTGAACTTTGAGTTGGATTGGAATCTCTCCCTGACGAGGGAGATGGCGAGCCACCCGTGTTGAGCACCTGGATTGAGGAGCGCTTCCAGCATTCATCTACCTTGCTGTCAGTGTGGTAAGACTGTGGGGAGGACCTCAAACGACAGTTGAATCTAGCAGAACTAGGGATGGGCATAATTAATCGACGATCGATTAATTGACCATTAAGAATGTCGTCGATGAAATCATTTTTTCATCGAGAAATTCGCTAATTACACATTTGACCACGGGGGGCAGTGTTTGAAAAAAACGCCACAGTCCTACTCAGTTACCTGCGACTTGCTGCGAGTTACCGTGTAGTTCCATTTCCAAAATAAACATGAAGAGGTCACGGCAAAGTGTTGCGTGGGACCATTTTGAGTTAAAAAAGGACTTGGTTCACTGCCAACACTGCGAAGCTATCCCAGAGGCTGCGGGAGACAAGGAGCCTGCGTTGTCTGACACGGACGAGGGGAGCACTAACACCGGAATCACAGTAATGTGAGTTACTGGTTATTTTTATGAAGCTTTCTCGACTCGGTACCTTGTCTGATAGTTTTGAGTTACATTTGGCAAAACCTGTCAGACCTAAGTATTATATATTTGTAGTTGTTGTTTAACATTACGTTTTTTTAAATTATTATTATTTTATTTTGGAGGAAAAAAAAAACGAGGGTCAGTTGTGTTTAGTAGCACCGGCTTCTAGCTGTCGGCTCCGCTGCTTAAGATTACGGCAGCGCATATTTTGTTCATCTTGTAATAAAGATCTCAATGAGGAAACATCACTGCATTTTAATGTAGCTTATAAATAGTGAATTTTTGAACTTGAAAATATTAATGATTAATCGAAAATTCGTCATTAACTCTCCCGACGATCGACGAAGACAATTTAATCGAACGCCCATCCCTAAGCAGAACATCCTATTTTTTGAGGATTACTTTTATTTTCTGGGTGCACCCATTTCAAAAGACATTTCTAATTTTACTAAACTGAATGCCGGCAATGTTGTAAATATTTTGTGTGTTAATACAATTGTTTTCATTTAAACCTAACTCTGTGTTCTGTTTGCTCATTGTGGTGTCTGATTCCTGTTAATTACTCCTCCCTACGAATCTTGGTTATACTGGTCCAGTGTGCGCCTCCATGTGGGTTACATGCGCAGCAGGAGATGTGCGCTTCAGGAGATGTGTGCCGCAGGAGATGTACATAGCAGGAGATGTACATAGCAGGAGATGTGCGCCGCAGGCGATATGCGCCACCGGAGATGTGCACCGCAGGAGATGTGCGCCGCAGGAGATGTGCAACGCAGGAGATGTGCGCAGCAGGAGATGTGCGCCTCAGGAGATGTGCGCAGCAGGGTGTGTGCACACGTTTTTTTTTATTAATTTGATTTAATAATATTTTTTTGTAAATAAATGTTTCATTTATGTGCACCGCAGGGTGTGCGCCGCAAGAAATGTGCACCGCCGGAGATGTGCGCAGCAGGAGATGTGCACCGCAGGAGATGTGCGCAACAGGAGATGTGTGCCGCAGGAGACGTGCACTGCAGGAGATTTGCGCAGCAGGAGATGTGCACCGCAGGAGATGTGCGCAGCAGGAGATGTGCACTGCAGGAGATGTGTACGCACAGTTTTTTTAGGAATTTTAGTTAATTATTATTATTTTTTGTAAATAAATGTTTCATTTATGTGCACCTCAGGAGATTTGCACAGCAGGAGATGTGCGCCACTGGAGATGTGCACCACAGGAGATGTGCACGCAGGAGATGTGCACGCAGGAGATGTGCGCCGCAGGAGATTTACATAGCAGGAGATGAGCACGCAGGAGATGTACATAGCAGGATATGTGCACCACAGGAGATGTCCACCGCAGGAGATGTGCGCAGCAGGAGATGTGCACCGCAGGAGATGTGTACACAGGAGATATGCGCCGCAGGAGATGTGCAAGCAGGAGATGTGCAATGCAGGATGTGTGCGCACAGTTTTTTTAGGAATTTGAGTTAATTATTATAATTTTTTGTAAATAAATGTTTAATTTATTTGCACCGCAGGGTGTGCGACGCAGGATGTACACCGCAGGAGATTTGCGCAGCAGGAGATGTGCGCCACTGGAGATGTGCACCGCAGGAGATGTGCACGCAGGAGATGTGCGCCGCAGGCGATATGTGCCACCGGAGGTGTGCACCGCAGGAGATGTGCGCCGCAGGAGATGTGCACGCAGGAGATGTGCAACGCAGGATATGTGCACGCAGGAGATGTGCGCCTCAGGAGATGTGCGCAGCAGGGTGTGTGCACACGTTTTTTTTATTAATTTGATTTAATAATATTT
Source organism: Pleuronectes platessa (assembly GCF_947347685.1). Classification (NCBI taxonomy): domain Eukaryota; kingdom Metazoa; phylum Chordata; class Actinopteri; order Pleuronectiformes; family Pleuronectidae; genus Pleuronectes; species Pleuronectes platessa. Next base: position 661,958 of record NW_026519048.1, on the reverse strand, counting down.
TTTTGTAAATAAATGTTTCATTTATGTGCACCGCAGGGTGTGCGATGCAGGATTTTCACCGCAGGAGATTTGTGTAGCAGGAGATGTGCGCCACTGGAGATGTGCACCGCAGGAGATATGCACGAAGGAGATGAGTGCCGCAGGAGATGTGTGCCACAGGATGTGTGCGCACAGTTTTTTTAGGAATTTGAGTTAATTATTATTATTTTTTGTAAATAAATGTTTAATTTATTTGCACCGCAGGGTGTGCGACGCAGGATGTACACCGCAGGAGATTTGCGCAGCAGGAGATGTGCGCCACTGGAGATGTGCACCACAGGAGATGTGCACGCAGGAGATGTGCGCCGCAGGAGATGTACATAGCAGGAGATGTGCACGCAGGAGATGTGCGCCGCAGGAGATGTACATAGCAGGAGATGTGCGCCGCAGGCGATATGCGCAGCAGGAGATGTACATAGCAGGAGATGTGCACGCAGGAGATGTGCACGCAGGAGATGTGCGCCGCAGGAGATGTACATAGCAGGAGATGTGCGCTGCAGGATGTGTGCGCACAGTTTTTTTAGGAATTTGAGTTCATTATTATTATTTTTTGTAAAGAAATGTTTAATTTATTTGCACCGCAGGGTGTGCGACGCAGGATGTACACCGCAGGAGATTTGCGCATCAGGAGATGTGCGCCACTGGAGATGTGCACCGCAGGAGATGTGCGCCGGAGGAGATGTGCGCCGCAGGAGATGTGCGCACAGTTAAATTATTTATGTGATTTAATAATATTTTTTTTGTAAATGTTTTATTCATGTGCACCACAGGGTGTGCAACGCAGGATGTGTGACGCAGCAGATTTGCAATGCAGGAGATGTGCGCCATATTATTTATATTTCCTCCTTACTGAGAATTCCTTTTATTTCATTAACAATTCTGTTTTATTTCGTCTGTATTTAATTTATTATTATTAAGTCATTTCCTTTTTGCTCAGGAAGCGTTCTACCGGTCAAAAAACTTAACAAGTGAGCCTATTGGTTCAAGGTGAAATAACTGCATGTTATTGGTGTAAAACGGTCTAAGTCCCGCCTCCTCACTCGAGTCAGAGAGGTGCGGTTCAGTGTGGAGACAGATGGAGCCTGATGAGAAGTTGAAATTACGGAGCGATATTACTGCTACTGGTACTCAATATAATACTGAACAAAGAGAAGTTAGAGTATGTTTGAGCCCATAACAAGTTTATCAACTACTGAGAGGACCTGGAGAGCAGCTTAGAGCACCGTTTATTCTTTTCTTTTCCCGGTGAGTTACACCTGCTAAATTAGCGGCCACACGTGGCACAGTAGCAAAATGCTATATGACTTAGCATAGCCTCGTGGTGTTTATGCCATTGAGTGTACTGTAAGATGTTTCATATTTCTTTAGTTATAGAGACAAAAGTGGACATTTGTATGTGTAATATGAGTATGTATGTGAGTTACATTTAGTACAGAGCTAAGGATTATGTAGCTGAATTTGAGTTTTGAGATTAGCTTTCTGTTCATCATTGTGCTGCTTGCATTCACAAATGCAAGGTGTCAGTGTTGTGACAAGAAAATGATTCACATTGCTTTACTTCCGATATTCACATATAGTGAGTAATTGATGTTAAGCTGTAGGTTGTTTGCATAATAATCTAACATTCATATTGTTTCACTGCCATTAAAATTGTAATTTAATAGTATTGTTTATACTTTAATATTAAGAGTTAATGTTATGATACAACAGTAATCCTTTATTCATGGGTTAAGTACTGAAATGTATTATATGTTGACATTGATCAAATTGAACTGTACAGTTAAGAGAATAAGAATATTTGCATATGTTGCTATATAAGCCGTGTTATGTTACACAGGCTGGGTTTTCTGGATACCCTTGAACTTTGAGTTGGATTGGAATCTCTCCCTGACGAGGGAGATGGCGAGCCACCCGTGTTGAGCACCTGGATTGAGGAGCGCTTCCAGCATTCATCTACCTTGCTGTCAGTGTGGTAAGACTGTGGGGAGGACCTCAAACGACAGTTGAATCTAGCAGAACTAGGGATGGGCATAATTAATCGACGATCGATTAATTGACCATTAAGAATGTCGTCGATGAAATCATTTTTTCATCGAGAAATTCGCTAATTACACATTTGACCACGGGGGGCAGTGTTTGAAAAAAACGCCACAGTCCTACTCAGTTACCTGCGACTTGCTGCGAGTTACCGTGTAGTTCCATTTCCAAAATAAACATGAAGAGGTCACGGCAAAGTGTTGCGTGGGACCATTTTGAGTTAAAAAAGGACTTGGTTCACTGCCAACACTGCGAAGCTATCCCAGAGGCTGCGGGAGACAAGGAGCCTGCGTTGTCTGACACGGACGAGGGGAGCACTAACACCGGAATCACAGTAATGTGAGTTACTGGTTATTTTTATGAAGCTTTCTCGACTCGGTACCTTGTCTGATAGTTTTGAGTTACATTTGGCAAAACCTGTCAGACCTAAGTATTATATATTTGTAGTTGTTGTTTAACATTACGTTTTTTTAAATTATTATTATTTTATTTTGGAGGAAAAAAAAAACGAGGGTCAGTTGTGTTTAGTAGCACCGGCTTCTAGCTGTCGGCTCCGCTGCTTAAGATTACGGCAGCGCATATTTTGTTCATCTTGTAATAAAGATCTCAATGAGGAAACATCACTGCATTTTAATGTAGCTTATAAATAGTGAATTTTTGAACTTGAAAATATTAATGATTAATCGAAAATTCGTCATTAACTCTCCCGACGATCGACGAAGACAATTTAATCGAACGCCCATCCCTAAGCAGAACATCCTATTTTTTGAGGATTACTTTTATTTTCTGGGTGCACCCATTTCAAAAGACATTTCTAATTTTACTAAACTGAATGCCGGCAATGTTGTAAATATTTTGTGTGTTAATACAATTGTTTTCATTTAAACCTAACTCTGTGTTCTGTTTGCTCATTGTGGTGTCTGATTCCTGTTAATTACTCCTCCCTACGAATCTTGGTTATACTGGTCCAGTGTGCGCCTCCATGTGGGTTACATGCGCAGCAGGAGATGTGCGCTTCAGGAGATGTGTGCCGCAGGAGATGTACATAGCAGGAGATGTACATAGCAGGAGATGTGCGCCGCAGGCGATATGCGCCACCGGAGATGTGCACCGCAGGAGATGTGCGCCGCAGGAGATGTGCAACGCAGGAGATGTGCGCAGCAGGAGATGTGCGCCTCAGGAGATGTGCGCAGCAGGGTGTGTGCACACGTTTTTTTTTATTAATTTGATTTAATAATATTTTTTTGTAAATAAATGTTTCATTTACGTGCACCGCAGGGTGTGCGCCGCAAGAAATGTGCACCGCCGGAGATGTGCGCAGCAGGAGATGTGCACCGCAGGAGATGTGCGCAACAGGAGATGTGTGCCGCAGGAGACGTGCACTGCAGGAGATTTGCGCAGCAGGAGATGTGCACCGCAGGAGATGTGCGCAGCAGGAGATGTGCACTGCAGGAGATGTGTACGCACAGTTTTTTTAGGAATTTTAGTTAATTATTATTATTTTTTGTAAATAAATGTTTCATTTATGTGCACCTCAGGAGATTTGCGCAGCAGGAGATGTGCGCCACTGGAGATGTGCACCACAGGAGATGTGCACGCAGGAGATGTGCACGCAGGAGATGTGCGCCGCAGGAGATTTACATAGCAGGAGATGAGCACGCAGGAGATGTACATAGCAGGATATGTGCACCACAGGAGATGTCCACCGCAGGAGATGTGCGCAGCAGGAGATGTGCACCGCAGGAGATGTGTACACAGGAGATATGCGCCGCAGGAGATGTGCAAGCAGGAGATGTGCAATGCAGGATGTGTGCGCACAGTTTTTTTAGGAATTTGAGTTAATTATTATTATTTTTTGTAAATAAATGTTTAATTTATTTGCACCGCAGGGTGTGCGACGCAGGATGTACACCGCAGGAGATTTGCGCAGCAGGAGATGTGCGCCACTGGAGATGTGCACCGCAGGAGATGTGCACGCAGGAGATGTGCGCCGCAGGAGATGTACATAGCAGGAGATGTGCACGCAGGAGATGTGCGCCGCAGGAGATGTACATAGCAGGAGATGTGCGCCGCAGGCGATATGTGCCACCGGAGGTGTGCACCGCAGGAGATGTGCGCCGCAGGAGATGTGCACGCAGGAGATGTGCAACGCAGGATATGTGCACGCAGGAGATGTGCGCCTCAGGAGATGTGCGCAGCAGGGTGTGTGCACACGTTTTTTTTATTAATTTGATTTAATAATATTTTTTTGTAAATAAATGTTTCATTTATGTGCACCGCAGGGTGTGCGATGCAGGATTTTCACCGCAGGAGATTTGTGTAGCAGGAGATGTGCGCCACTGGAGATGTGCACCGCAGGAGATATGCACGAAGGAGATGAGTGCCGCAGGAGATGTGTGCCACAGGATGTGTGCGCACAGTTTTTTTAGGAATTTGAGTTAATTATTATTATTTTTTGTAAATAAATGTTTAATTTATTTGCACCGCAGGGTGTGCGACGCAGGATGTACACCGCAGGAGATTTGCGCAGCAGGAGATGTGCGCCACTGGAGATGTGCACCACAGGAGATGTGCACGCAGGAGATGTGCGCCGCAGGAGATGTACATAGCAGGAGATGTGCACGCAGGAGATGTGCGCCGCAGGAGATGTACATAGCAGGAGATGTGCGCCGCAGGCGATATGCGCAGCAGGAGATGTACATAGCAGGAGATGTGCACGCAGGAGATGTGCACGCAGGAGATGTGCGCCGCAGGAGATGTACATAGCAGGAGATGTGCGCTGCAGGATGTGTGCGCACAGTTTTTTTAGGAATTTGAGTTCATTATTATTATTTTTTGTAAAGAAATGTTTAATTTATTTGCACCGCAGGGTGTGCGACGCAGGATGTACACCGCAGGAGATTTGCGCATCAGGAGATGTGCGCCACTGGAGATGTGCACCGCAGGAGATGTGCGCCGGAGGAGATGTGCGCCGCAGGAGATGTGCGCACAGTTAAATTATTTATGTGATTTAATAATATTTTTTTTGTAAATGTTTTATTCATGTGCACCACAGGGTGTGCAACGCAGGATGTGTGACGCAGCAGATTTGCAATGCAGGAGATGTGCGCCGTATTATTTATATTTCCTCCTTACTGAGAATTCCTTTTATTTCATTAACAATTCTGTTTTATTTCGTCTGTATTTAATTTATTATTATTAAGTCATTTCCTTTTTGCTCAGGAAGCGTTCTACCGGTCAAAAAACTTAACAAGTGAGCCTATTGGTTCAAGGTGAAATAACTGCATGTTATTGGTGTAAAACGGTCTAAGTCCCGCCTCCTCACTCGAGTCAGAGAGGTGCGGTTCAGTGTGGAGACAGATGGAGCCTGATGAGAAGTTGAAATTACGGAGCGATATTACTGCTACTGGTACTCAATATAATACTGAACAAAGAGAAGTTAGAGTATGTTTGAGCCCATAACAAGTTTATCAACTACTGAGAGGACCTGGAGAGCAGCTTAGAGCACCGTTTATTCTTTTCTTTTCCCGGTGAGTTACACCTGCTAAATTAGCGGCCACACGTGGCACAGTAGCAAAATGCTATATGACTTAGCATAGCCTCGTGGTGTTTATGCCATTGAGTGTACTGTAAGATGTTTCATATTTCTTTAGTCATAGAGACAAAAGTGGACATTTGTATGTGTAATATGAGTATGTATGTGAGTTACATTTAGTACAGAGCTAAGGATTATGTAGCTGAATTTGAGCTTTGAGATTAGCTTTCTGTTCATCATTGTGCTGCTTGCATTCACAAATGCAAGGTGTCAGTGTTGTGACAAGAAAATGATTCACATTGCTTTACTTCCGATATTCACATATAGTGAGTAATTGATGTTAAGCTGTAGGTTGTTTGCATAATAATCTAACATTCATATTGTTTCACTGCCATTAAAATTGTAATTTAATAGTATTGTTTATACTTTAATATTAAGAGTTAATGTTATGATACAACAGTAATCCTTTATTCATGGGTTAAGTACTGAAATGTATTATATGTTGACATTGATCAAATTGAACTGTACAGTTAAGAGAATAAGAATATTTGCATATGTTGCTATATAAGCCGTGTTATGTTACACAGGCTGGGTTTTCTGGATACCCTTGAACTTTGAGTTGGATTGGAATCTCTCCCTGACGAGGGAGATGGCGAGCCACCCGTGTTGAGCACCTGGATTGAGGAGCGCTTCCAGCATTCATCTACCTTGCTGTCAGTGTGGTAAGACTGTGGGGAGGACCTCAAACGACAGTTGAATCTAGCAGAACTAGGGATGGGCATAATTAATCGACGATCGATTAATTGACCATTAAGAATGTCGTCGATGAAATCATTTTTTCATCGAGAAATTCGCTAATTACACATTTGACCACGGGGGGCAGTGTTTGAAAAAAACGCCACAGTCCTACTCAGTTACCTGCGACTTGCTGCGAGTTACCGTGTAGTTCCATTTCCAAAATAAACATGAAGAGGTCACGGCAAAGTGTTGCGTGGGACCATTTTGAGTTAAAAAAGGACTTGGTTCACTGCCAACACTGCGAAGCTATCCCAGAGGCTGCGGGAGACAAGGAGCCTGCGTTGTCTGACACGGACGAGGGGAGCGCTAACACCGGAATCACAGTAATGTGAGTTACTGGTTATTTTTATGAAGCTTTCTCGACTCGGTACCTTGTCTGATAGTTTTGAGTTACATTTGGCAAAACCTGTCAGACCTAAGTATTATATATTTGTAGTTGTTGTTTAACATTACGTTTTTTTAAATTATTATTATTTTATTTTGGAGGAAAAAAAAAACGAGGGTCAGTTGTGTTTAGTAGCACCGGCTTCTAGCTGTCGGCTCCGCTGCTTAAGATTACGGCAGCGCATATTTTGTTCATCTTGTAATAAAGATCTCAATGAGGAAACATCACTGCATTTTAATGTAGCTTATAAATAGTGAATTTTTGAACTTGAAAATATTAATGATTAATCGAAAATTCGTCATTAACTCTCCCGACGATCGACGAAGACAATTTAATCGAACGCCCATCCCTAAGCAGAACATCCTATTTTTTGAGGATTACTTTTATTTTCTGGGTGCACCCATTTCAAAAGACATTTCTAATTTTACTAAACTGAATGCCGGCAATGTTGTAAATATTTTGTGTGTTAATACAATTGTTTTCATTTAAACCTAACTCTGTGTTCTGTTTGCTCATTGTGGTGTCTGATTCCTGTTAATTACTCCTCCCTACGAATCTTGGTTATACTGGTCCAGTGTGCGCCTCCATGTGGGTTACATGCGCAGCAGGAGATGTGCGCTTCAGGAGATGTGTGCCGCAGGAGATGTACATAGCAGGAGATGTACATAGCAGGAGATGTGCGCCGCAGGCGATATGCGCCACCGGAGATGTGCACCGCAGGAGATGTGCGCCGCAGGAGATGTGCAACGCAGGAGATGTGCGCAGCAGGAGATGTGCGCCTCAGGAGATGTGCGCAGCAGGGTGTGTGCACACGTTTTTTTTTATTAATTTGATTTAATAATATTTTTTTGTAAATAAATGTTTCATTTATGTGCACCGCAGGGTGTGCGCCGCAAGAAATGTGCACCGCCGGAGATGTGCGCAGCAGGAGATGTGCACCGCAGGAGATGTGCGCAACAGGAGATGTGTGCCGCAGGAGACGTGCACTGCAGGAGATTTGCGCAGCAGGAGATGTGCACCGCAGGAGATGTGCGCAGCAGGAGATGTGCACTGCAGGAGATGTGTACGCACAGTTTTTTTAGGAATTTTAGTTAATTATTATTATTTTTTGTAAATAAATGTTTCATTTATGTGCACCTCAGGAGATTTGCGCAGCAGGAGATGTGCGCCACTGGAGATGTGCACCACAGGAGATGTGCACGCAGGAGATGTGCACGCAGGAGATGTGCGCCGCAGGAGATTTACATAGCAGGAGATGAGCACGCAGGAGATGTACATAGCAGGATATGTGCACCACAGGAGATGTCCACCGCAGGAGATGTGCGCAGCAGGAGATGTGCACCGCAGGAGATGTGTACACAGGAGATATGCGCCGCAGGAGATGTGCAAGCAGGAGATGTGCAATGCAGGATGTGTGCGCACAGTTTTTTTAGGAATTTGAGTTAATTATTATTATTTTTTGTAAATAAATGTTTAATTTATTTGCACCGCAGGGTGTGCGACGCAGGATGTACACCGCAGGAGATTTGCGCAGCAGGAGATGTGCGCCACTGGAGATGTGCACCGCAGGAGATGTGCACGCAGGAGATGTGCGCCGCAGGAGATGTACATAGCAGGAGATGTGCACGCAGGAGATGTGCGCCGCAGGAGATGTACATAGCAGGAGATGTGCGCCGCAGGCGATATGTGCCACCGGAGGTGTGCACCGCAGGAGATGTGCGCCGCAGGAGATGTGCACGCAGGAGATGTGCAACGCAGGATATGTGCACGCAGGAGATGTGCGCCTCAGGAGATGTGCGCAGCAGGGTGTGTGCACACGTTTTTTTTATTAATTTGATTTAATAATATTTTTTTGTAAATAAATGTTTCATTTATGTGCACCGCAGGGTGTGCGATGCAGGATTTTCACCGCAGGAGAATTGTGTAGCAGGAGATGTGCGCCACTGGAGATGTGCACCGCAGGAGATATGCACGAAGGAGATGAGTGCCGCAGGAGATGTGTGCCACAGGATGTGTGCGCACAGTTTTTTTAGGAATTTGAGTTAATTATTATTATTTTTTGTAAATAAATGTTTAATTTATTTGCACCGCAGGGTGTGCGACGCAGGATGTACACCGCAGGAGATTTGCGCAGCAGGAGATGTGCGCCACTGGAGATGTGCACCACAGGAGATGTGCACGCAGGAGATGTGCGCCGCAGGAGATGTACATAGCAGGAGATGTGCACGCAGGAGATGTGCGCCGCAGGAGATGTACATAGCAGGAGATGTGCACGCAGGAGATGTGCGCAGCAGGAGATGTACATAGCAGGAGATGTGCACGCAGGAGATGTGCACGCAGGAGATGTGCGCCGCAGGAGATGTACATAGCAGGAGATGTGCGCTGCAGGATGTGTGCGCACAGTTTTTTTAGGAATTTGAGTTCATTATTATTATTTTTTGTAAAGAAATGTTTAATTTATTTGCACCGCAGGGTGTGCGACGCAGGATGTACACCGCAGGAGATTTGCGCATCAGGAGATGTGCGCCACTGGAGATGTGCACCGCAGGAGATGTGCGCCGGAGGAGATGTGCGCCGCAGGAGATGTGCGCACAGTTAAATTATTTATGTGATTTAATAATATTTTTTTTGTAAATGTTTTATTCATGTGCACCACAGGGTGTGCAACGCAGGATGTGTGACGCAGCAGATTTGCAATGCAGGAGATGTGCGCCGTATTATTTATATTTCCTCCTTACTGAGAATTCCTTTTATTTCATTAACAATTCTGTTTTATTTCGTCTGTATTTAATTTATTATTATTAAGTCATTTCCTTTTTGCTCAGGAAGCGTTCTACCGGTCAAAAAACTTAACAAGTGAGCCTATTGGTTCAAGGTGAAATAACTGCATGTTATTGGTGTAAAACGGTCTAAGTCCCGCCTCCTCACTCGAGTCAGAGAGGTGCGGTTCAGTGTGGAGACAGATGGAGCCTGATGAGAAGTTGAAATTACGGAGCGATATTACTGCTACTGGTACTCAATATAATACTGAACAAAGAGAAGTTAGAGTATGTTTGAGCCCATAACAAGTTTATCAACTACTGAGAGGACCTGGAGAGCAGCTTAGAGCACCGTTTATTCTTTTCTTTTCCCGGTGAGTTACACCTGCTAAATTAGCGGCCACACGTGGCACAGTAGCAAAATGCTATATGACTTAGCATAGCCTCGTGGTGTTTATGCCATTGAGTGTACTGTAAGATGTTTCATATTTCTTTAGTCATAGAGACAAAAGTGGACATTTGTATGTGTAATATGAGTATGTATGTGAGTTACATTTAGTACAGAGCTAAGGATTATGTAGCTGAATTTGAGCTTTGAGATTAGCTTTCTGTTCATCATTGTGCTGCTTGCATTCACAAATGCAAGGTGTCAGTGTTGTGACAAGAAAATGATTCACATTGCTTTACTTCCGATATTCACATATAGTGAGTAATTGATGTTAAGCTGTAGGTTGTTTGCATAATAATCTAACATTCATATTGTTTCACTGCCATTAAAATTGTAATTTAATAGTATTGTTTATACTTTAATATTAAGAGTTAATGTTATGATACAACAGTAATCCTTTATTCATGGGTTAAGTACTGAAATGTATTATATGTTGACATTGATCAAATTGAACTGTACAGTTAAGAGAATAAGAATATTTGCATATGTTGCTATATAAGCCGTGTTATGTTACACAGGCTGGGTTTTCTGGATACCCTTGAACTTTGAGTTGGATTGGAATCTCTCCCTGACGAGGGAGATGGCGAGCCACCCGTGTTGAGCACCTGGATTGAGGAGCGCTTCCAGCATTCATCTACCTTGCTGTCAGTGTGGTAAGACTGTGGGGAGGACCTCAAACGACAGTTGAATCTAGCAGAACTAGGGATGGGCATAATTAATCGACGATCGATTAATTGACCATTAAGAATGTCGTCGATGAAATCATTTTTTCATCGAGAAATTCGCTAATTACACATTTGACCAAGGGGGGCAGTGTTTGAAAAAAACGCCACAGTCCTACTCAGTTACCTGCGACTTGCTGCGAGTTACCGTGTAGTTCCATTTCCAAAATAAACATGAAGAGGTTACGGCAAAGTGTTGCGTGGGACCATTTTGAGTTAAAAAAGGACTTGGTTCACTGCCAACACTGCGAAGCTATCCCAGAGGCTGCGGGAGACAAGGAGCCTGCGTTGTCTGACACGGACGAGGGGAGCGCTAACACCGGAATCACAGTAATGTGAGTTACTGGTTATTTTTATGAAGCTTTCTCGACTCGGTACCTTGTCTGATAGTTTTGAGTTACATTTGGCAAAACCTGTCAGACCTAAGTATTATATATTTGTAGTTGTTGTTTAACATTACGTTTTTTTAAATTATTACTATTTTATTTTGGAGGAAAAAAAAACGAGGGTCAGTTGTGTTTAGTAGCACCGGCTTCTAGCTGTCGGCTCCGCTGCTTAAGATTACGGCAGCGCATATTTTGTTCATCTTGTAATAAAGATCTCAATGAGGAAACATCACTGCATTTTAATGTAGCTTATAAATAGTGAATTTTTGAACTTGAAAATATTAATGATTAATCGAAAATTCGTCATTAACTCTCCCGACGATCGACGAAGACAATTTAATCGAACGCCCATCCCTAAGCAGAACATCCTATTTTTTGAGGATTACTTTTATTTTCTGGGTGCACCCATTTCAAAAGACATTTCTAATTTTACTAAACTGAATGCCGGCAATGTTGTAAATATTTTGTGTGTTAATACAATTGTTTTCATTTAAACCTAACTCTGTGTTCTGTTTGCTCATTGTGGTGTCTGATTCCTGTTAATTACTCCTCCCTACGAATCTTGGTTATACTGGTCCAGTGTGCGCCTCCATGTGGGTTACATGCGCAGCAGGGGATGTGCGCTTCAGGAGATGTGTGCCGCAGGAGATGTACATAGCAGGAGATGTACATAGCAGGAGATGTGCGCCGCAGGCGATATGCGCCACCGGAGATGTGCACCGCAGGAGATGTGCGCCGCAGGAGATGTGCAACGCAGGAGATGTGCGCAGCAGGAGATGTGCAACGCAGGATATGTGCACGCAGGAGATGTGCGCAGCAGGAGATGTGCGCCTCAGGAGATGTGCGCCACAGGATGTGTGCGCACAGTTTTTTTAGGAATTTGAGTTAATTATTATTATTTTTTGTAAATAAATGTTTCATTTATGTGCACCGCAGGGTGTGCGCCGCAAGAGATGTGCACCGCCGGAGATGTGCGCAGCAGGAGATGTGCACCGCAGGAGATGTGCACCGCAGGAGATGTGCACGCAGGAGATGTGCGCCGGAGGAGATGTGCGCCGCAGGAGATGTGCGCACAGTTAATTTATTAATGTGATTTAATAATATTTTTTTTGTAAATGTTTTATTCATGTGCACCACAGGGTGTGCAACGCAGGATGTGTGACGCAAAAGATGTGCGATGCAAAAGATGTGCACCGCAGGAGATGTGCGCCGCAGCAGATTTGCAATGCAGGAGATGTACATAGCAGGAGATGTGCACGCAGGAGATGTGCGCCATCGGAGATGTGCACTTAGGAGATGTGCACTGCAGGAGATGTGCGCCGCAGGAGATGTGCGCAGCAGGATGTGTGCACCGCAGGAGATGTGCGCAGCAGAAGATGTGTGCCGCAGGAGATGTGCACCGCAGGCGATATGCGCCACCGGAGATGTGCACCGCAGGAGATGTGCGCCGCAGGAGATGTGCACGCAGGAGATGTGCAACGCAGGATGTGTGCGCACAGTTTTTTTAGGAATTTGAGTTAATTATTATTATTTTTTGTAAATAAATGTTTCATTTATTTGCACCGCAGGGTGTGCGACGCAGGATGTACACCGCAGGAGATTTGCGCAGCAGGAGATGTGCGCCACTGGAGATGTGCACCGCAGGAGATATGCACGCAGGAGATGTGCAACGCAGGAGATGTGCACGCAGGAGATGTGCGCAGCAGGAGATGTACGCCTCAGGAGATGTGCGCAGCAGGATGTGTGCACACAGTTTTTTTATTAATTTGATTTAATAATATTTTTTTGTAAATAAATGTTTCATTTATGTGCACCGCAGGGTATGCGCCGCAAGAGATGTGCACCGCCAGAGATGTGCGCAGCAGGAGATGTGCGCCGCAGGAGATGTTCGCAGCAGGAGATGTGTGCCGCAGGAGATGTGCGCAGCAGGAGATGTGCACCACTTGAGATATGCACTGCAGGATGTGCGCCGCAAGAGATGTGCACCGCCGGAGATGTGCGCAGCAAGAGATGTGCACCGCAGGCGATATGCGCCACCGGAGATGTGCACCGCAGGAGATGTGCATGCAGGAGATTTGCGCCGCAGGATGTTTGCGCACAGTTTTTTTATTAATTTGAGTTAATTATTATAATTTTTTTGTAAATAAATGTTTCATTTATGTGCAACGCAGGGGATGTGCGCCACAGGAGATGTGCGCCGCAGGAGATGTGCGCACAGTTTATTTGTTAATGTGATTTAATAATATTTATTTTGTGAATGTTTTATTCATGTGCACCACAGGGTGTGCAACGGAGGATGTGCGACGCAAAAGATGTGCACCGCAGGAGATGTGCGCCGCAGGGGATTTGCAATAAAGGAGATGTGCGCCGTATTATTTATATTTCCTCCTTACTAAGAATTCCTTTTATTTCATTAACAATTCTGTTTTATTTCTTCTGTATTTAATTTATTATTATTAAGTCATTTCCTTTTTGCTCAGGAAGTGTTCTACCGGTCAAAAAACTTAACAAGTGAGCCTATTGGTTCAAGGTGAAATAACTGCATGTTATTGGTGTAAAACGGTCTAAGTCCCGCCTCCTCACTCGAGTCAGAGAGGTGCAGTTCAGTGTGGAGACAGATGGAGCCTGATGAGAAGTTGAAATTACGGAGCGATATTACTGCTACTGGTACTCAATATGATACTGAACAAAGAGTATTTAGAGTATGTTTGAGCCCACAAGTTTATCAACTACTGAGAGGACCTGGAGAGCAGCTTAGAGCACCGTTTATTCTTGTCTTTTCTAGATATGCAGTGCAGGAGATGTGCGCCGCAGGAGATGTACATAGCAGGAGATGTGCGCCGCAGGCGATATGCGCAAAAGGAGATGTGCGCCACTGGAGATGTGCATCGCAGGAGATGTGGGCCGCAGGAGATTTGAGCCGCAGGAGATGTGCCCAGCAGGAGATGTACATAGCAGGAGATGTGTACAGAGGAGATGTGCACCGCAGGAGATGTGCGCCGCAGGATATGTGCGCCACAGGAGATATGCGCAGCAGGATGTGTGCTCACAGTTTTTTTGGGAATTTTAGTTAATTATTATAATTTTTTTGTAAATAAATGTTTCATTTATGTGCACCGCAAGGTGTGCGACGCAGAATGTTCACCGCAGGAGATGTGCCCCACTGGAGATGTGCACCGTAGGAGATGTGCACGCAGGGTTTGACTGTTATAATGAAATAGGGTCACTAATCAACGTATTTTCTCAAAAGGCCTTCAGTCAAATTCCTTGATGCTTAACATGCATACAGTGGATTATAAGAATGAAAAAGGATAATTTGAAATCTTGGTTTCAACTTTAAAGGAATTCTTCAAAAAAAAGATTTTAAGTTTTGGAAACCCCAAGGAAAAAGTAGCAACTGCACGGTTTCTACTGTCTGATTGGCTCTAAGTGCCAAAAAGTGCTGGAAACGGGGAGAAAAGCCCATTTTTGCAACAATGGTTAAAATCTTCAATTTTTCATCACAGATGTGCCCAAGATGCGCAAAAGCGCTGGAAACGTTGAGATAAGCCTATTTTTGCAACTATGGTTAAAATCTTCATTTTTTCATCACAGATATGCCCAAGGTGCACAAAAGTGCTGGAAACGGTGAGATAAGCCTAATTTTGCAACAATGTTTAAGGTTTGGAGGTTTCAAGGACTAAAGCTGAAAATCAGTGGTTTGACTGCCATAATGAAATAGGGATACTAATCAATGTATTTTCTCAAAAGGTCTTCAGTCAGATTACTTGATACTTAACATGCATACAGTGGATGTTTATAATGAAAAAGTATCATTTGAAATCTTGGTTTCAACTCTGAAGGAACTCTTTAAAAAACAGATTTTAAGTTTTGGAAACCCCAATGAAAAAGTAGCAACTGCACGGTTTCTACTGTCAGATTGGCTCTACGTGCCAAAAAGTGCTGGAAACGGGGAGATTAGCCTATTTTTGCAACTTTGGTTAAAATCTTAAATTTTTCATCACAGATGTGCCCAAGATGCCAAAAAGTGCTGGAAACGGGGCGATAAGCCTATTTTTGCAACTTTGGTTAAAATCTTAAATTTTTCATCACAGATGTGCCCAAGATGCGCAAAAGCGCTGGAAACGGTGAGATAAGCCTATTTTTGCAACTATGGTTAAAATCTTAAATTTTTCATCACAGATGTGCCCAAGATGCCCAAAAGCGCTGGAAACGGTGAGATAAGCCTATTTTTGCAACTTTGGTTAAAATCTTCATTTTTTCATCACAGATGTGCCCAAGATGCCCAAAAGCGCTGGAAACGGTGAGATAAGCCTAATTTTGCAACAATGTTTAAGGTTTGGAGGTTTCATAGACTAAAGTTGAAAATCAGTGGTTTGACTGCCATAATGAAATAGGGTCACTAATCAACGATAATTTGTGCACCTTGGGCACATCTGTGATGAAAAATTTAAGATTTTAACCAGAGTTGCAAAAATAGGCTTATCTCACCGTTTCCAGCGCTTTTGGGCATCTTGGGCACATCTGTGATGAAAAATTTAAGATTTTAACCATAGTTGCAAAAATAGGCTTATCTCACCGTTTCCAGCACTTTTTGGCACTTAGAGCCAATCTGACCGTGCAGTTGCTACTTTTTCATTGGGGTTTCAAAAACTTAAAAAAAAATTTTTTAAAGAGTTCCTTTAGAGTTGAAACCAAGATTTCAAATTATCCTTTTTCATTATTATAATCCACTGTATGCATTTTAAGTATCAAGGAATTTGACTGAAGGCCTTTTGAGAAAACACGTTGATTAGTGACCCTATTTCATTATGGCAGTCAAACCACTGATTTTCAACTTTAGTCTATGAAACCTCCAAACCTTAAACATTGTTGCAAAATTAGGCTTATCTCACCGTTTCCAGCACTTTTGTGCACCTTGGGCATATCTGTGATGAAAAAATGAAGATTTTAACCAAAGTTGCAAAAATAGGCTTATCTCACCGTTTCCAGCGCTTTTGGGCATCTTGGGCACATCTGTGATGAAAAATTTAAGATTTTAACCAAAGTTGCAAAAATAGGCTTATCTCACCGTTTCCAGCGCTTTTGTGCATCTTGGGCACATCTGTGATGAAAAATTGAAGATTTTAACCATTGTTGCAAAAATAGGCTTATCTCCCCGTTTCCAGCACTTTTTGGCACTTAGAGCCAATCTGACAGTAAAAACCGTGCAGTTGCTACTTTTTCATTGGGGTTTCCAAAACTTAAAATCTGTTTTTTAAAGAGTTCCTTTAGAGTTGAAACCAAGATTTCAAATGATCCTTTTTCATTATTATAATCCACTGTATGCATTTTAAGTATCAAGGAATTTGACTGAAGGCCTTTTGAGAAAACACGTTGATTAGTGACCCTATTTCATTATGGCAGTCAAACCACTGATTTTCAACTTTAGTCAATGAAACCTCCAAACCTTAAACATTGTTGCAAAATTAGGCTTATCTCACCGTTTCCAGCACTTTTGTGCACCTTGGGCATATCTGTGATGAAAAAATGAAGATTTTAACCAAAGTTGCAAAAATAGGCTTATCTCACAGTTTCCAGTGCCTTTGGGCATCTTGGGCACATTTGTGATGAAAAATTTAAGATTTTAATTATAGTTGCAAAAATAGGTTTATCTCACCGTTTCCAGCGCTTTTGCGCATCTTGGGCACATCTGTGATGAAAAATTTAAGATTTTAACCATAGTTGCAAAAATAGGCTTATCTCACCGTTTCCAGCGCTTTTGGGCATCTTGGGCATATCTGTGATGAAAAAATGAAGATTTTAACCAAAGTTGCAAAAATAGGCTTATCTCACAGTTTCCAGTGCCTTTGGGCATCTTGGGCACATTTGTGATGAAAAATTTAAGATTTTAATTATAGTTGCAAAAATAGGTTTATCTCACCGTTTCCAGCGCTTTTGCGCATCTTGGGCACATCTGTGATGAAAAATTTAAGATTTTAACCATAGTTGCAAAAATAGGCTTATCTCACCGTTTCCAGCGCTTTTGGGCATCTTGGGCACATCTGTGATGAAAAATTTAAGATTTTAACCAGAGTTGCAAAAATAGGCTTATCTCACCGTTTCCAGCGCTTTTGGGCATCTTGGGCACATCTGTGATGAAAAATTTAAGATTTTAACCAGAGTTGCAAAAATAGGCTTATCTCACCGTTTCCAGAGCTTTTGGGCATCTTGGGCACATCTGTGATGAAAAATTTAAGATTTTAACCATAGTTGCAAAAATAGGCTTATCTCACCGTTTCCAGCACTTTTTGGCACTTAGAGCCAATCTGACCGTGCAGTTGCTACTTTTTCATTGGGGTTTCCAAAACTTAAAAAAAAATTTTTTAAAGAGTTCCTTTAGAGTTGAAACCAAGATTTCAAATTATCCTTTTTCATTATTATAATCCACTGTATGCATTTTAAGTATCAAGGAATTTGACTGAAGGCCTTTTGAGAAAACACGTTGATTAGTGACCCTATTTCATTATGGCAGTCAAACCACTGATTTTCAACTTTAGTCTATGAAACCTCCAAACCTTAAACATTGTTGCAAAATTAGGCTTATCTCACCGTTTCCAGCACTTTTGTGCACCTTGGGCATATCTGTGATGAAAAAATGAAGATTTTAACCAAAGTTGCAAAAATAGGCTTATCTCACCGTTTCCAGCGCTTTTGGGCATCTTGGGCACATCTGTGATGAAAAATTTAAGATTTTAACCAAAGTTGCAAAAATAGGCTTATCTCACCGTTTCCAGCGCTTTTGTGCATCTTGGGCACATCTGTGATGAAAAATTGAAGATTTTAACCATTGTTGCAAAAATAGGCTTATCTCCCCGTTTCCAGCACTTTTTGGCACTTAGAGCCAATCTGACAGTAAAAACCGTGCAGTTGCTACTTTTTCATTGGGGTTTCCAAAACTTAAAATCTGTTTTTTAAAGAGTTCCTTTAGAGTTGAAACCAAGATTTCAAATGATCCTTTTTCATTATTATAATCCACTGTATGCATTTTAAGTATCAAGGAATTTGACTGAAGGCCTTTTGAGAAAACACGTTGATTAGTGACCCTATTCATTATGGCAGTCAAACCACTGATTTTCAACTTTAGTCTATGAAACCTCCAAACCTTAAACATTGTTGCAAAATTAGGCTTATCTCACCGTTTCCAGCACTTTTGTGCACCTTGGGCACATTTGTGATGA
This sequence comes from Pleuronectes platessa, assembly GCF_947347685.1. Classification (NCBI taxonomy): domain Eukaryota; kingdom Metazoa; phylum Chordata; class Actinopteri; order Pleuronectiformes; family Pleuronectidae; genus Pleuronectes; species Pleuronectes platessa. Next base: position 643,629 of record NW_026519048.1, on the reverse strand, counting down.
AAAATTTAAGATTTTAATTATAGTTGCAAAAATAGGTTTATCTCACCGTTTCCAGCGCTTTTGCGCATCTTGGGCACATCTGTGATGAAAAATTTAAGATTTAACCAAAGTTGCAAAAATAGGCTTATCTCACCGTTTCCAGCGCTTTTGCGCATCTTGGGCACATCTGTGATGAAAAATTTATGATTTTAACCAAAGTTGCAAAAATAGGCTTATCTCCCTGTTTCCAGCACTTTTTGGCACTTAGAGCCAATCTGACAGTAGAAACCGTGCAGTTGCTACTTTTTCATTGGGGTTTCCAAAACTTCAAATCTTTTTTTCAAAGAGTTCCTCTAGAGTTGATACCAAGATTTCAAATTATCCTTTTTCATTATTATAATCCACTGTATGCATTTTAAGTATCAAGGAATTTGACTGAAGGCCTTTTGAGAAAACACGTTGATTAGTGACCCTATTTCATTATGGCAGTCAAACCACTGATTTTCAACTTTAGTCTATGAAACCTCCAAACCTTAAACATTGTTGCAAAATTAGGCTTATCTCACCGTTTCCAGCACTTTTGTGCACCTTGGGCATATCTGTGATGAAAAAATGAAGATTTTAACCAAAGTTGCAAAAATAGGCTTATCTCACAGTTTCCAGTGCCTTTGGGCATCTTGGGCACATTTGTGATGAAAAATTTAAGATTTTAATTATAGTTGCAAAAATAGGTTTATCTCACCGTTTCCAGCGCTTTTGCGCATCTTGGGCACATCTGTGATGAAAAATTTAAGATTTTAACCATAGTTGCAAAAATAGGGTTTTCTCACCGTTTCCAGCGCTTTTGCGCATATTGGGCACATCTGTGATGAAAAATTTAAGATTTTAACCATAGTTGCAAAAATAGGCTTATCTCACCGTTTCCAGCGCTTTTGGGCATCTTGGGCACATCTGTGATGAAAAATTTAAGATTTTAACCAGAGTTGCAAAAATAGGCTTATCTCACCGTTTCCAGAGCTTTTGGGCATCTTGGGCACATCTGTGATGAAAAATTTAAGATTTTAACCATAGTTGCAAAAATAGGCTTATCTCACCGTTTCCAGCACTTTTTGGCACTTAGAGCCAATCTGACCGTGCAGTTGCTACTTTTTCATTGGGGTTTCCAAAACTTAAAAAAAAATTTTTTAAAGAGTTCCTTTAGAGTTGAAACCAAGATTTCAAATTATCCTTTTTCATTATTATAATCCACTGTATGCATTTTAAGTATCAAGGAATTTGACTGAAGGCCTTTTGAGAAAACACGTTGATTAGTGACCCTATTTCATTATGGCAGTCAAACCACTGATTTTCAACTTTAGTCTATGAAACCTCCAAACCTTAAACATTGTTGCAAAATTAGGCTTATCTCACCGTTTCCAGCACTTTTGTGCACCTTGGGCATATCTGTGATGAAAAAATGAAGATTTTAACCAAAGTTGCAAAAATAGGCTTATCTCACCGTTTCCAGCGCTTTTGGGCATCTTGGGCACATCTGTGATGAAAAATTTAAGATTTTAACCAAAGTTGCAAAAATAGGCTTATCTCACCGTTTCCAGCGCTTTTGTGCATCTTGGGCACATCTGTGATGAAAAATTGAAGATTTTAACCATTGTTGCAAAAATAGGCTTATCTCCCCGTTTCCAGCACTTTTTGGCACTTAGAGCCAATCTGACAGTAAAAACCGTGCAGTTGCTACTTTTTCATTGGGGTTTCCAAAACTTAAAATCTGTTTTTTAAAGAGTTCCTTTAGAGTTGAAACCAAGATTTCAAATGATCCTTTTTCATTATTATAATCCACTGTATGCATTTTAAGTATCAAGGAATTTGACTGAAGGCCTTTTGAGAAAACACGTTGATTAGTGACCCTATTTCATTATGGCAGTCAAACCACTGATTTTCAACTTTAGTCTATGAAACCTCCAAACCTTAAACATTGTTGCAAAATTAGGCTTATCTCACCGTTTCCAGCACTTTTGTGCACCTTGGGCATATCTGTGATGAAAAAATGAAGATTTTAACCAAAGTTGCAAAAATAGGCTTATCTCACAGTTTCCAGTGCCTTTGGGCATCTTGGGCACATTTGTGATGAAAAATTTAAGATTTTAATTATAGTTGCAAAAATAGGTTTATCTCACCGTTTCCAGCGCTTTTGCGCATCTTGGGCACATCTGTGATGAAAAATTTAAGATTTTAACCATAGTTGCAAAAATAGGGTTTTCTCACCGTTTCCAGCGCTTTTGCGCATATTGGGCACATCTGTGATGAAAAATTTAAGATTTTAACCATAGTTGCAAAAATAGGCTTATCTCACCGTTTCGAGCGCTTTTGGGCATCTTGGGCACATCTGTGATGAAAAATTTAAGATTTTAACCAAAGTTGCAAAAATAGGCTTATCTCTCCGTTTCCAGCACTTTTTGGCACTTAGAGCCAATCTGACAGTAGAAACCGTGCAGTTGCTACTTTTTCATTGGGGTTTCCAAAACTTAAAATCTTTTTTTTAAAGAGTTCCTTTAGAGTTGAAACCAAGATTTCAAATTATAATTTTTCATTATTATAATCCACTGTATGCATTTTAAGTATCAAGGAATTTGACTGAAGGCCTTTTGAGAAAACACGTTGATTAGTGACCCTATTCATTATGGCAGTCAAACCACTGATTTTCAACTTTAGTCTATGAAACCTCCAAACCTTAAACATTGTTGCAAAATTAGGCTTATCTCACCGTTTCCAGCACTTTTGTGCACCTTGGGCATATCTGTGATGAAAAAATGAAGATTTTAACCAAAGTTGCAAAAATAGGCTTATCTCACCGTTTCCAGCGCCTTTGGGCATCTTGGGCACATTTGTGATGAAAAATTTAAGATTTTAATTATAGTTGCAAAAATAGGTTTATCTCACCGTTTCCAGCGCTTTTGCGCATCTTGGGCACATCTGTGATGAAAAATTTAAGATTTTAACCAAAGTTGCAAAAAAAGGCTTATCTCCCCGTTTCCAGCGCTTTTGGGCATCTTGGGCACATCTGTGATGAAAAATTTAAGATTTTAACCAAAGTTGCAAAAATAGGCTTATCTCACCGTTTCCAGCTCTTTTGTGCATCTTGGGCACATCTGTGATGAAAAATTGAAGATTTTAACCATTGTTGCAAAAATAGGCTTATCTCCCCGTTTCCAGCACTTTTTGGCACTTAGAGCCAATCTGAACAGTAGAAACCGTGCAGTTGCTACTTTTTCATTGGGGTTTCCAAAACTTAAAATCTTTTTTTTAAAGAGTTCCTTTAGAGTTGAAACCAAGATTTCAAATTATCCTTTTTCATTATTATAATCCACTGTATGCATTTTAAGTATCAAGGAATTTGACTGAAGGCCTTTTGAGAAAACACGTTGATTAGTGACCCTATTTCATTATGGCAGTCAAACCACTGATTTTCAACTTTAGTCTATGAAACCTCCAAACCTTAAACATTGTTGCAAAATTAGGCTTATCTCACCGTTTCCAGCACTTTTGTGCACCTTGGGCATATCTGTGATGAAAAAATTAAGATTTTAACCAAAGTTGCAAAAATAGGCTTATCTCACCGTTTCGAGCGCTTTTGGGCATCTTGGGCACATCTGTGATGAAAAATTGAAGATTTTAACCATTGTTGCAAAAATAGGCTTATATCCCCGTTTCCAGCACTTTTTGGCACTTAGAGCCAATCTGACAGTAAAAACCGTGCAGTTGCTACTTTTTCATTGGGGTTTCCAAAACTTAAAATCTGTTTTTTAAAGAGTTCCTTTAGAGTTGAAACCAAGATTTCAAATTATCCTTTTTCATTATTATAATCCACTGTATGCATTTTAAGTATCAAGGAATTTGACTGAAGGCCTTTTGAGAAAACACGTTGATTAGTGACCCTATTTCATTATGGCAGTCAAACCACTGATTTTCAACTTTAGTCTATGAAACCTCCAAACCTTAAACATTGTTGCAAAATTAGGCTTATCTCACCGTTTCCAGCACTTTTGTGCATCTTGGGCATATCTGTGATGAAAAAATGAAGATTTTAACCAAAGTTGCAAAAATAGGCTTATCTCACCGTTTCCAGCGCTTTTGCGCATCTTGGGCACATCTGTGATGAAAAATTTAAGATTTAACCAAAGTTGCAAAAATAGGCTTATCTCACCGTTTCCAGCGCTTTTGCGCATCTTGGGCACATCTGTGATGAAAAATTTATGATTTTAACCAAAGTTGCAAAAATAGGCTTATCTCCCTGTTTCCAGCACTTTTTGGCACTTAGAGCCAATCTGACAGTAGAAACCGTGCAGTTGATACTTTTTCATTGGGGTTTCCAAAACTTCAAATCTTTTTTTCAAAGAGTTCCTCTAGAGTTGAAACCAAGATTTCAAATTATCCTTTTTCATTATTATAATCCACTGTATGCATTTTAAGTATCAAGGAATTTGACTGAAGGCCTTTTGAGAAAACACGTTGATTAGTGACCCTATTTCATTATGGCAGTCAAACCACTGATTTTCAACTTTAGTCTATGAAACCTCCAAACCTTAAACATTGTTGCAAAATTAGGCTTATCTCACCGTTTCCAGCACTTTTGTGCACCTTGGGCATATCTGTGATGAAAAAATGAAGATTTTAACCAAAGTTGCAAAAATAGGCTTATCTCACAGTTTCCAGTGCCTTTGGGCATCTTGGGCACATTTGTGATGAAAAATTTAAGATTTTAATTATAGTTGCAAAAATAGGCTTATCTCACCGTTTCCAGCGCTTTTGCGCATCTTGGGCACATCTGTGATGAAAAATTTATGATTTTAACCAAAGTTGCAAAAATAGGCTTATCTCCCTGTTTCCAGCACTTTTTGGCACTTAGAGCCAATCTGACAGTAGAAACCGTGCAGTTGATACTTTTTCATTGGGGTTTCCAAAACTTCAAATCTTTTTTTCAAAGAGTTCCTCTAGAGTTGAAACCAAGATTTCAAATTATCCTTTTTCATTATTATAATCCACTGTATGCATTTTAAGTATCAAGGAATTTGACTGAAGGCCTTTTGAGAAAACACGTTGATTAGTGACCCTATTTCATTATGGCAGTCAAACCACTGATTTTCAACTTTAGTCTATGAAACCTCCAAACCTTAAACATTGTTGCAAAATTAGGCTTATCTCACCGTTTCCAGCACTTTTGTGCACCTTGGGCATATCTGTGATGAAAAAATGAAGATTTTAACCAAAGTTGCAAAAATAGGCTTATCTCACAGTTTCCAGTGCCTTTGGGCATCTTGGGCACATTTGTGATGAAAAATTTAAGATTTTAATTATAGTTGCAAAAATAGGTTTATCTCACCGTTTCCAGCGCTTTTGCGCATCTTGGGCACATCTGTGATGAAAAATTTAAGATTTTAACCATAGTTGCAAAAATAGGGTTTTCTCAACCGTTTCCAGCGCTTTTGCGCATATTGGGCACATCTGTGATGAAAAATTTCAGATTTTAACCATAGTTGCAAAAATAGGCTTATCTCACCGTTTCCAGCGCTTTTGGGCATCTTGGGCACATCTGTGATGAAAAATTTAAGATTTTAACCAAAGTTGCAAAAATAGGCTTATCTCTCCGTTTCCAGCACTTTTTGGCACTTAGAGCCAATCTGACAGTAGAAACCGTGCAGTTGCTACTTTTTCATTGGGGTTTCCAAAACTTAAAATCTTTTTTTTTAAAAGTTCCTTTAGAGTTGAAACCAAGATTTCAAATTATCCTTTTTCATTATTATAATCCACTGTATGCATTTTAAGTATCAAGGAATTTGACTGAAGGCCTTTTGAGAAAACACGTTGATTAGTGACCCTATTTCATTATGGCAGTCAAACCACTGATTTTCAACTTTAGTCTATGAAACCTCCAAACCTTAAACATTGTTGCAAAATTAGGCTTATCTCACCGTTTCCAGCACTTTTGTGCACCTTGGGCATATCTGTGATGAAAAAATGAAGATTTTAACCAAAGTTGCAAAAATAGGCTTATCTCACCGTTTCCAGCGCCTTTGGGCATCTTGGGCACATTTGTGATGAAAAATTTAAAATTTTAATTATAGTTGCAAAAATAGGTTTATCTCACCGTTTCCAGCGCTTTTGCGCATCTTGGGCACATCTGTGATGAAAAATTTAAGATTTTCACCAAAGTTGCAAAAAAAGGCTTATCTCCCCGTTTCCAGCGCTTTTGGGCATCTTGGGCACATCTGTGATGAAAAATTTAAGATTTTAACCAAAGTTGCAAAAATAGGCTTATCTCACCGTTTCCAGCGCTTTTGTGCATCTTGGGCACATCTGTGATGAAAAATTGAAGATTTTAACCATTGTTGCAAAAATAGGCTTATCTCCCCGTTTCCAGCACTTTTTGGCACTTAGAGCCAATCTGACAGTAAAAACCGTGCAGTTGCTACTTTTTCATTGGGGTTTCCAAAACTTAAAATCTGTTTTTTAAAGAGTTCCTTTAGAGTTGAAACCAAGATTTCAAATTATCCTTTTTCATTATTATAATCCACTGTATGCATTTTAAGTATCAAGGAATTTGACTGAAGGCCTTTTGAGAAAACACGTTGATTAGTGACCCTATTTCATTATGGCAGTCAAACCACTGATTTTCAACTTTAGTCTATGAAACCTCCAAACCTTAAACATTGTTGCAAAATTAGGCTTATCTCACCGTTTCCAGCACTTTTGTGCATCTTGGGCATATCTGTGATGAAAAAATGAAGATTTTAACCAAAGTTGCAAAAATAGGCTTATCTCACCGTTTCCAGCGCCTTTGGGCATCTTGGGCACATCTGTGATGAAAAATTTAAAATTTTAATTATAGTTGCAAAAATAGGTTTATCTCACCGTTTCCAGCGCTTTTGCGCATCTTGGGCACATCTGTGATGAAAAATTTAAGATTTTCACCAAAGTTGCAAAAAAAGGCTTATCTCCCCGTTTCCAGCGCTTTTGGGCATCTTGGGCACATCTGTGATGAAAAATTTAAGATTTTAACCAAAGTTGCAAAAATAGGCTTATCTCACCGTTTCCAGCGCTTTTGTGCATCTTGGGCACATCTGTGATGAAAAATTGAAGATTTTAACCATTGTTGCAAAAATAGGCTTATCTCCCCGTTTCCAGCACTTTTTGGCACTTAGAGCCAATCTGAACAGTAGAAACCGTGCAGTTGCTACTTTTTCATTGGGGTTTCCAAAACTTAAAATCTTTTTTTTAAAGAGTTCCTTTAGAGTTGAAACCAAGATTTCAAACTATCCTTTTTCATTATTATAATCCACTGTATGCATTTTAAGTATCAAGGAATTTGACTGAAGGCCTTTTGAGAAAACACGTTGATTAGTGACCCTATTTCATTATGGCAGTCAAACCACTGATTTTCAACTTTAGTCTATGAAACCTCCAAACCTTAAACATTGTTGCAAAATTAGGCCTATCTCACCGTTTCCAGCACTTTTGTGCATCTTGGGCATATCTGTGATGAAAAAATGAAGATTTTAACCAAAGTTGCAAAAATAGGCTTATGTCACCGTTTCCAGCGCTTTTGCGCATCTAGGGCACATCTGTGATGAAAAATTTAAGATTTAACCAAAGTTGCAAAAATAGGCTTATCTCACCGTTTCCAGCGCTTTTGCGCATCTTGGGCACATCTGTGATGAAAAATTTATGATTTTAACCAAAGTTGCAAAAATAGGCTTATCTCCCTGTTTCCAGCACTTTTTGGCACTTAGAGCCAATCTGACAGTAGAAACCGTGCAGTTGCTACTTTTTCATTGGGGTTTCCAAAACTTCAAATCTTTTTTTTAAAGAGTTCCTCTAGAGTTGAAACCAAGATTTCAAATTATCCTTTTTCATTATTATAATCCACTGTATGCATTTTAAGTATCAAGGAATTTGACTGAAGGCCTTTTGAGAAAACACGTTAATTAGTGACCCTATTTCATTATGGCAGTCAAACCACTGATTTTCAACTTTAGTCTATGAAACCTCCAAACCTTAAACATTGTTGCAAAATTAGGCTTATCTCACCGTTTCCAGCACTTTTGTGCACCTTGGGCATATCTGTGATGAAAAAATGAAGATTTTAACCAAAGTTGCAAAAATAGGCTTATCTCACAGTTTCCAGTGCCTTTGGGCATCTTGGGCACATTTGTGATGAAAAATTTACGATTTTAATTATAGTTGCAAAAATAGGTTTATCTCACCGTTTCCAGCGCTTTTGCGCATCTTGGGCACATCTGTGATGAAAAATTTAAGATTTTAACCATAGTTGCAAAAATAGGGTTTTCTCACCGTTTCCAGCGCTTTTGCGCATATTGGGCATATCTGTGATGAAAAATTTAAGATTTTAACCATAGTTGCAAAAATAGGCTTATCTCACCGTTTCCAGCGCTTTTGGGCATCTTGGGCACATCTGTGATGAAAAATTTAAGATTTTAACCAAAGTTGCAAAAATAGGCTTATCTCTCCGTTTCCAGCACTTTTTGGCACTTAGAGCCAATCTGACAGTAGAAACCGTGCAGTTGCTACTTTTTCATTGGGGTTTCCAAAACTTAAAATCTTTTTTTTAAAGAGTTCCTTTAGAGTTGAAACCAAGATTTCAAATTATCCTTTTTCATTATTATAATCCACTGTATGCATTTTAAGTATCAAGGAATTTGACTGAAGGCCTTTTGAGAAAACACGTTGATTAGTGACCCTATTTCATTATGGCAGTCAAACCACTGATTTTCAACTTTAGTCTATGAAACCTCCAAACCTTAAATATTGTTGCAAAATTAGGCTTATCTCACCGTTTCCAGCACTTTTGTGCACCTTGGGCATATCTGTGATGAAAAAATGAAGATTTTAACCAAAGTTGCAAAAATAGGGTTATCTCACCGTTTCCCGCGCCTTTGGGCATCTTGGGCACATTTGTGATGAAAAATTTACGATTTTAATTATAGTTGCAAAAATAGGTTTATCTCACCGTTTCCAGCGCTTTTGCGCATCTTGGACACATCTGTGATGAAAAATTTAAGATTTTAACCAAAGTTGCAAAAAAAGGCTTTTCTCCCCGTTTCCAGCGCTTTTGTGCATCTTGGGCACATCTGTGATGAAAAATTGAAAATTTTAACCATTGTTGCAAAAATAGGCTTATCTCCCCGTTTCCAGCACTTTTTGGCACTTAGAGCCAATCTGACAGTAAAAACCGTGCAGTTGCTACTTTTTCATTGGAGTTTCCAAAACTTAAAATCTGTTTTTTAAAGAGTTCCTTTAGAGTTGAAACCAAGATTTCAAATTATCCTTTTTCATTATTATAATCCACTGTATGCATTTTAAGTATCAAGGAATTTGACTGAAGGCCTTTTGAGAAATCACGTTGATTAGTGACCCTATTTCATTATGGCAGTCAAACCACTGATTTTCAACTTTAGTCTATGAAACCTCCAAACCTTAAACATTGTTGCAAAATTAGGCTTATCTCACCGTTTCCAGCGCTTTTGCGCATCTTGGGCACATCTGTGATGAAAAATTTATGATTTTAACCAAAGTTGCAAAAATAGGCTTATCTCCCTGTTTCCAGCACTTTTTGGCACTTAGAGCCAATCTGACAGTAGAAACCGTGCAGTTGCTACTTTTTCATTGGGGTTTCCAAAACTTCAAATCTTTTTTTTAAAGAGTTCCTCTAGAGTTGAAACCAAGATTTCAAATTATCCTTTTTCATTATTATAATCCACTGTATGCATTTTAAGTATCAAGGAATTTGACTGAAGGCCTTTTGAGAAAACACGTTGATTAGTGACCCTATTTCATTATGGCAGTCAAACCACTGATTTTCAACTTTAGTCTATGAAACCTCCAAACCTTAAACATTGTTGCAAAATTAGGCCTATCTCACCGTTTCCAGCACTTTTGTGCATCTTGGGCATATCTGTGATGAAAAAATGAAGATTTTAACCAAAGTTGCAAAAATAGGCTTATGTCACCGTTTCCAGCGCTTTTGCGCATCTAGGGCACATCTGTGATGAAAAATTTAAGATTTAACCAAAGTTGCAAAAATAGGCTTATCTCACCGTTTCCAGCGCTTTTGCGCATCTTGGGCACATCTGTGATGAAAAATTTAAGATTTTAACCATAGTTGCAAAAATAGGGTTTTCTCACCGTTTCCAGCGCTTTTGCGCATATTGGGCATATCTGTGATGAAAAATTTAAGATTTTAACCATAGTTGCAAAAATAGGCTTATCTCACCGTTTCCAGCGCTTTTGGGCATCTTGGGCACATCTGTGATGAAAAATTTAAGATTTTAACCAAAGTTGCAAAAATAGGCTTATCTCTCCGTTTCCAGCACTTTTTGGCACTTAGAGCCAATCTGACAGTAGAAACCGTGCAGTTGCTACTTTTTCATTGGGGTTTCCAAAACTTAAAATCTTTTTTTTAAAGAGTTCCTTTAGAGTTGAAACCAAGATTTCAAATTATCCTTTTTCATTATTATAATCCACTGTATGCATTTTAAGTATCAAGGAATTTGACTGAAGGCCTTTTGAGAAAACACGTTGATTAGTGACCCTATTTCATTATGGCAGTCAAACCACTGATTTTCAACTTTAGTCTATGAAACCTCCAAACCTTAAATATTGTTGCAAAATTAGGCTTATCTCACCGTTTCCAGCACTTTTGTGCACCTTGGGCATATCTGTGATGAAAAAATGAAGATTTTAACCAAAGTTGCAAAAATAGGGTTATCTCACCGTTTCCCGCGCCTTTGGACATCTTGGGCACATTTGTGATGAAAAATTTACGATTTTAATTATAGTTGCAAAAATAGGTTTATCTCACCGTTTCCAGCGCTTTTGCGCATCTTGGACACATCTGTGATGAAAAATTTAAGATTTTAACCAAAGTTGCAAAAAAAGGCTTTTCTCCCCGTTTCCAGCGCTTTTGTGCATCTTGGGCACATCTGTGATGAAAAATTGAAAATTTTAACCATTGTTGCAAAAATAGGCTTATCTCCCCGTTTCCAGCACTTTTTGGCACTTAGAGCCAATCTGACAGTAAAAACCGTGCAGTTGCTACTTTTTCATTGGAGTTTCCAAAACTTAAAATCTGTTTTTTAAAGAGTTCCTTTAGAGTTGAAACCAAGATTTCAAATTATCCTTTTTCATTATTATAATCCACTGTATGCATTTTAAGTATCAAGGAATTTGACTGAAGGCCTTTTGAGAAATCACGTTGATTAGTGACCCTATTTCATTATGACAGTCAAACCACTGATTTTCAACTTTAGTCTATGAAACCTCCAAACCTTAAACATTGTTGCAAAATTAGGCTTATCTCACCGTTTCCAGCGCTTTTGCGCATCTTGGGCACATCTGTGATGAAAAATTTATGATTTTAACCAAAGTTGCAAAAATAGGCTTATCTCCCTGTTTCCAGCACTTTTTGGCACTTAGAGCCAATCTGACAGTAGAAACCGTGCAGTTGCTACTTTTTCATTGGGGTTTCCAAAACTTCAAATCTTTTTTTTAAAGAGTTCCTCTAGAGTTGAAACCAAGATTTCAAATTATCCTTTTTCATTATTATAATCCACTGTATGCATTTTAAGTATCAAGGAATTTGACTGAAGGCCTTTTGAGAAAACACGTTGATTAGTGACCCTATTTCATTATGGCAGTCAAACCACTGATTTTCAACTTTAGTCTATGAAACCTCCAAACCTTAAACATTGTTGCAAAATTAGGCTTATCTCACCGTTTCCAGCACTTTTGTGCACCTTGGGCATATCTGTGATGAAAAAATGAAGATTTTAACGAAAGTTGAAAAAATAGGCTTATCTCACAGTTTCCAGTGCCTTTGGGCATCTTGGGCACATTTGTGATGAAAAATTTAAGATTTTAATTATAGTTGCAAAAATAGGTTTATCTCACCGTTTCCAGCGCTTTTGCGCATCTTGGGCACATCTGTGATGAAAAACTTAAGATTTTAACCATAGTTGCAAAAATAGGGTTTTCTCACCGTTTCCAGCGCTTTTGCGCATATTGGGCACATCTGTGATGAAAAATTTAAGATTTTAACCATAGTTGCAAAAATAGGCTTATCTCACCGTTTCCAGCGCTTTTGGGCATCTTGGGCACATCTGTGATGAAAAATTTAAGATTTTAACCATAGTTGCAAAAATAGGCTTATCTCACCGTTTCCAGCGCTTTTGGGCATCTTGGGCACATCTGTGATGAAAAATTTAAGATTTTAACCAAAGTTGCAAAAATAGGCTTATCTCTCCGTTTCCAGCACTTTTTGGCACTTAGAGCCAATCTGACAGTAGAAACCGTGCAGTTGCTACTTTTTCATTGGGGTTTCCAAAACTTAAAATCTTTTTTTTAAAGAGTTCCTTTAGAGTTGAAACCAAGATTTCAAATTATCCTTTTTCTTTATTATAATCCACTGTATGCATTTTAAGTATCAAGGAATTTGACTGAAGGCCTTTTGAGAAAACACGTTGATTAGTGACCCTATTTCATTATGGCAGTCAAACCACTGATTTTCAACTTTAGTCTATGAAACCTCCAAACCTTAAACATTGTTGCAAAATTAGGCTTATCTCACCGTTTCCCGCGCCTTTGGGCATCTTGGGCACATTTGTGATGAAAAATTTAAGATTTTAATTATAGTTGCAAAAATAGGTTTATCTCACCGTTTCCAGCGCTTTTGCGCATCTTGGGCACATCTGTGATGAAAAATTTAAGATTTTAACCAAAGTTGCAAAAAAAGGCTTATCTCCCCGTTTCCAGCGCTTTTGGGCATCTTGGGCACATCTGTGATGAAAAATTTAAGATTTTAACCAAAGTTGCAAAAATAGGCTTATCTCACCGTTTCCAGCGCTTTTGTGCATCTTGGGCACATCTGTGATGAAAAAATGAAGATTTTAACCATTGTTGCAAAAATAGTCTTATCTCCCCGTTTCCAGCACTTTTTGGCACTTAGAGCCAATCTGAACAGTAGAAACCGTGCAGTTGCTACTTTTTCATTGGGGTTTCCAAAACTTAAAATCTTTTTTTTAAAGAGTTCCTTTAGAGTTGAAACCAAGATTTCAAATTATCCTTTTTCATTATTATAATCCACTGTATGCATTTTAAGTATCAAGGAATTTGACTGAAGGCCTTTTGAGAAAACACGTTGATTAGTGACCCTATTTCATTATGGCAGTCAAACCACTGATTTTCAACTTTAGTCTATGAAACCTCCAAACCTTAAACATTGTTGCAAAATTAGGCTTATCTCACCGTTTCCAGCACTTTTGTGCACCTTGGGCATATCTGTGATGAAAAAATTAAGATTTTAACCAAAGTTGCAAAAATAGGCTTATCTCACCGTTTCCAGCGCTTTTGTGCATCTTGGGCACATCTGTGATGAAAAATTGAAGATTTTAACCATTGTTGCAAAAATAGGCTTATCTCCCCGTTTCCAGCACTTTTTGGCACTTAGAGCCAATCTGACAGTAAAAACCGTGCAGTTGCTACTTTTTCATTGGGGTTTCCAAAACTTCAAATCTTTTTTTTAAAGAGTTCCTCTAGAGTTGAAACCAAGATTTCAAATTATCCTTTTTCATTATTATAATCCACTGTATGCATTTTAAGTATCAAGGAATTTGACTGAAGGCCTTTTGAGAAAACACGTTGATTAGTGACCCTATTTCATTATGGCAGTCAAACCACTGATTTTCAACTTTAGTCTATGAAACCTCCAAACCTTAAACATTGTTGCAAAATTAGGCTTATCTCACCGTTTCCAGCACTTTTGTGCACCTTGGGCATATCTGTGATGAAAAAATGAAGATTTTAACGACAGTTGCAAAAATAGGCTTATCTCACAGTTTCCAGTGCCTTTGGGCATCTTGGGCACATTTGTGATGAAAAATTTAAGATTTTAATTATAGTTGCAAAAATAGGTTTATCTCACCGTTTCCAGCGCTTTTGCGCATCTTGGGCACATCTGTGATGAAAAACTTAAGATTTTAACCATAGTTGCAAAAATAGGGTTTTCTCACCGTTTCCAGCGCTTTTGCGCATATTGGGCACATCTGTGATGAAAAATTTAAGATTTTAACCATAGTTGCAAAAATAGGCTTATCTCACCGTTTCCAGCGCTTTTGGGCATCTTGGGCACATCTGTGATGAAAAAATGAAGATTTTAACCAAAGTTGCAAAAATAGGCTTATCTCACCGTTTCCAGCGCTTTTGCGCATCTAGGGCACATCTGTGATGAAAAATTTAAGATTTAACCAAAGTTGCAAAAATAGGCTTATCTCACCGTTTCCAGCGCTTTTGCGCATCTTGGGCACATCTGTGATGAAAAATTTAAGATTTTAACCATAGTTGCAAAAATAGGGTTTTCTCACCGTTTCCAGCGCTTTTGCGCATATTGGGCACATCTGTGATGAAAAATTTAAGATTTTAACCATAGTTGCAAAAATAGGCTTATCTCACCGTTTCGAGCGCTTTTGGGCATCTTGGGCACATCTGTGATGAAAAATTTAAGATTTTAACCAAAGTTGCAAAAAAAGGCTTATCTCCCCGTTTCCAGCGCTTTTGGGCATCTTGGGCACATCTGTGATGAAAAATTTAAGATTTTAACCAAAGTTGCAAAAATAGGCTTATCTCCCCGTTTCCAGCACTTTTTGGCACTTAGAGCCAATCTGAACAGTAGAAACCGTGCAGTTGCTACTTTTTCATTGGGGTTTCCAAAACTTAAAATCTTTTTTTTAAAGAGTTCCTTTAGAGTTGAAACCAAGATTTCAAATTATCCTTTTTCATTATTATAATCCACTGTATGCATTTTAAGTATCAAGGAATTTGACTGAAGGCCTTTTGAGAAAACACGTTGATTAGTGACCCTATTTCATTATGGCAGTCAAACCATTGATTTTCAACTTTAGTCTATGAAACCTCCAAACCTTAAACATTGTTGCAAAATTAGGCTTATCTCACCGTTTCCAGCACTTTTGTGCACCTTGGGCATATCTGTGATGAAAAAATGAAGATTTTAACCAAAGTTGCAAAAATAGGGTTATCTCACCGTTTCCCGCGCCTTTGGGCATCTTGGGCACATTTGTGATGAAAAATTTACGATTTTAATTATAGTTGCAAAAATAGGTTTATCTCACCGTTTCCAGCGCTTTTGCGCATCTTGGACACATCTGTGATGAAAAATTTAAGATTTTAACCAAAGTTGCAAAAAAAGGCTTTTCTCCCCGTTTCCAGCGCTTTTGGGCATCTTGGGCACATCTGTGATGAAAAATTTAAGATTTTAACCAAAGTTGCAAAAATAGGCTTATCTCACCGTTTCCAGCGCTTTTGTGCATCTTGGGCACATCTGTGATGAAAAATTGAAAATTTTAACCATTGTTGCAAAAATAGGCTTATCTCCCCGTTTCCAGCACTTTTTGGCACTTAGAGCCAATCTGACAGTAAAAACCGTGCAGTTGCTACTTTTTCATTGGAGTTTCCAAAACTTAAAATCTGTTTTTTAAAGAGTTCCTTTAGAGTTGAAACCAAGATTTCAAATTATCCTTTTTCATTATTATAATCCACTGTATGCATTTTAAGTATCAAGGAATTTGACTGAAGGCCTTTTGAGAAATCACGTTGATTAGTGACCCTATTTCATTATGGCAGTCAAACCACTGATTTTCAACTTTAGTCTATGAAACCTCCAAACCTTAAACATTGTTGCAAAATTAGGCTTATCTCACCGTTTCTAGCACTTTTGTGCACCTTGGGCATATCTGTGATGAAAAAATGAAGATTTTAACGAAAGTTGCAAAAATAGGCTTATCTCACAGTTTCCAGTGCCTTTGGGCATCTTGGGCACATTTGTGATGAAAAATTTAAGATTTTAATTATAGTTGCAAAAATAGGTTTATCTCACCGTTTCCAGCGCTTTTGCGCATCTTGGGCACATCTGTGATGAAAAACTTAAGATTTTAACCATAGTTGCAAAAATAGGGTTTTCTCACCGTTTCCAGCGCTTTTGCGCATATTGGGCACATCTGTGATGAAAAATTTAAGATTTTAACCATAGTTGCAAAAATAGGCTTATCTCACCGTTTCCAGCGCTTTTGGGCATCTTGGGCACATCTGTGATGAAAAAATGAAGATTTTAACCAAAGTTGCAAAAATAGGCTTATCTCACCGTTTCCAGCGCTTTTGCGCATCTAGGGCACATCTGTGATGAAAAATTTAAGATTTAACCAAAGTTGCAAAAATAGGCTTATCTCACCGTTTCCAGCGCTTTTGCGCATCTTGGGCACATCTGTGATGAAAAATTTATGATTTTAACCAAAGTTGCAAAAATAGGGTTTTCTCACCGTTTCCAGCGCTTTTGCGCATATTGGGCACATCTGTGATGAAAAATTTAAGATTTTAACCATAGTTGCAAAAATAGGCTTATCTCACCGTTTCCAGCGCTTTTGGGCATCTTGGGCACATCTGTGATGAAAAATTTAAGATTTTAACCAAAGTTGCAAAAATAGGCTTATCTCTCCGTTTCCAGCACTTTTTGGCACTTAGAGCCAATCTGACAGTAGAAACCGTGCAGTTGCTACTTTTTCATTGGGGTTTCCAAAACTTAAAATCTTTTTTTTAAAGAGTTCCTTTAGAGTTGAAACCAAGATTTCAAATTATCCTTTTTCATTATTATAATCCACTGTATGCATTTTAAGTATCAAGGAATTTGACTGAAGGCCTTTTGAGAAAACACGTTGATTAGTGACCCTATTTCATTATGGCAGTCAAACCACTGATTTTCAACTTTAGTCTATGAAACCTCCAAACCTTAAACATTGTTGCAAAATTAGGCTTATCTCACCGTTTCCAGCACTTTTGTGCATCTTGGGCATATCTGTGATGAAAAAATGAAGATTTTAACCAAAGTTGCAAAAATAGGCTTATCTCACCGTTTCCAGCGCTTTTGCGCTTCTTGGGCACATCTGTGATGAAAAATTTAAGATTTAACCAAAGTTGCAAAAATAGGCTTATCTCCCTGTTTCCAGCACTTTTTGGCACTTAGAGCCAATCTGACAGTAGAAACCGTGCAGTTGCTACTTTTTCATTGGGGTTTCCAAAACTTAAAATCTTTTTTTTAAAGAGTTCCTCTAGAGTTGAAACCAAGATTTCAAATTATCCTTTTTCATTATTATAATCCACTGTATGCATTTTAAGTATCAAGGAATTTGACTGAAGGCCTTTTGAGAAAACACGTTGATTAGTGACCCTATTTCATTATGGCAGTCAAACCACTGATTTTCAACTTTAGTCAATGATCTCTCCAAACCTTAAACATTGTTGCAAAATTAGGCTTATCTCACCGTTTCCAGCACTTTTGTGCACCTTGGGCATATCTGTGATGAAAAAATGAAGATTTTAACCAAAGTTGCAAAAATAGGCTTATCTCACAGTTTCCAGTGCCTTTGGGCATCTTGGGCACATTTGTGATGAAAAATTTAAGATTTTAATTATAGTTGCAAAAATAGGTTTATCTCACCGTTTCCAGCGCTTTTGCGCATCTTGGGCACATCTGTGATGAAAAATTTAAGATTTTAACCATAGTTGCAAAAATAGGGTTTTCTCACCGTTTCCAGCGCTTTTGCGCATATTGGGCACATCTGTGATGAAAAATTTAAGATTTTAACCATAGTTGCAAAAATAGGCTTATCTCACCGTTTCGAGCGCTTTTGGGCATCTTGGGCACATCTGTGATGAAAAATTTAAGATTTTAACCAAAGTTGCAAAAAAAGGCTTATCTCCCCGTTTCCAGCGCTTTTGGGCATCTTGGGCACATCTGTGATGAAAAATTTAAGATTTTAACCAAAGTTGCAAAAATAGGCTTATCTCCCCGTTTCCAGCACTTTTTGGCACTTAGAGCCAATCTGAACAGTAGAAACCGTGCAGTTGCTACTTTTTCATTGGGGTTTCCAAAACTTAAAATCTTTTTTTTAAAGAGTTCCTTTAGAGTTGAAACCAAGATTTCAAATTATCCTTTTTCATTATTATAATCCACTGTATGCATTTTAAGTATCAAGGAATTTGACTGAAGGCCTTTTGAGAAAACACGTTGATTAGTGACCCTATTTCATTATGGCAGTCAAACCACTGATTTTCAACTTTAGTCTATGAAACCTCCAAACCTTAAACATTGTTGCAAAATTAGGCTTATCTCACCGTTTCCAGCACTTTTGTGCACCTTGGGCATATCTGTGATGAAAAAATTAAGATTTTAACCAAAGTTGCAAAAATAGGCTTATCTCACCGTTTCGAGCGCTTTTGGGCATCTTGGGCACATCTGTGATGAAAAATTGAAGATTTTAACCATTGTTGCAAAAATAGGCTTATCTCCCCGTTTCCAGCACTTTTTGGCACTTAGAGCCAATCTGACAGTAAAAACCGTGCAGTTGCTACTTTTTCATTGGGGTTTCCAAAACTTAAAATCTGTTTTTTAAAGAGTTCCTTTAGAGTTGAAACCAAGATTTCAAATTATCCTTTTTCATTATTATAATCCACTGTATGCATTTTAAGTATCAAGGAATTTGACTGAAGGCCTTTTGAGAAAACACGTTGATTAGTGACCCTATTTCATTATGGCAGTCAAACCACTGATTTTCAACTTTAGTCTATGAAACCTCCAAACCTTAAACATTGTTGCAAAATTAGGCTTATCTCACCGTTTCCAGCACTTTTGTGCATCTTGGGCATATCTGTGATGAAAAAATGAAGATTTTAACCAAAGTTGCAAAAATAGGCTTATCTCACCGTTTCCAGCGCTTTTGGGCATCTTGGGCACATCTGTGATGAAAAATGAAGATTTTAACCAAAGTTGCAAAAATAGGCTTATCTCACCGTTTCCAGCGCTTTTGCGCATCTTGGGCACATCTGTGATGAAAAATTTAAGATTTAACCAAAGTTGCAAAAATAGGCTTATCTCACCGTTTCCAGCGCTTTTGGGCATCTTGGGCACATCTGTGATGAAAAATTTAAGATTTTAACCAAAGTTGCAAAAATAGGCTTATCTCTCCGTTTCCAGCACTTTTTGGCACTTAGAGCCAATCTGACAGTAGAAACCGTGCAGTTGCTACTTTTTCATTGGGGTTTCCAAAACTTAAAATCTTTTTTTTAAAAAGTTCCTTTAGAGTTGAAACCAAGATTTCAAATTATCCTTTTTCATTATTATAATCCACTGTATGCATTTTAAGTATCAAGGAATTTGACTGAAGGCCTTTTGAGAAAACACGTTGATTAGTGACCCTATTTCATTATGGCAGTCAAACCACTGATTTTCAACTTTAGTCTATGAAACCTCCAAACCTTAAACATTGTTGCAAAATTAGGCTTATCTCACCGTTTCCAGCACTTTTGTGCACCTTGGGCATATCTGTGATGAAAAAATGAAGATTTTAACCAAAGTTGCAAAAATAGGGTTATCTCACCGTTTCCCGCGCCTTTGGGCATCTTGGGCACATTTGTGATGAAAAATTTACGATTTTAATTATAGTTGCAAAAATAGGTTTATCTCACCGTTTCCAGCGCTTTTGCGCATCTTGGACACATCTGTGATGAAAAATTTAAGATTTTAACCAAAGTTGCAAAAAAAGGCTTTTCTCCCCGTTTCCAGCGCTTTTGGGCATCTTGGGCACATCTGTGATGAAAAATTTAAGATTTTAACCAAAGTTGCAAAAATAGGCTTATCTCACCGTTTCCAGCGCTTTTGTGCATCTTGGGCACATCTGTGATGAAAAATTGAAAATTTTAACCATTGTTGCAAAAATAGGCTTATCTCCCCGTTTCCAGCACTTTTTGGCACTTAGAGCCAATCTGACAGTAAAAACCGTGCAGTTGCTACTTTTTCATTGGAGTTTCCAAAACTTAAAATCTGTTTTTTAAAGAGTTCCTTTAGAGTTGAAACCAAGATTTCAAATTATCCTTTTTCATTATTATAATCCACTGTATGCATTTTAAGTATCAAGGAATTTGACTGAAGGCCTTTTGAGAAATCACGTTGATTAGTGACCCTATTTCATTATGGCAGTCAAACCACTGATTTTCAACTTTAGTCTATGAAACCTCCAAACCTTAAACATTGTTGCAAAATTAGGCTTATCTCACCGTTTCCAGCGCTTTTGCGCATCTTGGGCACATCTGTGATGAAAAATTTATGATTTTAACCAAAGTTGCAAAAATAGGCTTATCTCCCTGTTTCCAGCACTTTTTGGCACTTAGAGCCAATCTGACAGTAGAAACCGTGCAGTTGCTACTTTTTCATTGGGGTTTCCAAAACTTCAAATCTTTTTTTTAAAGAGTTCCTCTAGAGTTGAAACCAAGATTTCAAATTATCCTTTTTCATTATTATAATCCACTGTATGCATTTTAAGTATCAAGGAATTTGACTGAAGGCCTTTTGAGAAAACACGTTGATTAGTGACCCTATTTCATTATGGCAGTCAAACCACTGATTTTCAACTTTAGTCTATGAAACCTCCAAACCTTAAACATTGTTGCAAAATTAGGCTTATCTCACCGTTTCCAGCACTTTTGTGCACCTTGGGCATATCTGTGATGAAAAAATGAAGATTTTAACGAAAGTTGCAAAAATAGGCTTATCTCACAGTTTCCAGTGCCTTTGGGCATCTTGGGCACATTTGTGATGAAAAATTTAAGATTTTAATTATAGTTGCAAAAATAGGTTTATCTCACCGTTTCCAGCGCTTTTGCGCATCTTGGGCACATCTGTGATGAAAAACTTAAGATTTTAACCATAGTTGCAAAAATAGGGTTTTCTCACCGTTTCCAGCGCTTTTGCGCATATTGGGCACATCTGTGATGAAAAATTTAAGATTTTAACCATAGTTGCAAAAATAGGCTTATCTCACCGTTTCCAGCGCTTTTGGGCATCTTGGGCACATCTGTGATGAAAAATTTAAGATTTTAACCAAAGTTGCAAAAATAGGCTTATCTCTCCGTTTCCAGCACTTTTTGGCACTTAGAGCCAATCTGACAGTAGAAACCGTGCAGTTGCTACTTTTTCATTGGGGTTTCCAAAACTTAAAATCTTTTTTTTAAAGAGTTCCTTTAGAGTTGAAACCAAGATTTCAAATTATCCTTTTTCATTATTATAATCCACTGTATGCATTTTAAGTATCAAGGAATTTGACTGAAGGCCTTTTGAGAAAACACGTTGATTAGTGACCCTATTTCATTATGGCAGTCAAACCACTGATTTTCAACTTTAGTCTATGAAACCTCCAAACCTTAAACATTGTTGCAAAATTAGGCTTATCTCACCGTTTCTAGCACTTTTGTGCACCTTGGGCATATCTGTGATGAAAAAATGAAGATTTTAACCAAAGTTGCAAAAATAGGGTTATCTCACCGTTTCCCGCGCCTTTGGGCATCTTGGGCACATTTGTGATGAAAAATTTAAGATTTTAATTATAGTTGCAAAAATAGGTTTATCTCACCGTTTCCAGCGCTTTTGCGCATCTTGGGCACATCTGTGATGAAAAATTTAAGATTTTAACCAAAGTTGCAAAAAAAGGCTTATCTCCCCGTTTCCAGCGCTTTTGTGCATCTTGGGCACATCTGTGATGAAAAATTGAAGATTTTAACCATTGTTGCAAAAATAGGCTTATCTCCCCGTTTCCAGCACTTTTTGGCACTTAGAGCCAATCTGAACAGTAGAAACCGTGCAGTTGCTACTTTTTCATTGGGGTTTCCAAAACTTAAAATCTTTTTTTTAAAGAGTTCCTTTAGAGTTGAAACCAAGATTTCAAATTATCCTTTTTCATTATTATAATCCACTGTATGCATTTTAAGTATCAAGGAATTTGACTGAAGGCCTTTTGAGAAAACACGTTGATTAGTGACCCTATTTCATTATGGCAGTCAAACCACTGATTTTCAACTTTAGTCTATGAAACCTCCAAACCTTAAACATTGTTGCAAAATTAGGCTTATCTCACCGTTTCCAGCACTTTTGTGCACCTTGGGCATATCTGTGATGAAAAAATTAAGATTTTAACCAAAGTTGCAAAAATAGGCTTATCTCACCGTTTCCAGCGCTTTTGTGCATCTTGGGCACATCTGTGATGAAAAATTGAAGATTTTAACCATTGTTGCAAAAATAGGCTTATCTCCCCGTTTCCAGCACTTTTTGGCACTTAGAGCCAATCTGACAGTAAAAACCGTGCAGTTGCTACTTTTTCATTGGGGTTTCCAAAACTTCAAATCTTTTTTTTAAAGAGTTCCTCTAGAGTTGAAACCAAGATTTCAAATTATCCTTTTTCATTATTATAATCCACTGTATGCATTTTAAGTATCAAGGAATTTGACTGAAGGCCTTTTGAGAAAACACGTTGATTAGTGACCCTATTTCATTATGGCAGTCAAACCACTGATTTTCAACTTTAGTCTATGAAACCTCCAAACCTTAAACATTGTTGCAAAATTAGGCTTATCTCACCGTTTCCAGCACTTTTGTGCACCTTGGGCATATCTGTGATGAAAAAATGAAGATTTTAACGAAAGTTGCAAAAATAGGCTTATCTCACAGTTTCCAGTGCCTTTGGGCATCTTGGGCACATTTGTGATGAAAAATTTAAGATTTTAATTATAGTTGCAAAAATAGGTTTATCTCACCGTATCCAGCGCTTTTGCGCATCTTGGGCACATCTGTGATGAAAAACTTAAGATTTTAACCATAGTTGCAAAAATAGGGTTTTCTCACCGTTTCCAGCGCTTTTGCGCATATTGGGCACATCTGTGATGAAAAATTTAAGATTTTAACCATAGTTGCAAAAATAGGCTTATCTCACCGTTTCCAGCGCTTTTGGGCATCTTGGGCACATCTGTGATGAAAAATTTAAGATTTTAACCAAAGTTGCAAAAATAGGCTTATCTCTCCGTTTCCAGCACTTTTTGGCACTTAGAGCCAATCTGACAGTAGAAACCGTGCAGTTGCTACTTTTTCATTGGGGTTTCCAAAACTTAAAATCGTTTTTTTAAAGAGTTCCTTTAGAGTTGAAACCAAGATTTCAAATTATCCTTTTTCATTATTATAATCCACTGTATGCATTTTAAGTATCAAGGAATTTGACTGAAGGCCTTTTGAGAAAACACGTTGATTAGTGACCCTATTTCATTATGGCAGTCAAACCACTGATTTTCAACTTTAGTCTATGAAACCTCCAAACCTTAAACATTGTTGCAAAATTAGGCTTATCTCACCGTTTCTAGCACTTTTGTGCACCTTGGGCATATCTGTGATGAAAAAATGAAGATTTTAACCAAAGTTGCAAAAATAGGGTTATCTCACCGTTTCCCGCGCCTTTGGGCATCTTGGGCACATTTGTGATGAAAAATTTAAGATTTTAATTATAGTTGCAAAAATAGGTTTATCTCACCGTTTCCAGCGCTTTTGCGCATCTTGGGCACATCTGTGATGAAAAATTTAAGATTTTAACCAAAGTTGCAAAAATAGGCTTAACTCACCGTTTCCAGCGCTTTTGGGCATCTTGGGCACATCTGTGATGAAAAATTGAAGATTTTAACCAAAGTTGCAAAAATAGGCTTATCTCCCCGTTTCCAGCACTTTTTGGCACTTAGAGCCAATCTGACAGTAGAAACCGTGCAGTTGCTACTTTTTCATTGGGGTTTCCAAAACTTCAAATCTTTTTTTTAAAGAGTTCCTCTAGAGTTGAAACCAAGATTTCAAATTATCCTTTTTCATTATTATAATCCACTGTATGCATTTTAAGTATCAAGGAATTTGACTGAAGGCCTTTTGAGAAAACACGTTGATTAGTGACCCTATTTCATTATGGCAGTCAAACCACTGATTTTCAACTTTAGTCTATGAAACCTCCAAACCTTAAACATTGTTGCAAAATTAGGCTTATCTCACCGTTTCCAGCACTTTTGTGCACCTTGGGCATATCTGTGATGAAAAAATGAAGATTTTAACCAAAGTTGCAAAAATAGGCTTATCTCACAGTTTCCAGTGCCTTTGGGCATCTTGGGCACATTTGTGATGAAAAATTTAAGATTTTAATTATAGTTGCAAAAATAGGTTTATCTCACCGTTTCCAGCGCTTTTGCGCATCTTGGGCACATCTGTGATGAAAAATGTAAGATTTTAACCATAGTTGCAAAAATAGGCTTATCTCACCGTTTCCAGCGCTTTTGGGCATCTTGGGCACATCTGTGATGAAAAATTTAAGATTTTAACCAAAGTTGCAAAAATAGGCTTATCTCTCCGTTTCCAGCACTTTTTGGCACTTAGAGCCAATCTGACAGTAGAAACCGTGCAGTTGCTACTTTTTCATTGGGGTTTCCAAAACTTAAAATCTTTTTTTTAAAGAGTTCCTTTAGAGTTGAAACCAAGATTTCAAATTATCCTTTTTCATTATTATAATCCACTGTATGCATTTTAAGTATCAAGGAATTTGACTGAAGGCCTTTTGAGAAAACACGTTGATTAGTGACCCTATTTCATTATGGCAGTCAAACCACTGATTTTTCAACTTTAGTCTATGAAACCTCCAAACCTTAAACATTGTTGCAAAATTAGGCTTATCTCACCGTTTCCAGCACTTTTGTGCACCTTGGGCATATCTGTGATGAAAAAATGAAGATTTTAACCAAAGTTGCAAAAATAGGGTTATCTCACCGTTTCCCGCGCCTTTGGGCATCTTGGGCACATTTGTGATGAAAAATTTAAGATTTTAATTATAGTTGCAAAAATAGGTTTATCTCACCGTTTCCAGCGCTTTTGCGCATCTTGGGCACATCTGTGATGAAAAATTTAAGATTTTAACCATTGTTGCAAAAATAGGCTTATCTCTCCGTTTCCAGCACTTTTTGGCACTTAGAGCCAATCTGACAGTAGAAACCGTGCAGTTGCTACTTTTTCATTGGGGTTTCAAAAACTTAAAATCTTTTTTTTAAAAAGTTCCTTTAGAGTTGAAACCAAGATTTCAAATGATCCTTTTTCATTATTATAATCCACTGTATGCATTTTAAGTATCAAGGAATTTGACTGAAGGCCTTTTGAGAAAACACGTTGATTAGTGACCCTATTTCATTATGGCAGTCAAACCACTGATTTTCAACTTTAGTCTATGAAACCTCCAAACCTTAAACATTGTTGCAAAATTAGGCTTATCTCACCGTTTCCATTACTTTTGTGCACCTTGGGCATATCTGTGATGAAAAAATGAAGATTTTAACCAAAGTTGCAAAAATAGGCTTATCTCTCAGTTTCCAGTGCCTTTGGGCATCTTGGGCACATTTGTGATGAAAAATTTAAGATTTTAATTATAGTTGCAAAAATAGGTTTATCTCACCGTTTCCAGCGCTTTTGCGCATCTTGGGCACATCTGTGATGAAAAATTTAAGATTTTAACCATAGTTGCAAAAAAAGGCTTATCTCCCCGTTTCCAGCGCTTTTGGGCATCTTGGGCACATCTGTGATGAAAAATTTAAGATTTAACCAAAGTTGCAAAAAAAGGCTTATCTCCCCGTTTCCAGCGCTTTTGGGCATCTTGGGCACATCTGTGATGAAAAATTGAAGATTTTAACCATTGTTGCAAAAATAGGCTTATCTCCCCGTTTCCAGCACTTTTTGGCACTTAGAGCCAATCTGACAGTAAAAACCGTGCAGTTGCTACTTTTTCATTTGGGTTTCCAAAACTTAAAATCTGTTTTTTAAAGAGTTCCTTTAGAGTTGAAACCAAGATTTCAAATTATCCTTTTTCATTATTATAATCCACTGTATGCATTTTAAGTATCAAGGAATTTGACTGAAGGCCTTTTGAGAAAACACGTTGATTAGTGACCCTATTTCATTATGGCAGTCAAACCACTGATTTTCAACTTTAGTCTATGAAACCTCCAAACCTTAAACATTGTTGCAAAATTAGGCTTATCTCACCGTTTCCAGCACTTTTGTGCATCTTGGGCATATCTGTGATGAAAAAATGAAGATTTTAACCAAAGTTGCAAAAATAGGCTTATCTCACCGTTTCCAGCGCTTTTGCGCATCTTGGGCACATCTGTGATGAAAAATTTAAGATTTAACCAAAGTTGCAAAAATAGGCTTATCTCACCGTTTCCAGCGCTTTTGCGCATCTTGGGCACATCTGTGATGAAAAATTTATGATTTTAACCAAAGTTGCAAAAATAGGCTTATCTCCCTGTTTCCAGCACTTTTTGGCACTTAGAGCCAATCTGACAGTAGAAACCGTGCAGTTGCTACTTTTTCATTGGGGTTTCCAAAACTTCAAATCTTTTTTTTAAAGAGTTCCTCTAGAGTTGAAACCAAGATTTCAAATTATCCTTTTTCATTATTATAATCCACTGTATGCATTTTAAGTATCAAGGAATTTGACTGAAGGCCTTTTGAGAAAACACGTTGATTAGTGACCCTATTTCATTATGGCAGTCAAACCACTGATTTTCAACTTTAGTCTATGAAACCTCCAAACCTTAAACATTGTTGCAAAATTAGGCTTATCTCACCGTTTCCAGCACTTTTGTGCACCTTGGGCATATCTGTGATGAAAAAATGAAGATTTTAACCAAAGTTGCAAAAATAGGCTTATCTCACAGTTTCCAGTGCCTTTGGGCATCTTGGGCACATTTGTGATGAAAAATTTAAGATTTTAATTATAGTTGCAAAAATAGGTTTATCTCACCGTTTCCAGCGCTTTTGCGCATCTTGGGCACATCTGTGATGAAAAATGTAAGATTTTAACCATAGTTGCAAAAATAGGCTTATCTCACCGTTTCCAGCGCTTTTGGGCATCTTGGGCACATCTGTGATGAAAAATTTAAGATTTTAACCAAAGTTGCAAAAATAGGCTTATCTCTCCGTTTCCAGCACTTTTTGGCACTTAGAGCCAATCTGACAGTAGAAACCGTGCAGTTGCTACTTTTTCATTGGGGTTTCCAAAACTTAAAATCTTTTTTTTAAAGAGTTCCTTTAGAGTTGAAACCAAGATTTCAAATTATCCTTTTTCATTATTATAATCCACTGTATGCATTTTAAGTATCAAGGAATTTGACTGAAGGCCTTTTGAGAAAACACGTTGATTAGTGACCCTATTTCATTATGGCAGTCAAACCACTGATTTTTCAACTTTAGTCTATGAAACCTCCAAACCTTAAACATTGTTGCAAAATTAGGCGTATCTCACCGTTTCCAGCACTTTTGTGCACCTTGGGCATATCTGTGATGAAAAAATGAAGATTTTAACCAAAGTTGCAAAAATAGGGTTATCTCACCGTTTCCCGCGCCTTTGGGCATCTTGGGCACATTTGTGATGAAAAATTTAAGATTTTAATTATAGTTGCAAAAATAGGTTTATCTCACCGTTTCCAGCGCTTTTGCGCATCTTGGGCACATCTGTGATGAAAAATTTAAGATTTTAACCAAAGTTGCAAAAAAAGGCTTATCTCCCCGTTTCCAGCGCTTTTGGGCATCTTGGGCACATCTGTGATGAAAAATTTAAGATTTTAACCAAAGTTGCAAAAATAGGCTTATCTCACCGTTTCCAGTGCCTTTGGGCATCTTGGGCACATTTGTGATGAAAAATTTAACATTTTAATTATAGTTGCAAAAATAGGTTTATCTCACCGTTTCCAGCGCTTTTGCGCATCTTGGGCACATCTGTGATGAAAAATTTAAGATTTTAACCAAAGTTGCAAAAATAGGCTTATCTCACCGTTTCCAGCGCTTTTGTGCATCTTGGGCACATCTGTGATGAAAAATTGAAGATTTTAACCATTGTTGCAAAAATAGGCTTATCTCACCGTTTCCAGCGCTTTTGCGCATCTTGGGCACATCTGTGATGAAAAATTTAAGATTTAACCAAAGTTGCAAAAATAGGCTTATCTCACCGTTTCCAGCGCTTTTGCGCATCTTGGGCACATCTGTGATGAAAAATTTAAGATTTTAACCATTGTTGCAAAAATAGGCTTATCTCTCCGTTTCCAGCACTTTTTGGCACTTAGAGCCAATCTGACAGTAGAAACCGTGCACTTGCTACTTTTTCATTGGGGTTTCCAAAACTTCAAATCTTTTTTTTAAAGAGTTCCTCTAGAGTTGAAACCAAGATTTCAAATGATCCTTTTTCATTATTATAATCCACTGTATGCATTTTAAGTATCAAGGAATTTGACTGAAGGCCTTTTGAGAAAACACGTTGATTAGTGACCCTATTTCATTATGGCAGTCAAACCACTGATTTTCAACTTTAGTCTATGAAACCTCCAAACCTTAAACATTGTTGCAAAATTAGGCTTATCTCACCGTTTCCAGCACTTTTGTGCATCTTGGGCATATCTGTGATGAAAAAATGAAGATTTTAACCAAAGTTGCAAAAATAGGCTTATCTCACCGTTTCCAGCGCTTTTGCGCATCTTGGGCACATCTGTGATGAAAAATTTAAGATTTAACCAAAGTTGCAAAAATAGGCTTATCTCACCGTTTCCAGCGCTTTTGCGCATCTTGGGCACATCTGTGATGAAAAATTTATGATTTTAACCAAAGTTGCAAAAATAGGCTTATCTCCCTGTTTCCAGCACTTTTTGGCACTTAGAGCCAATCTGACAGTAGAAACCGTGCAGTTGCTACTTTTTCATTGGGGTTTCCAAAACTTCAAATCTTTTTTTTAAAGAGTTCCTCTAGAGTTGAAACCAAGATTTCAAATTATCCTTTTTCATTATTATAATCCACTGTATGCATTTTAAGTATCAAGGAATTTGACTGAAGGCCTTTTGAGAAAACACGTTGATTAGTGACCCTATTTCATTATGGCAGTCAAACCACTGATTTTCAACTTTAGTCTATGAAACCTCCAAACCTTAAACATTGTTGCAAAATTAGGCTTATCTCACCGTTTCCAGCACTTTTGTGCACCTTGGGCATATCTGTGATGAAAAAATGAAGATTTTAACCAAAGTTGCAAAAATAGGCTTATCTCACAGTTTCCAGTGCCTTTGGGCATCTTGGGCACATTTGTGATGAAAAATTTAAGATTTTAATTATAGTTGCAAAAATAGGTTTATCTCACCGTTTCCAGCGCTTTTGCGCATCTTGGGCACATCTGTGATGAAAAATGTAAGATTTTAACCATAGTTGCAAAAATAGGCTTATCTCACCGTTTCCAGCGCTTTTGGGCATCTTGGGCACATCTGTGATGAAAAATTTAAGATTTTAACCAAAGTTGCAAAAATAGGCTTATCTCTCCGTTTCCAGCACTTTTTGGCACTTAGAGCCAATCTGACAGTAGAAACCGTGCAGTTGCTACTTTTTCATTGGGGTTTCCAAAACTTAAAATCTTTTTTTTAAAGAGTTCCTTTAGAGTTGAAACCAAGATTTCAAATTATCCTTTTTCATTATTATAATCCACTGTATGCATTTTAAGTATCAAGGAATTTGACTGAAGGCCTTTTGAGAAAACACGTTGATTAGTGACCCTATTTCATTATGGCAGTCAAACCACTGATTTTTCAACTTTAGTCTATGAAACCTCCAAACCTTAAACATTGTTGCAAAATTAGGCGTATCTCACCGTTTCCAGCACTTTTGTGCACCTTGGGCATATCTGTGATGAAAAAATGAAGATTTTAACCAAAGTTGCAAAAATAGGGTTATCTCACCGTTTCCCGCGCCTTTGGGCATCTTGGGCACATTTGTGATGAAAAATTTAAGATTTTAATTATAGTTGCAAAAATAGGTTTATCTCACCGTTTCCAGCGCTTTTGCGCATCTTGGGCACATCTGTGATGAAAAATTTAAGATTTTAACCAAAGTTGCAAAAAAAGGCTTATCTCCCCGTTTCCAGCGCTTTTGGGCATCTTGGGCACATCTGTGATGAAAAATTTAAGATTTTAACCAAAGTTGCAAAAATAGGCTTATCTCACCGTTTCCAGTGCCTTTGGGCATCTTGGGCACATTTGTGATGAAAAATTTAACATTTTAATTATAGTTGCAAAAATAGGTTTATCTCACCGTTTCCAGCGCTTTTGCGCATCTTGGGCACATCTGTGATGAAAAATTTAAGATTTTAACCAAAGTTGCAAAAATAGGCTTATCTCACCGTTTCCAGCGCTTTTGTGCATCTTGGGCACATCTGTGATGAAAAATTGAAGATTTTAACCATTGTTGCAAAAATAGGCTTATCTCACCGTTTCCAGCGCTTTTGCGCATCTTGGGCACATCTGTGATGAAAAATTTAAGATTTAACCAAAGTTGCAAAAATAGGCTTATCTCACCGTTTCCAGCGCTTTTGCGCATCTTGGGCACATCTGTGATGAAAAATTTAAGATTTTAACCATTGTTGCAAAAATAGGCTTATCTCTCCGTTTCCAGCACTTTTTGGCACTTAGAGCCAATCTGACAGTAGAAACCGTGCACTTGCTACTTTTTCATTGGGGTTTCCAAAACTTCAAATCTTTTTTTTAAAGAGTTCCTCTAGAGTTGAAACCAAGATTTCAAATGATCCTTTTTCATTATTATAATCCACTGTATGCATTTTAAGTATCAAGGAATTTGACTGAAGGCCTTTTGAGAAAACACGTTGATTAGTGACCCTATTTCATTATGGCAGTCAAACCACTGATTTTCAACTTTAGTCTATGAAACCTCCAAACCTTAAACATTGTTGCAAAATTAGGCTTATCTCACCGTTTCCATTACTTTTGTGCACCTTGGGCATATCTGTGATGAAAAAATGAAGATTTTCACCAAAGTTGCAAAAATAGGCTTATCTCACAGTTTCCAGTGCCTTTGGGCATCTTGGGCACATTTGTGATGAAAAATTTAAGATTTTAATTATAGTTGCAAAAATAGGTTTATCTCATCGTTTGCAGCGCTTTTGCGCATCTTGGGCACATCTGTGATGAAAAATTTAAGATTTTAACCAAAGTTGCAAAAAAAGGCTTATCTCCCCGTTTCCAGCGCTTTTGGGCATCTTGGGCACATCTGTGATGAAAAATTTAAGATTTTAACCAAAGTTGCAAAAATAGGCTTATCTCTCCGTTTCCAGCACTTTTTGGCACTTAGAGCCAATCTGACAGTAGAAACCGTGCAGTTGCTACTTTTTCATTGGGGTTTCCAAAACTTAAAATCTTTTTTTTAAAGAGTTCCTTTAGAGTTGAAACCAAGATTTCAAATTATCCTTTTTCATTATTATAATCCACTGTATGCATTTTAAGTATCAAGGAATTTGACTGAAGGCCTTTTGAGAAAACACGTTGATTAGTGACCCTATTTCATTATGGCAGTCAAACCACTGATTTTTCAACTTTAGTCTATGAAACCTCCAAACCTTAAACATTGTTGCAAAATTAGGCGTATCTCACCGTTTCCAGCACTTTTGTGCACCTTGGGCATATCTGTGATGAAAAAATGAAGATTTTAACCAAAGTTGCAAAAATAGGGTTATCTCACCGTTTCCCGCGCCTTTGGGCATCTTGGGCACATTTGTGATGAAAAATTTAAGATTTTAATTATAGTTGCAAAAATAGGTTTATCTCACCGTTTCCAGCGCTTTTGCGCATCTTGGGCACATCTGTGATGAAAAATTTAAGATTTTAACCAAAGTTGCAAAAAAAGGCTTATCTCCCCGTTTCCAGCGCTTTTGGGCATCTTGGGCACATCTGTGATGAAAAATTTAAGATTTTAACCAAAGTTGCAAAAATAGGCTTATCTCACCGTTTCCAGTGCCTTTGGGCATCTTGGGCACATTTGTGATGAAAAATTTAACATTTTAATTATAGTTGCAAAAATAGGTTTATCTCACCGTTTCCAGCGCTTTTGCGCATCTTGGGCACATCTGTGATGAAAAATTTAAGATTTTAACCAAAGTTGCAAAAATAGGCTTATCTCACCGTTTCCAGCGCTTTTGTGCATCTTGGGCACATCTGTGATGAAAAATTGAAGATTTTAACCATTGTTGCAAAAATAGGCTTATCTCACCGTTTCCAGCGCTTTTGCGCATCTTGGGCACATCTGTGATGAAAAATTTAAGATTTAACCAAAGTTGCAAAAATAGGCTTATCTCACCGTTTCCAGCGCTTTTGCGCATCTTGGGCACATCTGTGATGAAAAATTTAAGATTTTAACCATTGTTGCAAAAATAGGCTTATCTCTCCGTTTCCAGCACTTTTTGGCACTTAGAGCCAATCTGACAGTAGAAACCGTGCACTTGCTACTTTTTCATTGGGGTTTCCAAAACTTCAAATCTTTTTTTTAAAGAGTTCCTCTAGAGTTGAAACCAAGATTTCAAATGATCCTTTTTCATTATTATAATCCACTGTATGCATTTTAAGTATCAAGGAATTTGACTGAAGGCCTTTTGAGAAAACACGTTGATTAGTGACCCTATTTCATTATGGCAGTCAAACCACTGATTTTCAACTTTAGTCTATGAAACCTCCAAACCTTAAACATTGTTGCAAAATTAGGCTTATCTCACCGTTTCCAGCACTTTTGTGCATCTTGGGCATATCTGTGATGAAAAAATGAAGATTTTAACCAAAGTTGCAAAAATAGGCTTATCTCACCGTTTCCAGCGCTTTTGCGCATCTTGGGCACATCTGTGATGAAAAATTTAAGATTTAACCAAAGTTGCAAAAATAGGCTTATCTCACCATTTCCAGCGCTTTTGCGCATCTTGGGCACATCTGTGATGAAAAATTTATGATTTTAACCAAAGTTGCAAAAATAGGCTTATCTCCCTGTTTCCAGCACTTTTTGGCACTTAGAGCCAATCTGACAGTAGAAACCGTGCAGTTGCTACTTTTTCATTGGGGTTTCCAAAACTTCAAATCTTTTTTTTAAAGAGTTCCTCTAGAGTTGAAACCAAGATTTCAAATTATCCTTTTTCATTATTATAATCCACTGTATGCATTTTAAGTATCAAGGAATTTGACTGAAGGCCTTTTGAGAAAACACGTTGATTAGTGACCCTATTTCATTATGGCAGTCAAACCACTGATTTTCAACTTTAGTCTATGAAACCTCCAAACCTTAAACATTGTTGCAAAATTAGGCTTATCTCACCGTTTCCAGCACTTTTGTGCACCTTGGGCATATCTGTGATGAAAAAATGAAGATTTTAACCAAAGTTGCAAAAATAGGCTTATCTCACAGTTTCCAGTGCCTTTGGGCATCTTGGGCACATTTGTGATGAAAAATTTAAGATTTTAATTATAGTTGCAAAAATAGGTTTATCTCACCGTTTCCAGCGCTTTTGCGCATCTTGGGCACATCTGTGATGAAAAATGTAAGATTTTAACCATAGTTGCAAAAATAGGCTTATCTCACCGTTTCCAGCGCTTTTGGGCATCTTGGGCACATCTGTGATGAAAAATTTAAGATTTTAACCAAAGTTGCAAAAATAGGCTTATCTCTCCGTTTCCAGCACTTTTTGGCACTTAGAGCCAATCTGACAGTAGAAACCGTGCAGTTGCTACTTTTTCATTGGGGTTTCCAAAACTTAAAATCTTTTTTTTAAAGAGTTCCTTTAGAGTTGAAACCAAGATTTCAAATTATCCTTTTTCATTATTATAATCCACTGTATGCATTTTAAGTATCAAGGAATTTGACTGAAGGCCTTTTGAGAAAACACGTTGATTAGTGACCCTATTTCATTATGGCAGTCAAACCACTGATTTTTCAACTTTAGTCTATGAAACCTCCAAACCTTAAACATTGTTGCAAAATTAGGCGTATCTCACCGTTTCCAGCACTTTTGTGCACCTTGGGCATATCTGTGATGAAAAAATGAAGATTTTAACCAAAGTTGCAAAAATAGGGTTATCTCACCGTTTCCCGCGCCTTTGGGCATCTTGGGCACATTTGTGATGAAAAATTTAAGATTTTAATTATAGTTGCAAAAATAGGTTTATCTCACCGTTTCCAGCGCTTTTGCGCATCTTGGGCACATCTGTGATGAAAAATTTAAGATTTTAACCAAAGTTGCAAAAAAAGGCTTATCTCCCCGTTTCCAGCGCTTTTGGGCATCTTGGGCACATCTGTGATGAAAAATTTAAGATTTTAACCAAAGTTGCAAAAATAGGCTTATCTCACCGTTTCCAGTGCCTTTGGGCATCTTGGGCACATTTGTGATGAAAAATTTAACATTTTAATTATAGTTGCAAAAATAGGTTTATCTCACCGTTTCCAGCGCTTTTGCGCATCTTGGGCACATCTGTGATGAAAAATTTGAGATTTTAACCAAAGTTGCAAAAATAGGCTTATCTCACCGTTTCCAGCGCTTTTGTGCATCTTGGGCACATCTGTGATGAAAAATTGAAGATTTTAACCATTGTTGCAAAAATAGGCTTATCTCACCGTTTCCAGCGCTTTTGCGCATCTTGGGCACATCTGTGATGAAAAATTTAAGATTTAACCAAAGTTGCAAAAATAGGCTTATCTCACCGTTTCCAGCGCTTTTGCGCATCTTGGGCACATCTGTGATGAAAAATTTAAGATTTTAACCATTGTTGCAAAAATAGGCTTATCTCTCCGTTTCCAGCACTTTTTGGCACTTAGAGCCAATCTGACAGTAGAAACCGTGCACTTGCTACTTTTTCATTGGGGTTTCCAAAACTTCAAATCTTTTTTTTAAAGAGTTCCTCTAGAGTTGAAACCAAGATTTCAAATGATCCTTTTTCATTATTATAATCCACTGTATGCATTTTAAGTATCAAGGAATTTGACTGAAGGCCTTTTGAGAAAACACGTTGATTAGTGACCCTATTTCATTATGGCAGTCAAACCACTGATTTTCAACTTTAGTCTATGAAACCTCCAAACCTTAAACATTGTTGCAAAATTAGGCTTATCTCACCGTTTCCATTACTTTTGTGCACCTTGGGCATATCTGTGATGAAAAAATGAAGATTTTCACCAAAGTTGCAAAAATAGGCTTATCTCACAGTTTCCAGTGCCTTTGGGCATCTTGGGCACATTTGTGATGAAAAATTTAAGATTTTAATTATAGTTGCAAAAATAGGTTTATCTCATCGTTTGCAGCGCTTTTGCGCATCTTGGGCACATCTGTGATGAAAAATTTAAGATTTTAACCAAAGTTGCAAAAAAAGGCTTATCTCCCCGTTTCCAGCGCTTTTGGGCATCTTGGGCACATCTGTGATGAAAAATTTAAGATTTTAACCAAAGTTGCAAAAATAGGCTTATCTCACCGTTTCCAGCGCTTTTGTGCATCTTGGGCACATCTGTGATGAAAAATTGAAGATTTTAACCATTGTTGCAAAAATAGGCTTATCTCCCCGTTTCCAGCACTTTTTGGCACTTAGAGCCAATCTGACAGTAAAAACCGTGCAGTTGCTACTTTTTCATTTGGGTTTCCAAAACTTAAAATCTGTTTTTTAAAGAGTTCCTTTAGAGTTGAAACCAAGATTTCAAATTATCCTTTTTCATTATTATAATCCACTGTATGCATTTTAAGTATCAAGGAATTTGACTGAAGGCCTTTTGAGAAAACACGTTGATTAGTGACCCTATTTCATTATGGCAGTCAAACCACTGATTTTCAACTTTAGTCTATGAAACCTCCAAACCTTAAACATTGTTGCAAAATTAGGCTTATCTCACCGTTTCCAGCACTTTTGTGCATCTTGGGCATATCTGTGATGAAAAAATGAAGATTTTAACCAAAGTTGCAAAAATAGGGTTATCTCACCGTTTCCCGCGCCTTTGGGCATCTTGGGCACATTTGTGATGAAAAATTTAAGATTTTAATTATAGTTGCAAAAATAGGTTTATCTCACCGTTTCCAGCGCTTTTGCGCATCTTGGGCACATCTGTGATGAAAAATTTAAGATTTTAACCAAAGTTGCAAAAAAAGGCTTATCTCCCCGTTTCCAGCGCTTTTGGGCATCTTGGGCACATCTGTGATGAAAAATTTAAGATTTAACCAAAGTTGCAAAAATAGGCTTATCTCACCGTTTCCAGCGCTTTTGCGCATCTTGGGCACATCTGTGATGAAAAATTTATGATTTTAACCAAAGTTGCAAAAATAGGCTTATCTCCCTGTTTCCAGCACTTTTTGGCACTTAGAGCCAATCTGACAGTAGAAACCGTGCAGTTGCTACTTTTTCATTGGGGTTTCCAAAACTTCAAATCTTTTTTTTAAAGAGTTCCTCTAGAGTTGAAACCAAGATTTCAAATTATCCTTTTTCATTATTATAATCCACTGTATGCATTTTAAGTATCAAGGAATTTGACTGAAGGCCTTTTGAGAAAACACGTTGATTAGTGACCCTATTTCATTATGGCAGTCAAACCACTGATTTTCAACTTTAGTCTATGAAACCTCCAAACCTTAAACATTGTTGCAAAATTAGGCTTATCTCACCGTTTCTAGCACTTTTGTGCACCTTGGGCATATCTGTGATGAAAAATTTAAGATTTTAACCAAAGTTGCAAAAAAAGGCTTATCTCCCCGTTTCCAGCGCTTTTGGGCATCTTGGGCACATCTGTGATGAAAAATTTAAGATTTTAACCATTGTTGCAAAAATAGGCTTATCTCACCGTTTCCAGCGCTTTTGCGCATCTTGGGCACATCTGTGATGAACAATTTAAGATTTAACCAAAGTTGCAAAAATAGGCTTATCTCACCGTTTCCAGCGCTTTTGCGCATCTTGGGCACATCTGTGATGAAAAATTTAAGATTTTAACCATTGTTGCAAAAATAGGCTTATCTCACCGTTTCCAGTGCCTTTGGGCATCTTGGGCACATTTGTGATGAAAAATTTAACATTTTAATTATAGTTGCAAAAATAGGTTTATCTCACCGTTTCCAGCGCTTTTGCGCATCTTGGGCACATCTGTGATGAAAAATTTAAGATTTTAACCAAAGTTGCAAAAATAGGCTTATCTCACCGTTTCCAGCGCTTTTGTGCATCTTGGGCACATCTGTGATGAAAAATTGAAGATTTTAACCATTGTTGCAAAAATAGGCTTATCTCACCGTTTCCAGCGCTTTTGCGCATCTTGGGCACATCTGTGATGAAAAATTTAAGATTTAACCAAAGTTGCAAAAATAGGCTTATCTCACCGTTTCCAGCGCTTTTGCGCATCTTGGGCACATCTGTGATGAAAAATTTAAGATTTTAACCATTGTTGCAAAAATAGGCTTATCTCTCCGTTTCCAGCACTTTTTGGCACTTAGAGCCAATCTGACAGTAGAAACCGTGCACTTGCTACTTTTTCATTGGGGTTTCCAAAACTTCAAATCTTTTTTTTAAAGAGTTCCTCTAGAGTTGAAACCAAGATTTCAAATGATCCTTTTTCATTATTATAATCCACTGTATGCATTTTAAGTATCAAGGAATTTGACTGAAGGCCTTTTGAGAAAACACGTTGATTAGTGACCCTATTTCATTATGGCAGTCAAACCACTGATTTTCAACTTTAGTCTATGAAACCTCCAAACCTTAAACATTGTTGCAAAATTAGGCTTATCTCACCGTTTCCATTACTTTTGTGCACCTTGGGCATATCTGTGATGAAAAAATGAAGATTTTCACCAAAGTTGCAAAAATAGGCTTATCTCACAGTTTCCAGTGCCTTTGGGCATCTTGGGCACATTTGTGATGAAAAATTTAAGATTTTAATTATAGTTGCAAAAATAGGTTTATCTCATCGTTTGCAGCGCTTTTGCGCATCTTGGGCACATCTGTGATGAAAAATTTAAGATTTTAACCAAAGTTGCAAAAAAAGGCTTATCTCCCCGTTTCCAGCGCTTTTGGGCATCTTGGGCACATCTGTGATGAAAAATTTAAGATTTTAACCAAAGTTGCAAAAATAGGCTTATCTCACCGTTTCCAGCGCTTTTGTGCATCTTGGGCACATCTGTGATGAAAAATTGTAGATTTTAACCATTGTTGCAAAAATAGGCTTATCTCCCCGTTTCCAGCACTTTTTGGCACTTAGAGCCAATCTGACAGTAAAAACCGTGCAGTTGCTACTTTTTCATTTGGGTTTCCAAAACTTAAAATCTGTTTTTTAAAGAGTTCCTTTAGAGTTGAAACCAAGATTTCAAATTATCCTTTTTCATTATTATAATCCACTGTATGCATTTTAAGTATCAAGGAATTTGACTGAAGGCCTTTTGAGAAAACACGTTGATTAGTGACCCTATTTCATTATGGCAGTCAAACCACTGATTTTCAACTTTAGTCTATGAAACCTCCAAACCTTAAACATTGTTGCAAAATTAGGCTTATCTCACCGTTTCCAGCACTTTTGTGCATCTTGGGCATATCTGTGATGAAAAAATGAAGATTTTAACCAAAGTTGCAAAAATAGGGTTATCTCACCGTTTCCCGCGCTTTTGGGCATCTTGGGCACATTTGTGATGAAAAATTTAAGATTTTAATTATAGTTGCAAAAATAGGTTTATCTCACCGTTTCCAGCGCTTTTGCGCATCTTGGGCACATCTGTGATGAAAAATTTAAGATTTAACCAAAGTTGCAAAAATAGGCTTATCTCACCGTTTCCAGCGCTTTTGCGCATCTTGGGCACATCTGTGATGAAAAATTTATGATTTTAACCAAAGTTGCAAAAATAGGCTTATCTCCCTGTTTCCAGCACTTTTTGGCACTTAGAGCCAATCTGACAGTAGAAACCGTGCAGTTGCTACTTTTTCATTGGGGTTTCCAAAACTTCAAATCTTTTTTTTAAAGAGTTCCTCTAGAGTTGAAACCAAGATTTCAAATTATCCTTTTTCATTATTATAATCCACTGTATGCATTTTAAGTATCAAGGAATTTGACTGAAGGCCTTTTGAGAAAACACGTTGATTAGTGACCCTATTTCATTATGGCAGTCAAACCACTGATTTTCAACTTTAGTCTATGAAACCTCCAAACCTTAAACATTGTTGCAAAATTAGGCTTATCTCACCGTTTCCAGCACTTTTGTGCACCTTGGGCATATCTGTGATGAAAAAATGAAGATTTTAACCAAAGTTGCAAAAATAGGCTTATCTCACAGTTTCCAGTGCCTTTGGGCATCTTGGGCACATTTGTGATGAAAAATTTAAGATTTTAACCAAAGTTGCAAAAAAAGGCTTATCTCCCCGTTTCCAGCGCTTTTGGGCATCTTGGGCACATCTGTGATGAAAAATTTAAGATTTAAC
Source organism: Pleuronectes platessa (assembly GCF_947347685.1). NCBI lineage: Eukaryota > Metazoa > Chordata > Actinopteri > Pleuronectiformes > Pleuronectidae > Pleuronectes > Pleuronectes platessa. The sequence continues at coordinate 604,398 of NW_026519048.1, read as the reverse complement.
CAAAGTTGCAAAAATAGGCTTATCTCACCGTTTCCAGCGCTTTTGCGCATCTTGGGCACATCTGTGATGAAAAATTTATGATTTTAACCAAAGTTGCAAAAATAGGCTTATCTCCCTGTTTCCAGCACTTTTTGGCACTTAGAGCCAATCTGACAGTAGAAACCGTGCAGTTGCTACTTTTTCATTGGGGTTTCCAAAACTTCAAATCTTTTTTTTAAAGAGTTCCTCTAGAGTTGAAACCAAGATTTCAAATTATCCTTTTTCATTATTATAATCCACTGTATGCATTTTAAGTATCAAGGAATTTGACTGAAGGCCTTTTGAGAAAACACGTTGATTAGTGACCCTATTTCATTATGGCAGTCAAACCACTGATTTTCAACTTTAGTCTATGAAACCTCCAAACCTTAAACATTGTTGCAAAATTAGGCTTATCTCACCGTTTCTAGCACTTTTGTGCACCTTGGGCATATCTGTGATGAAAAAATGAAGATTTTAACCAAAGTTGCAAAAATAGGGTTATCTCACCGTTTCCCGCGCCTTTGGGCATCTTGGGCACATTTGTGATGAAAAATTTAAGATTTTAATTATAGTTGCAAAAATAGGTTTATCTCACCGTTTCCAGCGCTTTTGCGCATCTTGGGCACATCTGTGATGAAAAATTTAAGATTTTAACCAAAGTTGCAAAAATAGGCTTATCTCACCGTTTCCAGCGCTTTTGCGCATCTAGGTCACATCTGTGATGAAAAATTTAAGATTTAACCAAAGTTGCAAAAATAGGCTTATCTCACCGTTTCCAGCGCTTTTGTGCATCTTGGGCACATTTGTGATGAAAAATTGAAGATTTTAACCATTGTTGCAAAAATAGGCTGATCTCCCCGTTTCCAGCACTTTTTGGCACTTAGAGCCAATCTGACAGTAAAAACCGTGCAGTTGCTACTTTTTCATTGGGGTTTCCAAAACTTAAAATCTGTTTTTTAAAGAGTTCCTTTAGAGTTGAAACCAAGATTTCAAATTATCCTTTTTCATTATTATAATCCACTGTATGCATTTTAAGTATCAAGGAATTTGACTGAAGGCCTTTTGAGAAAACACGTTGATTAGTGACCCTATTTCATTATGGCAGTCAAACCACTGATTTTCAACTTTAGTCTATGAAACCTCCAAACCTTAAACATTGTTGCAAAATTAGGCTTATCTCACCGTTTCCAGCACTTTTGTGCATCTTGGGCATATCTGTGATGAAAAAATGAAGATTTTAACCAAAGTTGCAAAAATAGGCTTATCTCACCGTTTCCAGCGCTTTTGCGCATCTTGGGCACATCTGTGATGAAAAATTTAAGATTTAACCAAAGTTGCAAAAATAGGCTTATCTCACCGTTTCCAGCGCTTTTGCGCATCTTGGGCACATCTGTGATGAAAAATTTATGATTTTAACCAAAGTTGCAAAAATAGGCTTATCTCCCTGTTTCCAGCACTTTTTGGCACTTAGAGCCAATCTGACAGTAGAAACCGTGCAGTTGCTACTTTTTCATTGGGGTTTCCAAAACTTAAAATCTGTTTTTTAAAGAGTTCCTTTAGAGTTGAAACCAAGATTTCAAATTATCCTTTTTCATTATTATAATCCACTGTATGCATTTTAAGTATCAAGGAATTTGACTGAAGGCCTTTTGAGAAAACACGTTGATTAGTGACCCTATTTCATTATGGCAGTCAAACCACTGATTTTCAACTTTAGTCTATGAAACCTCCAAACCTTAAACATTGTTGCAAAATTAGGCTTATCTCACCGTTTCCAGCACTTTTGTGCATCTTGGGCATATCTGTGATGAAAAAATGAAGATTTTAACCAAAGTTGCAAAAATAGGCTTATCTCACCGTTTCCAGCGCTTTTGCGCATCTTGGGCACATCTGTGATGAAAAATTTAAGATTTAACCAAAGTTGCAAAAATAGGCTTATCTCACCGTTTCCAGCGCTTTTGCGCATCTTGGGCACATCTGTGATGAAAAATTTATGATTTTAACCAAAGTTGCAAAAATAGGCTTATCTCCCTGTTTCCAGCACTTTTTGGCACTTAGAGCCAATCTGACAGTAGAAACCGTGCAGTTGCTACTTTTTCATTGGGGTTTCCAAAACTTCAAATCTTTTTTTTAAAGAGTTCCTCTAGAGTTGAAACCAAGATTTCAAATTATCCTTTTTCATTATTATAATCCACTGTATGCATTTTAAGTATCAAGGAATTTGACTGAAGGCCTTTTGAGAAAACACGTTGATTAGTGACCCTATTTCATTATGGCAGTCAAACCACTGATTTTCAACTTTAGTCTATGAAACCTCCAAACCTTAAACATTGTTGCAAAATTAGGCTTATCTCACCGTTTCTAGCACTTTTGTGCACCTTGGGCATATCTGTGATGAAAAAATGAAGATTTTAACCAATGTTGCAAAAATAGGGTTATCTCACCGTTTCCCGCGCCTTTGGGCATCTTGGGCACATTTGTGATGAAAAATTTAAGATTTTAATTATAGTTGCAAAAATAGGTTTATCCCACCGTTTCCAGCGCTTTTGCGCATCTTGGGCACATCTGTGATGAAAAATTTAAGATTTTAACCAAAGTTGCAAAAAAAGGCTTATCTCCCCGTTTCCAGCGCTTTTGGGCATCTTGGGCACATCTGTGATGAAAAATTTAAGATTTTAACCAAAGTTGCAAAAATAGGCTTATCTCACCGTTTCCAGTGCCTTTGGGCATCTTGGGCACATTTGTGATGAAAAATTTAAGATTTTAATTATAGTTGCAAAAATAGGTTTATCTCACCGTTTCCAGCGCTTTTGCGCATCTTGGGCACATTTGTGATGAAAAATTTAAGATTTTAACCAAAGTTGCAAAAAAAGGCTTATCTCCCCGTTTCCAGCGCTTTTGGGCATCTTGGGCACATCTGTGATGAAAAATTTAAGATTTTAACCAAAGTTGCAAAAATAGGCTTATCTCACCGTTTCCAGCGCTTTTGTGCATCTTGGGCACATCTGTGATGAAAAATTGAAGATTTTAACCATTGTTGCAAAAATAGGCTTATCTCCCCGTTTCCAGCACTTTTTGGCACTTAGAGCCAATCTGACAGTAAAAACCGTGCCGTTGCTACTTTTTCATTGGGGTTTCCAAAACTTAAAATCTGTTTTTTAAAGAGTTCCTTTAGAGTTGAAACCAAGATTTCAAATTATCCTTTTTCATTATTATAATCCACTGTATGCATTTTAAGTATCAAGGAATTTGACTGAAGGCCTTTTGAGAAAACACGTTGATTTGTGACCCTATTTCATTATGGCAGTCAAACCACTGATTTTCAACTTTAGTCTATGAAACCTCCAAACCTTAAACATTGTTGCAAAATTAGGCTTATCTCACCGTTTCCAGCACTTTTGTGCATCTTGGGCATATCTGTGATGAAAAAATGAAGATTTTAACCAAAGTTGCAAAAATAGGCTTATCTCACCGTTTCCAGCGCTTTTGCGCATCTTGGGCACATCTGTGATGAAAAATTTAAGATTTAACCAAAGTTGCAAAAATAGGCTTATCTCACCGTTTCCAGCGCTTTTGCGCATCTTGGGCACATCTGTGATGAAAAATTTAAGATTTTAACCATTGTTGCAAAAATAGGCTTATCTCTCCGTTTCCAGCACTTTTTGGCACTTAGAGCCAATCTGACAGTAGAAACCGTGCAGTTGCTACTTTTTCATTGGGGTTTCCAAAACTTAAAATCTTTTTTTTAAAAAGTTCCTTTAGAGTTGAAACCAAGATTTCAAATTATCCTTTTTCATTATTATAATCCACTGTATGCATTTTAAGTATCAAGGAATTTGACTGAAGGCCTTTTGAGAAAACACGTTGATTAGTGACCCTATTTCATTATGGCAGTCAAACCACTGATTTTCAACTTTAGTCTATGAAACCTCCAAACCTTAAACATTGTTGCAAAATTAGGCTTATCTCACCGTTTCCAGCGCCTTTGGGCATCTTGGGCACATTTGTGATGAAAAATTTAAAATTTTAATTATAGTTGCAAAAATAGGTTTATCTCACCGTTTCCAGCGCTTTTGCGCATCTTGGGCACATCTGTGATGAAAAATTTAAGATTTTCACCAAAGTTGCAAAAAAAGGCTTATCTCCCCGTTTCCAGCGCTTTTGGGCATCTTGGGCACATCTGTGATGAAAAATTTAAGATTTTAACCAAAGTTGCAAAAATAGGCTTATCCGTTTCCAGCGCTTTTGTGCATCTTGGGCACATCTGTGATGAAAAATTTAAGATTTTAACCATTGTTGCAAAAATAGGCTTATCTCCCCGTTTCCAGCACTTTTTGGCACTTAGAGCCAATCTGAACAGTAGAAACCGTGCAGTTGCTACTTTTTCATTGGGGTTTCCAAAACTTAAAATCTTTTTTTTAAAGAGTTCCTTTAGAGTTGAAACCAAGATTTCAAATTATCCTTTTTCATTATTATAATCCACTGTATGCATTTTAAGTATCAAGGAATTTGACTGAAGGCCTTTTGAGAAAACACGTTGATTAGTGACCCTATTTCATTATGGCAGTCAAACCACTGATTTTCAACTTTAGTCTATGAAACCTCCAAACCTTAAACATTGTTGCAAAATTAGGCTTATCTCACCGTTTCTAGCACTTTTGTGCACCTTGGGCATATCTGTGATGAAAAAATGAAGATTTTAACCAAAGTTGCAAAAATAGGGTTATCTCACCGTTTCCCGCGCCTTTGGGCATCTTGGGCACATTTGTGATGAAAAATTTAAGATTTTAATTATAGTTGCAAAAATAGGTTTATCTCACCGTTTCCAGCGCTTTTGCGCATCTTGGGCACATCTGTGATGAAAAATTTAAGATTTTAACCAAAGTTGCAAAAATAGGCTTATCTCACCGTTTCCAGCGCTTTTGCGCATCTAGGTCACATCTGTGATGAAAAATTTAAGATTTAACCAAAGTTGCAAAAATAGGCTTATCTCACCGTTTCCAGCGCTTTTGCGCATCTTGGGCACATCTGTGATGAAAAATTTATGATTTTAACCAAAGTTGCAAAAATAGGCTTATCTCCCTGTTTCCAGCACTTTTTGGCACTTAGAGCCAATCTGACAGTAGAAACCGTGCAGTTGCTACTTTTTCATTGGGGTTTCCAAAACTTCAAATCTTTTTTTTAAAGAGTTCCTCTAGAGTTGAAACCAAGATTTCAAATTATCCTTTTTCATTATTATAATCCACTGTATGCATTTTAAGTATCAAGGAATTTGACTGAAGGCCTTTTGAGAAAACACGTTGATTAGTGACCCTATTTCATTATGGCAGTCAAACCACTGATTTTCAACTTTAGTCTATGAAACCTCCAAACCTTAAACATTGTTGCAAAATTAGGCTTATCTCACCGTTTCCAGCACTTTTGTGCACCTTGGGCATATCTGTGATGAAAAAATGAAGATTTTAACCAAAGTTGCAAAAATAGGCTTATCTCACAGTTTCCAGTGCCTTTGGGCATCTTGGGCACATTTGTGATGAAAAATTTAAGATTTTAATTATAGTTGCAAAAATAGGTTTATCTCACCGTTTCCAGCGCTTTTGCGCATCTTGGGCACATCTGTGATGAAAAATGTAAGATTTTAACCATAGTTGCAAAAATAGGCTTATCTCACCGTTTCCAGCGCTTTTGGGCATCTTGGGCACATCTGTGATGAAAAATTGAAGATTTTAACCATTGTTGCAAAAATAGGCTTATCTCCCCGTTTCCAGCACTTTTTGGCACTTAGAGCCAATCTGACAGTAAAAACCGTGCAGTTGCTACTTTTTCATTGGGGTTTCCAAAACTTAAAATCTGTTTTTTAAAGAGTTCCTTTAGAGTTGAAACCAAGATTTCAAATTATCCTTTTTCATTATTATAATCCACTGTATGCATTTTAAGTATCAAGGAATTTGACTGAAGGCCTTTTGAGAAAACACGTTGATTTGTGACCCTATTTCATTATGGCAGTCAAACCACTGATTTTCAACTTTAGTCTATGAAACCTCCAAACCTTAAACATTGTTGCAAAATTAGGCTTATCTCACCGTTTCCAGCGCCTTTGGGCATCTTGGGCACATTTGTGATGAAAAATTTAAAATTTTAATTATAGTTGCAAAAATAGGTTTATCTCACCGTTTCCAGCGCTTTTGCGCATCTTGGGCACATCTGTGATGAAAAATTTAAGATTTTCACCAAAGTTGCAAAAAAAGGCTTATCTCCCCGTTTCCAGCGCTTTTGGGCATCTTGGGCACATCTGTGATGAAAAATTTAAGATTTTAACCAAAGTTGCAAAAATAGGCTTATCTCACCGTTTCCAGCGCTTTTGTGCATCTTGGGCACATCTGTGATGAAAAATTTAAGATTTTAACCATTGTTGCAAAAATAGGCTTATCTCCCCGTTTCCAGCACTTTTTGGCACTTAGAGCCAATCTGAACAGTAGAAACCGTGCAGTTGCTACTTTTTCATTGGGGTTTCCAAAACTTAAAATCTTTTTTTTAAAGAGTTCCTTTAGAGTTGAAACCAAGATTTCAAATTATCCTTTTTCATTATTATAATCCACTGTATGCATTTTAAGTATCAAGGAATTTGACTGAAGGCCTTTTGAGAAAACACGTTGATTAGTGACCCTATTTCATTATGGCAGTCAAACCACTGATTTTCAACTTTAGTCTATGAAACCTCCAAACCTTAAACATTGTTGCAAAATTAGGCTTATCTCACCGTTTCCAGCACTTTTGTGCACCTTGGGCATATCTGTGATGAAAAAATGAAGATTTTAACCAAAGTTGCAAAAATAGGGTTATCTCACCGTTTCCCGCGCCTTTGGGCATCTTGGGCACATTTGTGATGAAAAATTTAAGATTTTAATTATAGTTGCAAAAAAAGGCTTTTCTCCCCGTTTCCAGCGCTTTTGGGCATCTTGGACACATCTGTGATGAAAAATTTAAGATTTTAACCAAAGTTGCAAAAATAGGCTTATCTCACCGTTTCCAGCGCTTTTGTGCATCTTGGGCACATCTCTGATGAAAAATTGAAAATTTTAACCATTGTTGCAAAAATAGGCTTATCTCCCCGTTTCCAGCACTTTTTGGCACTTAGAGCCAATCTGACAGTAAAAACCGTGCAGTTGCTACTTTTTCATTGGGGTTTCCAAAACTTAAAATCTGTTTTTTAAAGAGTTCCTTTAGAGTTGAAACCAAGATTTCAAATTATCCTTTTTCATTATTATAATCCACTGTATGCATTTTAAGTATCAAGGAATTTGACTGAAGGCCTTTTGAGAAAACACGTTGATTAGTGACCCTATTTCATTATGGCAGTCAAACCACTGATTTTCAACTTTAGTCTATGAAACCTCCAAACCTTAAACATTGTTGCAAAATTAGGCTTATCTCACCGTTTCCAGCACTTTTGTGCATCTTGGGCATATCTGTGATGAAAAAATGAAGATTTTAACCAAAGTTGCAAAAATAGGCTTATCTCACCGTTTCCAGCGCTTTTGCGCATCTTGGGCACATCTGTGATGAAAAATTTAAGATTTAACCAAAGTTGCAAAAATAGGCTTATCTCACCGTTTCCAGCGCTTTTGCGCATCTTGGGCACATCTGTGATGAAAAATTTATGATTTTAACCAAAGTTGCAAAAATAGGCTTATCTCCCTGTTTCCAGCACTTTTTGGCACTTAGAGCCAATCTGACAGTAGAAACCGTGCAGTTGCTACTTTTTCATTGGGGTTTCCAAAACTTCAAATCTTTTTTTTAAAGAGTTCCTCTAGAGTTGAAACCAAGATTTCAAATTATCCTTTTTCATTATTATAATCCACTGTATGCATTTTAAGTATCAAGGAATTTGACTGAAGGCCTTTTGAGAAAACACGTTGATTAGTGACCCTATTTCATTATGGCAGTCAAACCACTGATTTTCAACTTTAGTCTATGAAACCTCCAAACCTTAAACATTGTTGCAAAATTAGGCTTATCTCACCGTTTCTAGCACTTTTGTGCACCTTGGGCATATCTGTGATGAAAAAATGAAGATTTTAACCAATGTTGCAAAAATAGGGTTATCTCACCGTTTCCCGCGCCTTTGGGCATCTTGGGCACATTTGTGATGAAAAATTTAAGATTTTAATTATAGTTGCAAAAATAGGTTTATCCCACCGTTTCCAGCGCTTTTGCGCATCTTGGGCACATCTGTGATGAAAAATTTAAGATTTTAACCAAAGTTGCAAAAAAAGGCTTATCTCCCCGTTTCCAGCGCTTTTGGGCATCTTGGGCACATCTGTGATGAAAAATTTAAGATTTTAACCAAAGTTGCAAAAATAGGCTTATCTCACCGTTTCCAGTGCCTTTGGGCATCTTGGGCACATTTGTGATGAAAAATTTAAGATTTTAATTATAGTTGCAAAAATAGGTTTATCTCACCGTTTCCAGCGCTTTTGCGCATCTTGGGCACATTTGTGATGAAAAATTTAAGATTTTAACCAAAGTTGCAAAAAAAGGCTTATCTCCCCGTTTCCAGCGCTTTTGGGCATCTTGGGCACATCTGTGATGAAAAATTTAAGATTTTAACCAAAGTTGCAAAAATAGGCTTATCTCACCGTTTCCAGCGCTTTTGTGCATCTTGGGCACATCTGTGATGAAAAGTTGAAGATTTTAACCATTGTTGCAAAAATAGGCTTATCTCCCCGTTTCCAGCACTTTTTGGCACTTAGAGCCAATCTGACAGTAAAAACCGTGCAGTTGCTACTTTTTCATTGGGGTTTCCAAAACTTAAAATCTGTTTTTTAAAGAGTTCCTTTAGAGTTGAAACCAAGATTTCAAATTATCCTTTTTCATTATTATAATCCACTGTATGCATTTTAAGTATCAAGGAATTTGACTGAAGGCCTTTTGAGAAAACACGTTGATTTGTGACCCTATTTCATTATGGCAGTCAAACCACTGATTTTCAACTTTAGTCTATGAAACCTCCAAACCTTAAACATTGTTGCAAAATTAGGCTTATCTCACCGTTTCCAGCACTTTTGTGCATCTTGGGCATATCTGTGATGAAAAAATGAAGATTTTAACCAAAGTTGCAAAAATAGGCTTATCTCACCGTTTCCAGCGCTTTTGCGCATCTTGGGCACATCTGTGATGAAAAATTTAAGATTTAACCAAAGTTGCAAAAATAGGCTTATCTCACCGTTTCCAGCGCTTTTGCGCATCTTGGGCACATCTGTGATGAAAAATTTAAGATTTTAACCATTGTTGCAAAAATAGGCTTATCTCTCCGTTTCCAGCACTTTTTGGCACTTAGAGCCAATCTGACAGTAGAAACCGTGCAGTTGCTACTTTTTCATTGGGGTTTCCAAAACTTAAAATCTTTTTTTTAAAAAGTTCCTTTAGAGTTGAAACCAAGATTTCAAATTATCCTTTTTCATTATTATAATCCACTGTATGCATTTTAAGTATCAAGGAATTTGACTGAAGGCCTTTTGAGAAAACACGTTGATTAGTGACCCTATTTCATTATGGCAGTCAAACCACTGATTTTCAACTTTAGTCTATGAAACCTCCAAACCTTAAACATTGTTGCAAAATTAGGCTTATCTCACCGTTTCCAGCGCCTTTGGGCATCTTGGGCACATTTGTGATGAAAAATTTAAAATTTTAATTATAGTTGCAAAAATAGGTTTATCTCACCGTTTCCAGCGCTTTTGCGCATCTTGGGCACATCTGTGATGAAAAATTTAAGATTTTCACCAAAGTTGCAAAAAAAGGCTTATCTCCCCGTTTCCAGCGCTTTTGGGCATCTTGGGCACATCTGTGATGAAAAATTTAAGATTTTAACCAAAGTTGCAAAAATAGGCTTATCCGTTTCCAGCGCTTTTGTGCATCTTGGGCACATCTGTGATGAAAAATTGAAGATTTTAACCATTGTTGCAAAAATAGGCTTATCTCCCCGTTTCCAGCACTTTTTGGCACTTAGAGCCAATCTGAACAGTAGAAACCGTGCAGTTGCTACTTTTTCATTGGGGTTTCCAAAACTTAAAATCTTTTTTTTAAAGAGTTCCTTTAGAGTTGAAACCAAGATTTCAAATTATCCTTTTTCATTATTATAATCCACTGTATGCATTTTAAGTATCAAGGAATTTGACTGAAGGCCTTTTGAGAAAACACGTTGATTAGTGACCCTATTTCATTATGGCAGTCAAACCACTGATTTTCAACTTTAGTCTATGAAACCTCCAAACCTTAAACATTGTTGCAAAATTAGGCTTATCTCACCGTTTCTAGCACTTTTGTGCACCTTGGGCATATCTGTGATGAAAAAATGAAGATTTTAACCAAAGTTGCAAAAATAGGGTTATCTCACCGTTTCCCGCGCCTTTTGGCATCTTGGGCACATTTGTGATGAAAAATTTAAGATTTTAATTATAGTTGCAAAAATAGGTTTATCTCACCGTTTCCAGCGCTTTTGCGCATCTTGGGCACATCTGTGATGAAAAATTTAAGATTTTAACCAAAGTTGCAAAAATAGGCTTATCTCACCGTTTCCAGCGCTTTTGCGCATCTAGGTCACATCTGTGATGAAAAATTTAAGATTTAACCAAAGTTGCAAAAATAGGCTTATCTCACCGTTTCCAGCGCTTTTGCGCATCTTGGGCACATCTGTGATGAAAAATTTATGATTTTAACCAAAGTTGCAAAAATAGGCTTATCTCCCTGTTTCCAGCACTTTTTGGCACTTAGTGCCAATCTGACAGTAGAAACCGTGCAGTTGCTACTTTTTCATTGGGGTTTCCAAAACTTCAAATCTTTTTTTTAAAGAGTTCCTCTAGAGTTGAAACCAAGATTTCAAATTATCCTTTTTCATTATTATAATCCACTGTATGCATTTTAAGTATCAAGGAATTTGACTGAAGGCCTTTTGAGAAAACACGTTGATTAGTGACCCTATTTCATTATGGCAGTCAAACCACTGATTTTCAACTTTAGTCTATGAAACCTCCAAACCTTAAACATTGTTGCAAAATTAGGCTTATCTCACCGTTTCCAGCACTTTTGTGCACCTTGGGCATATCTGTGATGAAAAAATGAAGATTTTAACCAAAGTTGCAAAAATAGGCTTATCTCACAGTTTCCAGTGCCTTTGGGCATCTTGGGCACATTTGTGATGAAAAATTTAAGATTTTAATTATAGTTGCAAAAATAGGTTTATCTCACCGTTTCCAGCGCTTTTGCGCATCTTGGGCACATCTGTGATGAAAAATGTAAGATTTTAACCATAGTTGCAAAAATAGGCTTATCTCACCGTTTCCAGCGCTTTTGGGCATCTTGGGCACATCTGTGATGAAAAATTGAAGATTTTAACCATTGTTGCAAAAATAGGCTTATCTCCCCGTTTCCAGCACTTTTTGGCACTTAGAGCCAATCTGACAGTAAAAACCGTGCAGTTGCTACTTTTTCATTGGGGTTTCCAAAACTTAAAATCTGTTTTTTAAAGAGTTCCTTTAGAGTTGAAACCAAGATTTCAAATTATCCTTTTTCATTATTATAATCCACTGTATGCATTTTAAGTATCAAGGAATTTGACTGAAGGCCTTTTGAGAAAACACGTTGATTTGTGACCCTATTTCATTATGGCAGTCAAACCACTGATTTTCAACTTTAGTCTATGAAACCTCCAAACCTTAAACATTGTTGCAAAATTAGGCTTATCTCACCGTTTCCAGCGCCTTTGGGCATCTTGGGCACATTTGTGATGAAAAATTTAAAATTTTAATTATAGTTGCAAAAATAGGTTTATCTCACCGTTTCCAGCGCTTTTGCGCATCTTGGGCACATCTGTGATGAAAAATTTAAGATTTTCACCAAAGTTGCAAAAATAGGGTTATCTCACCGTTTCCCGCGCCTTTGGGCATCTTGGGCACATTTGTGATGAAAAATTTAAGATTTTAATTATAGTTGCAAAAAAAGGCTTTTCTCCCCGTTTCCAGCGCTTTTGGGCATCTTGGACACATCTGTGATGAAAAATTTAAGATTTTAACCAAAGTTGCAAAAATAGGCTTATCTCACCGTTTCCAGCGCTTTTGTGCATCTTGGGCACATCTGTGATGAAAAATTGAAAATTTTAACCATTGTTGCAAAAATAGGCTTATCTCCCCGTTTCCAGCACTTTTTGGCACTTAGAGCCAATCTGACAGTAAAAACCGTGCAGTTGCTACTTTTTCATTGGGGTTTCCAAAACTTAAAATCTGTTTTTTAAAGAGTTCCTTTAGAGTTGAAACCAAGATTTCAAATTATCCTTTTTCATTATTATAATCCACTGTATGCATTTTAAGTATCAAGGAATTTGACTGAAGGCCTTTTGAGAAAACACGTTGATTAGTGACCCTATTTCATTATGGCAGTCAAACCACTGATTTTCAACTTTAGTCTATGAAACCTCCAAACCTTAAACATTGTTGCAAAATTAGGCTTATCTCACCGTTTCCAGCGCTTTTGCGCATCTTGGGCACATCTGTGATGAAAAATTTATGATTTTAACCAAAGTTGCAAAAATAGGCTTATCTCCATGTTTCCAGCACTTTTTGGCACTTAGAGCCAATCTGACAGTAGAAACCGTGCAGTTGCTACTTTTTCATTGGGGTTTCCAAAACTTCAAATCTTTTTTTTAAAGAGTTCCTCTAGAGTTGAAACCAAGATTTCAAATTATCCTTTTTCATTATTATAATCCACTGTATGCATTTTAAGTATCAAGGAATTTGACTGAAGGCCTTTTGAGAAAACACGTTGATTAGTGACCCTATTTCATTATGGCAGTCAAACCACTGATTTTCAACTTTAGTCTATGAAACCTCCAAACCTTAAACATTGTTGCAAAATTAGGCTTATCTCACCGTTTCTAGCACTTTTGTGCACCTTGGGCATATCTGTGATGAAAAAATGAAAATTTTAACCAAAGTTGCAAAAATAGGGTTATCTCACCGTTTCCCGCGCCTTTGGGCATCTTGGGCACATTTGTGATGAAAAATTTAAGATTTTAATTATAGTTGCAAAAATAGGTTTATCTCACCGTTTCCAGCGCTTTTGCGCATCTTGGGCACATCTGTGATGAAAAATTTAAGATTTTAACCAAAGTTGCAAAAAAAGGCTTATCTCCCCGTTTCCAGCGCTTTTGGGCATCTTGGGCACATCTGTGATGAAAAATTTAAGATTTTAACCAAAGTTGCAAAAATAGGCTTATCTCACCGTTTCCAGCGCTTTTGGGCATCTTGGGCACATCTGTGATGAAAAATTTAAGATTTTAACCAAAGTTGCAAAAATAGGCTTATCTCACCGTTTCCAGCGCTTTTGTGCATCTTGGGCACATCTGTGATGAAAAATTGAAGATTTTAACCATTGTTGCAAAAATAGGCTTATCTCCCCGTTTCCAGCACTTTTTGGCACTTAGAGCCAATCTGACAGTAAAAACCGTGCAGTTGCTACTTTTTCATTGGGGTTTCCAAAACTTAAAATCTGTTTTTTAAAGAGTTCCTTTAGAGTTGAAACCAAGATTTCAAATTATCCTTTTTCATTATTATAATCCACTGTATGCATTTTAAGTATCAAGGAATTTGACTGAAGGCCTTTTGAGAAAACACGTTGATTAGTGACCCTATTTCATTATGGCAGTCAAACCACTGATTTTCAACTTTAGTCTATGAAACCTCCAAACCTTAAACATTGTTGCAAAATTAGGCTTATCTCACCGTTTCCAGCACTTTTGTGCATCTTGGGCATATCTGTGATGAAAAAATGAAGATTTTAACCAAAGTTGCAAAAATAGGCTTATCTCACCGTTTCCAGCGCTTTTGCGCATCTTGGGCACATCTGTGATGAAAAATTTAAGATTTAACCAAAGTTGCAAAAATAGGCTTATCTCACCGTTTCCAGCGCTTTTGCGCATCTTGGGCACATCTGTGATGAAAAATTTAAGATTTTAACCATTGTTGCAAAAATAGGCTTATCTCTCCGTTTCCAGCACTTTTTTGCACTTAGAGCCAATCTGACAGTAGAAACCGTGCAGTTGCTACTTTTTCATTGGGGTTTCCAAAACTTAAAATCTTTTTTTTAAAAAGTTCCTTTAGAGTTGAAACCAAGATTTCAAATTATCCTTTTTCATTATTATAATCCACTGTATGCATTTTAAGTATCAAGGAATTTGATTGAAGGCCTTTTGAGAAAACACGTTGATTAGTGACCCTATTTCATTATGGCAGTCAAACCACTGATTTTCAACTTTAGTCTATGAAACCTCCAAACCTTAAACATTGTTGCAAAATTAGGCTTATCTCACCGTTTCCAGCACTTTTGTGCACCTTGGGCATATCTGTGATGAAAAAATGAAGATTTTAACCAAAGTTGCAAAAATAGGCTTATCTCACCGTTTCCAGCGCCTTTGGGCATCTTGGGCACATTTGTGATGAAAAATTTAAAATTTTAATTATAGTTGCAAAAATAGGTTTATCTCACCGTTTCCAGCGCTTTTGCGCATCTTGGGCACATCTGTGATGAAAAATTTAAGATTTTAACCATAGTTGCAAAAATAGGGTTTTCTCACCGTTTCCAGCGCTTTTGCGCATATTGGGCACATCTGTGATGAAAAATTTAAGATTTTAACCATAGTTGCAAAAATAGGCTTATCTCACCGTTTCCAGCGCTCTTGGGCATCTTGGGCACATCTGTGATGAAAAATTTAAGATTTTAACCAAAGTTGCAAAAATAGGCTTATCTCTCCGTTTCCAGCACTTTTTGGCACTTAGAGCCAATCTGACAGTAGAAACCGTGCAGTTGCTACTTTTTCATTGGGGTTTCCAAAACTTAAAATCTTTTTTTTAAAGAGTTCCTTTAGAGTTGAAACCAAGATTTCAAATTATCCTTTTTCATTATTATAATCCACTGTATGCATTTTAAGTATCAAGGAATTTGACTGAAGGCCTTTTGAGAAAACACGTTGATTAGTGACCCTATTTCATTATGGCAGTCAAACCACTGATTTTCAACTTTAGTCTATGAAACCTCCAAACCTTAAACATTGTTGCAAAATTAGGCTTATCTCACCGTTTCCAGCACTTTTGTGCACCTTGGGCATATCTGTGATGAAAAAATGAAGATTTTAACCAAAGTTGCAAAAATAGGGTTATCTCACCGTTTCCCGCGCCTTTGGGCATCTTGGGCACATTTGTGATGAAAAATTTAAGATTTTAATTATAGTTGCAAAAATAGGTTTATCTCACCGTTTCCAGCGCTTTTGCGCATCTTGGGCACATCTGTGATGAAAAATTTAAGATTTTAACCAAAGTTGCAAAAAAAGGCTTTTCTCCCCGTTTCCAGCGCTTTTGGGCATCTTGGGCACATCTGTGATGAAAAATTTAAGATTTTAACCAAAGTTGCAAAAATAGGCTTATCTCACCGTTTCCAGCGCTTTTGTGCATCTTGGGCACATCTGTGATGAAAAATTGAAAATTTTAACCATTGTTGCAAAAATAGGCTTATCTCCCCGTTTCCAGCACTTTTTGGCACTTAGAGCCAATCTGACAGTAAAAACCGTGCAGTTGCTACTTTTTCATTGGGGTTTCCAAAACTTAAAATCTGTTTTTTAAAGAGTTCCTTTAGAGTTGAAACCAAGATTTCAAATTATCCTTTTTCATTATTATAATCCACTGTATGCATTTTAAGTATCAAGGAATTTGACTGAAGGCCTTTTGAGAAAACACGTTGATTAGTGACCCTATTTCATTATGGCAGTCAAACCACTGATTTTCAACTTTAGTCTATGAAACCTCCAAACCTTAAACATTGTTGCAAAATTAGGCTTATCTCACCGTTTCCAGCGCTTTTGCGCATCTTGGGCACATCTGTGATGAAAAATTTATGATTTTAACCAAAGTTGCAAAAATAGGCTTATCTCCCTGTTTCCAGCACTTTTTGGCACTTAGAGCCAATCTGACAGTAGAAACCGTGCAGTTGCTACTTTTTCATTGGGGTTTCCAAAACTTCAAATCTTTTTTTTAAAGAGTTCCTCTAGAGTTGAAACCAAGATTTCAAATTATCCTTTTTCATTATTATAATCCACTGTATGCATTTTAAGTATCAAGGAATTTGACTGAAGGCCTTTTGAGAAAACACGTTGATTAGTGACCCTATTTCATTATGGCAGTCAAACCACTGATTTTCAACTTTAGTCTATGAAACCTCCAAACCTTAAACATTGTTGCAAAATTAGGCTTATCTCACCGTTTCCAGCACTTTTGTGCACCTTGGGCATATCTGTGATGAAAAAATGAAGATTTTAACCAAAGTTGCAAAAATAGGCTTATCTCTCAGTTTCCAGTGCCTTTGGGCATCTTGGGCACATTTGTGATGAAAAATTTAAGATTTTAATTATAGTTGCAAAAATAGGTTTATCTCACCGTTTCCAGCGCTTTTGCGCATCTTGGGCACATCTGTGATGAAAAATTTAAGATTTTAACCATAGTTGCAAAAAAAGGCTTATCTCCCCGTTTCCAGCGCTTTTGGGCATCTTGGGCACATCTGTGATGAAAAATTTAAGATTTAACCAAAGTTGCAAAAATAGGCTTATCTCACCGTTTCCAGCGCTTTTGTGCATCTTGGGCACATCTGTGATGAAAAATTGAAAATTTTAACCATTGTTGCAAAAATAGGCTTATCTCCCCGTTTCCAGCACTTTTTGGCACTTAGAGCCAATCTGACAGTAAAAACCGTGCAGTTGCTACTTTTTCATTGGGGTTTCCAAAACTTAAAATCTGTTTTTTAAAGAGTTCCTTTAGAGTTGAAACCAAGATTTCAAATTATCCTTTTTCATTATTATAATCCACTGTATGCATTTTAAGTATCAAGGAATTTGACTGAAGGCCTTTTGAGAAAACACGTTGATTAGTGACCCTATTTCATTATGGCAGTCAAACCACTGATTTTCAACTTTAGTCTATGAAACCTCCAAACCTTAAACATTGTTGCAAAATTAGGCTTATCTCACCGTTTCCAGCGCTTTTGCGCATCTTGGGCACATCTGTGATGAAAAATTTATGATTTTAACCAAAGTTGCAAAAATAGGCTTATCTCCCTGTTTCCAGCACTTTTTGGCACTTAGAGCCAATCTGACAGTAGAAACCGTGCAGTTGCTACTTTTTCATTGGGGTTTCCAAAACTTCAAATCTTTTTTTTAAAGAGTTCCTCTAGAGTTGAAACCAAGATTTCAAATGATCCTTTTTCATTATTATAATCCACTGTATGCATTTTAAGTATCAAGGAATTTGACTGAAGGCCTTTTGAGAAAACACGTTGATTAGTGACCCTATTTCATTATGGCAGTCAAACCACTGATTTTCAACTTTAGTCTATGAAACCTCCAAACCTTAAACATTGTTGCAAAATTAGGCTTATCTCACCGTTTCCAGCACTTTTGTGCACCTTGGGCATATCTGTGATGAAAAAATGAAGATTTTAACCAAAGTTGCAAAAATAGGCTTATCTCTCAGTTTCCAGTGCCTTTGGGCATCTTGGGCACATTTGTGATGAAAAATTTAAGATTTTAATTATAGTTGCAAAAATAGGTTTATCTCACCGTTTCCAGCGCTTTTGCGCATCTTGGGCACATCTGTGATGAAAAATTTAAGATTTTAACCATAGTTGCAAAAAAAGGCTTATCTCCCCGTTTCCAGCGCTTTTGGGCATCTTGGGCACATCTGTGATGAAAAATTTAAGATTTAACCAAAGTTGCAAAAATAGGCTTATCTCACCGTTTCCAGCGCTTTTGCGCATCTTGGGCACATCTGTGATGAAAAATTTATGATTTTAACCAAAGTTGCAAAAATAGGCTTATCTCCCTGTTTCCAGCATTTTTTGGCACTTAGAGCCAATCTGACAGTAGAAACCGTGCAGTTGCTACTTTTCATTGGGGTTTCCAAAACTTCAAATCTTTTTTTTAAAGAGTTCCTCTAGAGTTGAAACCAAGATTTCAAATTATCCTTTTTCATTATTATAATCCACTGTATGCATTTTAAGTATCAAGGAATTTGACTGAAGGCCTTTTGAGAAAACACGTTGATTAGTGACCCTATTTCATTATGGCAGTCAAACCACTGATTTTCAACTTTAGTCTATGAAACCTCCAAACCTTAAACATTGTTGCAAAATTAGGCTTATCTCACCGTTTCCATTACTTTTGTGCACCTTGGGCATATCTGTGATGAAAAAATGAAGATTTTAACCAAAGTTGCAAAAATAGGCTTATCTCACAGTTTCCAGTGCCTTTGGGCATCTTGGGCACATTTGTGATGAAAAATTTAAGATTTTAATTAAAGTTGCAAAAATAGGTTTATCTCATCGTTTCCAGCGCTTTTGCGCATCTTGGGCACATCTGTGATGAAAAATTTAAGATTTTAACCAAAGTTGCAAAAAAAGGCTTATCTCCCCGTTTCCAGCGCTTTTGGGCATCTTGGGCACATCTGTGATGAAAAATTTAAGATTTTAACCAAAGTTGCAAAAATAGGCTTATCTCACTGTTTCCAGCGCTTTTGTGCATCTTGGGCACATCTGTGATGAAAAATTTAAGATTTTAACCATTGTTGCAAAAATAGGCTTATCTCCCCGTTTCCAGCACTTTTTGGCACTTAGAGCCAATCTGACAGTAAAAACCGTGCAGTTGCTACTTTTTCATTTGGGTTTCCAAAACTTAAAATCTGTTTTTTAAAGAGTTCCTTTAGAGTTGAAACCAAGATTTCAAATTATCCTTTTTCATTATTATAATCCACTGTATGCATTTTAAGTATCAAGGAATTTGACTGAAGGCCTTTTGAGAAAACA
This sequence comes from Pleuronectes platessa, assembly GCF_947347685.1. NCBI lineage: Eukaryota > Metazoa > Chordata > Actinopteri > Pleuronectiformes > Pleuronectidae > Pleuronectes > Pleuronectes platessa. The sequence continues at coordinate 585,480 of NW_026519048.1, read as the reverse complement.
CGTTGATTAGTGACCCTATTTCATTATGGCAGTCAAACCACTGATTTTCAACTTTAGTCTATGAAACCTCCAAACCTTAAACATTGTTGCAAAATTAGGCTTATCTCACCGTTTCCAGCACTTTTGTGCATCTTGGGCATATCTGTGATGAAAAAATGAAGATTTTAACCAAAGTTGCAAAAATAGGCTTATCTCACCGTTTCCAACGCTTTTGCGCATCTTGGGCACATCTGTGATGAAAAATTTAAGATTTAACCAAAGTTGCAAAAATAGGCTTATCTCACCGTTTCCAGCGCTTTTGCGCATCTTGGGCACATCTGTGATGAAAAATGTAAGATTTTAACCATAGTTGCAAAAATAGGCTTATCTCACCGTTTCCAGCGCTTTTGGGCATCTTGGGCACATCTGTGATGAAAAATTTAAGATTTTAACCAAAGTTGCAAAAATAGGCTTATCTCTCCGTTTCCAGCACTTTTTGGCACTTAGAGCCAATCTGACAGTAGAAACCGTGCAGTTGCTACTTTTTCATTGGGGTTTCCAAAACTTAAAATCTTTTTTTTAAAGAGTTCCTTTAGAGTTGAAACCAAGATTTCAAATTATCCTTTTTCATTATTATAATCCACTGTATGCATTTTAAGTATCAAGGAATTTGACTGAAGGCCTTTTGAGAAAACACGTTGATTAGTGACCCTATTTCATTATGGCAGTCAAACCACTGATTTTCAACTTTAGTCTATGAAACCTCCAAACCTTAAACATTGTTGCAAAAATAGGTTTATCTCACCGTTTCCAGCGCTTTTGCGCATCTTGGGCACATCTGTGATGAAAAATTTAAGATTTTAACCAAAGTTGCAAAAAAAGGCTTATCTCCCCGTTTCCAGCGCTTTTGGGCATCTTGGGCACATCTGTGATGAAAAATTTAAGATTTTAACCAAAGTTGCAAAAATAGGCTTATCTCACCGTTTCCAGTGCCTTTGGGCATCTTGGGCACATTTGTGATGAAAAATTTAAGATTTTAATTATAGTTGCAAAAATAGGTTTATCTCACCGTTTCCAGCGCTTTTGCGCATCTTGGGCACATCTGTGATGAAAAAATTAAGATTTTAACCAAAGTTGCAAAAAAAGGCTTATCTCCCCGTTTCCAGCGCTTTTGGGCATCTTGGGCACATCTGTGATGAAAAATTTATGATTTTAACCAAAGTTGCAAAAATAGGCTTATCTCCCTGTTTCCAGCACTTTTTGGCACTTAGAGCCAATCTGACAGTAGAAACCGTGCAGTTGCTACTTTTTCATTGGGGTTTCCAAAACTTCAAATCTTTTTTTTAAAGAGTTCCTCTAGAGTTGAAACCAAGATTTCAAATTATCCTTTTTCATTATTATAATCCACTGTATGCATTTTAAGTATCAAGGAATTTGACTGAAGGCCTTTTGAGAAAACACGGTGATTAGTGACCCTATTTCATTATGGCAGTCAAACCACTGATTTTCAACTTTAGTCTATGAAACCTCCAAACCTTAAACATTGTTGCAAAATTAGGCTTATCTCACCGTTTCTAGCACTTTTGTGCACCTTGGGCATATCTGTGATGAAAAAATGAAGATTTTAACCAAAGTTGCAAAAATAGGGTTATCTCACCGTCTCCCGCGCCTTTGGGCATCTTGGGCACATTTGTGATGAAAAATTTAAGATTTTAATTATAGTTGCAAAAATAGGTTTATCTCACCGTTTCCAGCGCTTTTGCGCATCTTGGGCACATCTGTGATGAAAAATTTAAGCTTTTAACCAAAGTTGCAAAAAAAGGCTTATCTCCCCGTTTCCAGCGCTTTTGGGCATCTTGGGCACATCTGTGATGAAAAATTTAAGATTTTAACCAAAGTTGCAAAAATAGGCTTATCTCACCGTTTCCAGTGCCTTTGGGCATCTTGGGCACATTTGTGATGAAAAATTTAAGATTTTAATTATAGTTGCAAAAATAGGTTTATCTCACCGTTTCCAGCGCTTTTGCGCATCTTGGGCACATCTGTGATGAAAAATTTAAGATTTTAACCAAAGTTGCAAAAAAAGGCTTATCTCCCCGTTTCCAGCGCTTTTGGGCATCTTGGGCACATCTGTGATGAAAAATTTAAGATTTTAACCAAAGTTGCAAAAATAGGCTTATCTCTCCGTTTCCAGCACTTTTTGGCACTTAGAGCCAATCTGACAGTAGAAACCGTGCAGTTGCTACTTTTTCATTGGGGTTTCCAAAACTTAAAATCTTTTTTTTAAAGAGTTCCTTTAGAGTTGAAACCAAGATTTCAAATTATCCTTTTTCATTATTATAATCCACTGTATGCATTTTAAGTATCAAGGAATTTGACTGAAGGCCTTTTGAGAAAACACGTTGATTAGTGACCCTATTTCATTATGGCAGTCAAACCACTGATTTTCAACTTTAGTCTATGAAACCTCCAAACCTTAAACATTGTTGCAAAATTAGGCTTATCTCACCGTTTCCAGCACTTTTGTGCACCTTGGGCATATCTGTGATGAAAAAATGAAGATTTTAACCAAAGTTGCAAAAATAGGCTTATCTCACCGTTTCCAGCGCCTTTGGGCATCTTGGGCACATTTGTGATGAAAAATTTAAAATTTTAATTATAGTTGCAAAAATAGGTTTATCTCACCGCTTCCAGCGCTTTTGCGCATCTTGGGCACATCTGTGATGAAAAATTTAAGATTTTAACCATAGTTGCAAAAATAGGGTTTTCTCACCGTTTCCAGCGCTTTTGCGCATATTGGGCACATCTGTGATGAAAAATTTAAGATTTTAACCATAGTTGCAAAAATAGGCTTATCTCACCGTTTCCAGCGCTTTTGCGCATCTTGGGCACATCTGTGATGAAAAATTTAAGATTTTAACCATTGTTGCAAAAATAGGCTTATCTCTCCGTTTCCAGCACTTTTTGGCACTTAGAGCCAATCTGACAGTAGAAACCGTGCAGTTGCTACTTTTTCATTGGGGTTTCCAAAACTTAAAATCTTTTTTTTAAAAAGTTCCTTTAGAGTTGAAACCAAGATTTCAAATTATCCTTTTTCATTATTATAATCCACTGTATGCATTTTAAGTATCAAGGAATTTGACTGAAGGCCTTTTGAGAAAACACGTTGATTAGTGACCCTATTTCATTATGGCAGTCAAACCACTGATTTTCAACTTTAGTCTATGAAACCTCCAAACCTTAAACATTGTTGCAAAATTAGGCTTATCTCACCGTTTCCAGCACTTTTGTGCACCTTGGGCATATCTGTGATGAAAAAATGAAGATTTTAACCAAAGTTGCAAAAATAGGCTTATCTCACCGTTTCCAGCGCCTTTGGGCATCTTGGGCACATTTGTGATGAAAAATTTAAAATTTTAATTATAGTTGCAAAAATAGGTTTATCTCACCGTTTCCAGCGCTTTTGCGCATCTTGGGCACATCTGTGATGAAAAATTTAAGATTTTAACCATAGTTGCAAAAATAGGGTTTTCTCACCGTTTCCAGCGCTTTTGCGCATATTGGGCACATCTGTGATGAAAAATTTAAGATTTTAACCATAGTTGCAAAAATAGGCTTATCTCACCGTTTCCAGCGCTCTTGGGCATCTTGGGCACATCTGTGATGAAAAATTTAAGATTTTAACCAAAGTTGCAAAAATAGGCTTATCTCTCCGTTTCCAGCACTTTTTGGCACTTAGAGCCAATCTGACAGTAGAAACCGTGCAGTTGCTACTTTTTCATTGGGGTTTCCAAAACTTAAAATCTTTTTTTTAAAGAGTTCCTTTAGAGTTGAAACCAAGATTTCAAATTATCCTTTTTCATTATTATAATCCACTGTATGCATTTTAAGTATCAAGGAATTTGACTGAAGGCCTTTTGAGAAAACACGTTGATTAGTGACCCTATTTCATTATGGCAGTCAAACCACTGATTTTCAACTTTAGTCTATGAAACCTCCAAACCTTAAACATTGTTGCAAAATTAGGCTTATCTCACCGTTTCCAGCACTTTTGTGCACCTTGGGCATATCTGTGATGAAAAAATGAAGATTTTAACCAAAGTTGCAAAAATAGGCTTATCTCACCGTTTCCAGCGCCTTTGGGCATCTTGGGCACATTTGTGATGAAAAATTTAAAATTTTAATTATAGTTGCAAAAATAGGTTTATCTCACCGTTTCCAGCGCTTTTGCGCATCTTGGGCACATCTGTGATGAAAAATTTAAGATTTTAACCATAGTTGCAAAAATAGGGTTTTCTCACCGTTTCCAGCGCTTTTGCGCATATTGGGCACATCTGTGATGAAAAATTTAAGATTTTAACCATAGTTGCAAAAATAGGCTTATCTCACCGTTTCCAGCGCTCTTGGGCATCTTGGGCACATCTGTGATGAAAAATTTAAGATTTTAACCAAAGTTGCAAAAATAGGCTTATCTCTCCGTTTCCAGCACTTTTTGGCACTTAGAGCCAATCTGACAGTAGAAACCGTGTAGTTGCTACTTTTTCATTGGGGTTTCCAAAACTTAAAATCTTTTTTTTAAAGAGTTCCTTTAGAGTTGAAACCAAGATTTCAAATTATCCTTTTTCATTATTATAATCCACTGTATGCATTTTAAGTATCAAGGAATTTGACTGAAGGCCTTTTCAGAAAACACGTTGATTAGTGACCCTATTTCATTATGGCAGTCAAACCACTGATTTTCAACTTTAGTCTATGAAACCTCCAAACCTTAAACATTGTTGCAAAATTAGGCTTATCTCACCGTTTCCAGCACTTTTGTGCACCTTGGGCATATCTGTGATGAAAAAATGAAGATTTTAACCAAAGTTGCAAAAATAGGGTTATCTCACCGTTTCCCGCGCCTTTGGGCATCTTGGGCACATTTGTGATGAAAAATTTAAGATTTTAATTATAGTTGCAAAAATAGGTTTATCTCACCGTTTCCAGCGCTTTTGCGCATCTTGGGCACATCTGTGATGAAAAATTTAAGATTTTAACCAAAGTTGCAAAAAAAGGCTTTTCTCCCCGTTTCCAGCGCTTTTGGGCATCTTGGGCACATCTGTGATGAAAAATTTAAGATTTTAACCAAAGTTGCAAAAATAGGCTTATCTCACCGTTTCCAGCGCTTTTGTGCATCTTGGGCACATCTGTGATGAAAAATTGAAAATTTTAACCATTGTTGCAAAAATAGGCTTATCTCCCCGTTTCCAGCACTTTTTGGCACTTAGAGCCAATCTGACAGTAAAAACCGTGCAGTTGCTACTTTTTCATTGGGGTTTCCAAAACTTAAAATCTGTTTTTTAAAGAGTTCCTTTAGAGTTGAAACCAAGATTTCAAATTATCCTTTTTCATTATTATAATCCACTGTATGCATTTTAAGTATCAAGGAATTTGACTGAAGGCCTTTTGAGAAAACACGTTGATTAGTGACCCTATTTCATTATGGCAGTCAAACCACTGATTTTCAACTTTAGTCTATGAAACCTCCAAACCTTAAACATTGTTGCAAAATTAGGCTTATCTCACCGTTTCCAGCACTTTTGCGCACCTTGGGCACATCTGTGATGAAAAATGTAAGATTTTAACCAAAGTTGCAAAAATAGGCTTATCTCACCGTTTCCAGCGCCTTTGGGCATCTTGGGCACATTTGTGATGAAAAATTTAAAATTTTAATTATAGTTGCAAAAATAGGTTTATCTCACCGTTTCCAGCGCTTTTGCGCATCTTGGGCACATCTGTGATGAAAAATTTAAGATTTTAACCATAGTTGCAAAAATAGGGTTTTCTCACCGTTTCCAGCGCTTTTGCGCATCTTGGGCACATCTGTGATGAAAAATTTATGATTTTAACCAAAGTTGCAAAAATAGGCTTATCTCCCTGTTTCCAGGACTTTTTGGCACTTAGAGCCAATCTGACAGTAGAAACCGTGCAGTTGCTACTTTTTCATTGGGGTTTCCAAAACTTCAAATCTTTTTTTTAAAGAGTTCCTCTAGAGTTGAAACCAAGATTTCAAATTATCCTTTTTCATTATTATAATCCACTGTATGCATTTTAAGTATCAAGGAATTTGACTGAAGGCCTTTTGAGAAAACACGTTGATTAGTGACCCTATTTCATTATGGCAGTCAAACCACTGATTTTCAACTTTAGTCTATGAAACCTCCAAACCTTAAACATTGTTGCAAAATTAGGCTTATCTCACCGTTTCCAGCACTTTTGTGCACCTTGGGCATATCTGTGATGAAAAAATGAAGATTTTAACCAAAGTTGCAAAAATAGGCTTATCTCTCAGTTTCCAGTGCCTTTGGGCATCTTGGGCACATTTGTGATGAAAAATTTAAGATTTTAATTATAGTTGCAAAAATAGGTTTATCTCACCGTTTCCAGCGCTTTTGCGCATCTTGGGCACATCTGTGATGAAAAATTTAAGATTTTAACCATAGTTGCAAAAAAAGGCTTATCTCCCCGTTTCCAGCGCTTTTGGGCATCTTGGGCACATCTGTGATGAAAAATTTAAGATTTAACCAAAGTTGCAAAAATAGGCTTATCTCAACGTTTCCAGCGCTTTTGCGCATCTTGGGCACATCTGTGATGAAAAATTTATGATTTTAACCAAAGTTGCAAAAATAGGCTTATCTCCCTGTTTCCAGCACTTTTTGGCACTTAGAGCCAATCTGACAGTAGAAACCGTGCAGTTGCTACTTTTTCATTGGGGTTTCCAAAACTTCAAATCTTTTTTTTAAAGAGTTCCTCTAGAGTTGAAACCAAGATTTCAAATTATCCTTTTTCATTATTATAATCCACTGTATGCATTTTAAGTATCAAGGAATTTGACTGAAGGCCTTTTGAGAAAACACGTTGATTAGTGACCCTATTTCATTATGGCAGTCAAACCACTGATTTTCAACTTTAGTCTATGAAACCTCCAAACCTTAAACATTGTTGCAAAATTAGGCTTATCTCACCGTTTCCATTACTTTTGTGCACCTTGGGCATATCTGTGATGAAAAAATGAAGATTTTAACCAAAGTTGCAAAAATAGGCTTATCTCACAGTTTCCAGTGCCTTTGGGCATCTTGGGCACATTTGTGATGAAAAATTTAAGATTTTAATTATAGTTGCAAAAATAGGTTTATCTCACCGTTTCCAGCGCTTTTGCGCATCTTGGGCACATCTGTGATGAAAAATTTAAGATTTTAACCAAAGTTGCAAAAAAAGGCTTTTCTCCCCGTTTCCAGCGCTTTTGGGCATCTTGGGCACATCTGTGATGAAAAATTTAAGATTTTAACCAAAGTTGCAAAAATAGGCTTATCTCACCGTTTCCAGCGCTTTTGTGCATCTTGGGCACATCTGTGATGAAAAATTGAAAATTTTAACCATTGTTGCAAAAATAGGCTTATCTCCCCGTTTCCAGCACTTTTTGGCACTTAGAGCCAATCTGACAGTAAAAAACGTGCAGTTGCTACTTTTTCATTGGGGTTTCCAAAACTTAAAATCTGTTTTTTAAAGAGTTCCTTTAGAGTTGAAACCAAGATTTCAAATTATCCTTTTTCATTATTATAATCCACTGTATGCATTTTAAGTATCAAGGAATTTGACTGAAGGCCTTTTGAGAAAACACGTTGATTAGTGACCCTATTTCATTACGGCAGTCAAACCACTGATTTTCAACTTTAGTCTATGAAACCTCCAAACCTTAAACATTGTTGCAAAATTAGGCTTATCTCACCGTTTCCAGCGCTTTTGCGCATCTTGGGCACATCTGTGATGAAAAATTTATGATTTTAACCAAAGTTGCAAAAATAGGCTTATCTCCCTGTTTCCAGGACTTTTTGGCACTTAGAGCCAATCTGACAGTAGAAACCGTGCAGTTGCTACTTTTTCATTGGGGTTTCCAAAACTTCAAATCTTTTTTTTAAAGAGTTCCTCTAGAGTTGAAACCAAGATTTCAAATTATCCTTTTTCATTATTATAATCCACTGTATGCATTTTAAGTATCAAGGAATTTGACTGAAGGCCTTTTGAGAAAACACGTTGATTAGTGACCCTATTTCATTATGGCAGTCAAACCACTGATTTTCAACTTTAGTCTATGAAACCTCCAAACCTTAAACATTGTTGCAAAATTAGGCTTATCTCACCGTTTCCAGCACTTTTGTGCACCTTGGGCATATCTGTGATGAAAAAATGAAGATTTTAACCAAAGTTGCAAAAATAGGCTTATCTCTCAGTTTCCAGTGCCTTTGGGCATCTTGGGCACATTTGTGATGAAAAATTTAAGATTTTAATTATAGTTGCAAAAATAGGTTTATCTCACCGTTTCCAGCGCTTTTGCGCATCTTGGGCACATCTGTGATGAAAAATTTAAGATTTTAACCATAGTTGCAAAAAAAGGCTTATCTCCCCGTTTCCAGCGCTTTTGGGCATCTTGGGCACATCTGTGATGAAAAATTTAAGATTTAACCAAAGTTGCAAAAATAGGCTTATCTCAACGTTTCCAGCGCTTTTGCGCATCTTGGGCACATCTGTGATGAAAAATTTATGATTTTAACCAAAGTTGCAAAAATAGGCTTATCTCCCTGTTTCCAGCACTTTTTGGCACTTAGAGCCAATCTGACAGTAGAAACCGTGCAGTTGCTACTTTTTCATTGGGGTTTCCAAAACTTCAAATCTTTTTTTTAAAGAGTTCCTCTAGAGTTGAAACCAAGATTTCAAATTATCCTTTTTCATTATTATAATCCACTGTATGCATTTTAAGTATCAAGGAATTTGACTGAAGGCCTTTTGAGAAAACACGTTGATTAGTGACCCTATTTCATTATGGCAGTCAAACCACTGATTTTCAACTTTAGTCTATGAAACCTCCAAACCTTAAACATTGTTGCAAAATTAGGCTTATCTCACCGTTTCCATTACTTTTGTGCACCTTGGGCATATCTGTGATGAAAAAATGAAGATTTTAACCAAAGTTGCAAAAATAGGCTTATCTCACAGTTTCCAGTGCCTTTGGGCATCTTGGGCACATTTGTGATGAAAAATTTAAGATTTTAATTATAGTTGCAAAAATAGGTTTATCTCATCGTTTCCAGCGCTTTTGCGCATCTTGGGCACATCTGTGATGAAAAATTTAAGATTTTAACCAAAGTTGCAAAAAAAGGCTTATCTCCCCGTTTCCAGCGCTTTTGGGCATCTTGGGCACATCTGTGATGAAAAATTTAAGATTTTAACCAAAGTTGCAAAAATAGGCTTATCTCACTGTTTCCAGCGCTTTTGTGCATCTTGGGCACATCTGTGATGAAAAATTGAAGATTTTAACCATTGTTGCAAAAATAGGCTTATCTCCCCGTTTCCAGCACTTTTTGGCACTTAGAGCCAATCTGACAGTAAAAAACGTGCAGTTGCTACTTTTTCATTGGGGTTTCCAAAACTTAAAATCTGTTTTTTAAAGAGTTCCTTTAGAGTTGAAACCAAGATTTCAAATTATCCTTTTTCATTATTATAATCCACTGTATGCATTTTAAGTATCAAGGAATTTGACTGAAGGCCTTTTGAGAAAACACGTTGATTAGTGACCCTATTTCATTACGGCAGTCAAACCACTGATTTTCAACTTTAGTCTATGAAACCTCCAAACCTTAAACATTGTTGCAAAATTAGGCTTATCTCACCGTTTCCAGCGCTTTTGCGCATCTTGGGCACATCTGTGATGAAAAATTTATGATTTTAACCAAAGTTGCAAAAATAGGCTTATCTCCCTGTTTCCAGGACTTTTTGGCACTTAGAGCCAATCTGACAGTAGAAACCGTGCAGTTGCTACTTTTTCATTGGGGTTTCCAAAACTTCAAATCTTTTTTTTAAAGAGTTCCTCTAGAGTTGAAACCAAGATTTCAAATTATCCTTTTTCATTATTATAATCCACTGTATGCATTTTAAGTATCAAGGAATTTGACTGAAGGCCTTTTGAGAAAACACGTTGATTAGTGACCCTATTTCATTATGGCAGTCAAACCACTGATTTTCAACTTTAGTCTATGAAACCTCCAAACCTTAAACATTGTTGCAAAATTAGGCTTATCTCACCGTTTCCAGCACTTTTGTGCACCTTGGGCATATCTGTGATGAAAAAATGAAGATTTTAACCAAAGTTGCAAAAATAGGCTTATCTCTCAGTTTCCAGTGCCTTTGGGCATCTTGGGCACATTTGTGATGAAAAATTTAAGATTTTAATTATAGTTGCAAAAATAGGTTTATCTCACCGTTTCCAGCGCTTTTGCGCATCTTGGGCACATCTGTGATGAAAAATTTAAGATTTTAACCATAGTTGCAAAAAAAGGCTTATCTCCCCGTTTCCAGCGCTTTTGGGCATCTTGGGCACATCTGTGATGAAAAATTTAAGATTTAACCAAAGTTGCAAAAATAGGCTTATCTCAACGTTTCCAGCGCTTTTGCGCATCTTGGGCACATCTGTGATGAAAAATTTATGATTTTAACCAAAGTTTCAAAAATAGGCTTATCTCCCTGTTTCCAGCACTTTTTGGCACTTAGAGCCAATCTGACAGTAGAAACCGTGCAGTTGCTACTTTTTCATTGGGGTTTCCAAAACTTCAAATCTTTTTTTTAAAGAGTTCCTCTAGAGTTGAAACCAAGATTTCAAATTATCCTTTTTCATTATTATAATCCACTGTATGCATTTTAAGTATCAAGGAATTTGACTGAAGGCCTTTTGAGAAAACACGTTGATTAGTGACCCTATTTCATTATGGCAGTCAAACCACTGATTTTCAACTTTAGTCTATGAAACCTCCAAACCTTAAACATTGTTGCAAAATTAGGCTTATCTCACCGTTTCCATTACTTTTGTGCACCTTGGGCATATCTGTGATGAAAAAATGATGATTTTAACCAAAGTTGCAAAAATAGGCTTATCTCACAGTTTCCAGTGCCTTTGGGCATCTTGGGCACATTTGTGATGAAAAATTTAAGATTTTAATTATAGTTGCAAAAATAGGTTTATCTCATCGTTTCCAGCGCTTTTGCGCATCTTGGGCACATCTGTGATGAAAAATTTAAGATTTTAACCAAAGTTGCAAAAAAAGGCTTATCTCCCCGTTTCCAGCGCTTTTGGGCATCTTGGGCACATCTGTGATGAAAAATTTAAGATTTTAACCAAAGTTGCAAAAATAGGCTTATCTCACTGTTTCCAGCGCTTTTGTGCATCTTGGGCACATCTGTGATGAAAAATTGAAGATTTTAACCATTGTTGCAAAAATAGGCTTATCTCCCCGTTTCCAGCACTTTTTGGCACTTAGAGCCAATCTGACAGTAAAAACCGTGCAGTTGCTACTTTTTCATTTGGGTTTCCAAAACTTAAAATCTGTTTTTTAAAGAGTTCCTTTAGAGTTGAAACCAAGATTTCAAATGATCCTTTTTCATTATTATAATCCACTGTATGCATTTTAAGTATCAAGGAATTTGACTGAAGGCCTTTTGAGAAAACACGTTGATTAGTGACCCTATTTCATTATGGCAGTCAAACCACTGATTTTCAACTTTAGTCTATGAAACCTCCAAACCTTAAACATTGTTTCAAAATTAGGCTTATCTCACCGTTTCCAGCACTTTTGTGCATCTTGGGCATATCTGTGATGAAAAAATGAAGATTTTAACCAAAGTTGCAAAAATAGGCTTATCTCACCGTTTCCAGCGCTTTTGCGCATCTTGGGCACATCTGTGATGAAAAATGTAAGATTTTAACCATAGTTGCAAAAATAGGCTTATCTCACCGTTTCCAGCGCTTTTGGGCATCTTGGGCACATCTGTGATGAAAAATTTAAGATTTTAACCAAAGTTGCAAAAATAGGCTTATCTCTCCGTTTCCAGCACTTTTTGGCACTTAGAGCCAATCTGACAGTAGAAACCGTGCAGTTGCTACTTTTTCATTGGGGTTTCCAAAACTTAAAATCTTTTTTTTAAAGAGTTCCTTTAGAGTTGAAACCAAGATTTCAAATTATCCTTTTTCATTATTATAATCCACTGTATGCATTTTAAGTATCAAGGAATTTGACTGAAGGCCTTTTGAGAAAACACGTTGATTAGTGACCCTATTTCATTATGGCAGTCAAACCACTGATTTTCAACTTTAGTCTATGAAACCTCCAAACCTTAAACATTGTTGCAAAATTAGGCTTATCTCACCGTTTCCAGCACTTTTGTGCACCTTGGGCATATCTGTGATGAAAAAATGAAGATTTTAACCAAAGTTGCAAAAATAGGGTTATCTCACCGTTTCCCGCGCCTTTGGGCATCTTGGGCACATTTGTGATGAAAAATTTAAGATTTTAATTATAGTTGCAAAAATAGGTTTATCTCACCGTTTCCAGCGCTTTTGCGCATCTTGGGCACATCTGTGATGAAAAATTTAAGATTTTAACCAAAGTTGCAAAAAAAGGCTTATCTCCCCGTTTCCAGCGCTTTTGGGCATCTTGGGCACATCTGTGATGAAAAATTTAAGATTTAACCAAAGTTGCAAAAATAGGCTTATCTCACCGTTTCCAGCGCTTTTGCGCATCTTGGGCACATCTGTGATGAAAAATTTATGATTTTAACCAAAGTTGCAAAAATAGGCTTATCTCCCTGTTTCCAGCACTTTTTGGCACTTAGAGCCAATCTGACAGTAGAAACCGTGCAGTTGCTACTTTTTCATTGGGGTTTCCAAAACTTCAAATCTTTTTTTTAAAGAGTTCCTCTAGAGTTGAAACCAAGATTTCAAATTATCCTTTTTCATTATTATAATCCACTGTATGCATTTTAAGTATCAAGGAATTTGACTGAAGGCCTTTTGAGAAAACACGTTGATTAGTGACCCTATTTCATTATGGCAGTCAAACCACTGATTTTCAACTTTAGTCTATGAAACCTCCAAACCTTAAACATTGTTGCAAAATTAGGCTTATCTCACCGTTTCTAGCACTTTTGTGCACCTTGGGCATATCTGTGATGAAAAAATGAAGATTTTAACCAAAGTTGCAAAAATAGGGTTATCTCACCGTTTCCCGCGCCTTTGGGCATCTTGGGCACATTTGTGATGAAAAATTTAAGATTTTAATTATAGTTGCAAAAATAGGTTTATCTCACCGTTTCCAGCGCTTTTGCGCATCTTGGGCACATCTGTGATGAAAAATTTAAGATTTTAACCAAAGTTGCAAAAAAAGGCTTATCTCCCCGTTTCCAGCGCTTTTGGGCATCTTGGGCACATCTGTGATGAAAAATTTAAGATTTTAACCAAAGTTGCAAAAATAGGCTTATCTCACCGTTTCCAGTGCCTTTGGGCATCTTGGGCACATTTGTGATGAAAAATTTAAGATTTTAATTATAGTTGCAAAAATAGGTTTATCTCACCGTTTCCAGCGCTTTTGCGCATCTTGGGCACATCTGTGATGAAAAATTTAAGATTTTAACCAAAGTTGCAAAAAAAGGCTTATCTCCCCGTTTCCAGCGCTTTTGGGCATCTTGGGCACATCTGTGATGAAAAATTTAAGATTTAACCAAAGTTGCAAAAATAGGCTTATCTCACCGTTTCCAGCGCTTTTGCGCATCTTGGGCACATCTGTGATGAAAAATTGAAGATTTTAACCATTGTTGCAAAAATAGGCTTATCTCCCCGTTTCCAGCACTTTTTGGCACTTAGAGCCAATCTGACAGTAAAAACCGTGCAGTTGCTACTTTTTCATTGGGGTTTCCAAAACTTAAAATCTGTTTTTTAAAGAGTTCCTTTAGAGTTGAAACCAAGATTTCAAATTATCCTTTTTCATTATTATAATCCACTGTATGCATTTTAAGTATCAAGGAATTTGACTGAAGGTCTTTTGAGAAAACACGTTGATTAGTGATCCTATTTCATTATGGCAGTCAAACCACTGATTTTCAACTTTAGTCTATGAAACCTCCAAACCTTAAACATTGTTGCAAAATTAGGCTTATCTCACCGTTTCCAGCACTTTTGTGCACCTTGGGCATATCTGTGATGAAAAAATGAAGATTTTAACCAAAGTTGCAAAAATAGGCTTATCTCACAGTTTCCAGTGCCTTTGAGCATCTTGAGCACATTTGTGATGAAAAATTTAAGATTTTAATTATAGTTGCAAAAATAGGTTTATCTCACCGTTTCCAGCGCTTTTGCGCATCTTGGGCACATCTGTGATGAAAAATGTAAGATTTTAACCATAGTTGCAAAAATAGGCTTATCTCACCGTTTCCAGCGCTTTTGGGCATCTTGGGCACATCTGTGATGAAAAATTTAAGATTTTAACCAAAGTTGCAAAAATAGGCTTATCTCTCCGTTTCCAGCACTTTTTGGCACTTAGAGCCAATCTGACAGTAGAAACCGTGCAGTTGCTACTTTTTCATTGGGGTTTCCAAAACTTAAAATCTTTTTTTTAAAGAGTTCCTTTAGAGTTGAAACCAAGATTTCAAATTATCCTTTTTCATTATTATAATCCACTGTATGCATTTTAAGTATCAAGGAATTTGACTGAAGGCCTTTTGATAAAACACGTTGATTAGTGACCCTATTTCATTATGGCAGTCAAACCACTGATTTTCAACTTTAGTCTATGAAACCTCCAAACCTTAAACATTGTTGCAAAATTAGGCTTATCTCACCGTTTCCAGCACTTTTGGGCATCTTGGGCACATCTGTGATGAAAAATTTAAGATTTAACCAAAGTTGCAAAAATAGGCTTATCTCACCGTTTCCAGCGCTTTTGCGCATCTTGGGCACATCTGTGATGAAAAATTTATGATTTTAACCAAAGTTGCAAAAATAGGCTTATCTCCCTGTTTCCAGCACTTTTTGGCACTTAGAGCCAATCTGACAGTAGAAACCGTGCAGTTGCTACTTTTTCATTGGGGTTTCCAAAACTTCAAATCTTTTTTTTAAAGAGTTCCTCTAGAGTTGAAACCAAGATTTCAAATTATCCTTTTTCATTATTATAATCCACTGTATGCATTTTAAGTATCAAGGAATTTGACTGAAGGCCTTTTGAGAAAACACGTTGATTAGTGACCCTATTTCATTATGGCAGTCAAACCACTGATTTTCAACTTTAGTCTATGAAACCTCCAAACCTTAAACATTGTTGCAAAATTAGGCTTATCTCACCGTTTCTAGCACTTTTGTGCACCTTGGGCATATCTGTGATGAAAAAATGAAGATTTTAACCAAAGTTGCAAAAATAGGGTTATCTCACCGTTTCCCGCGCCTTTGGGCATCTTGGGCACATTTGTGATGAAAAATTTAAGATTTTAATTATAGTTGCAAAAATAGGTTTATCTCACCGTTTCCAGCGCTTTTGCGCATCTTGGGCACATCTGTGATGAAAAATTTAAGATTTTAACCAAAGTTGCAAAAAAAGGCTTATCTCCCCGTTTCCAGCGCTTTTGGGCATCTTGGGCACATCTGTGATGAAAAATTTAAGATTTTAACCAAAGTTGCAAAAATAGGCTTATCTCACCGTTTCCAGTGCCTTTGGGCATCTTGGGCACATTTGTGATGAAAAATTTAAGATTTTAATTATAGTTGCAAAAATAGGTTTATCTCACCGTTTCCAGCGCTTTTGCGCATCTTGGGCACATCTGTGATGAAAAATTTAAGATTTTAACCAAAGTTGCAAAAATAGGCTTATCTCACCGTTTCCAGCGCTTTTGTGCATCTTGGGCACATCTGTGATGAAAAATTGAAGATTTTAACCATTGTTGCAAAAATAGGCTTATCTCCCTGTTTCCAGCACTTTTTGGCACTTAGAGCCAATCTGACAGTAGAAACCGTGCAGTTGCTACTTTTTCATTGGGGTTTCCAAAACTTCAAATCTTTTTTTTAAAGAGTTCCTCTAGAGTTGAAACCAAGATTTCAAATTATCCTTTTTCATTATTATAATCCACTGTATGCATTTTAAGTATCAAGGAATTTGACTGAAGGCCATTTGAGAAAACACGTTGATTAGTGACCCTATTTCATTATGGCAGTCAAACCACTGATTTTCAACTTTAGTCTATGAAACCTCCAAACCTTAAACATTGTTGCAAAATTAGGCTTATCTCACCGTTTCTAGCACTTTTGTGCACCTTGGGCATATCTGTGATGAAAAAATGAAGATTTAACCAAAGTTGCAAAAATAGGGTTATCTCACCGTTTCCCGCGCCTTTGGGCATCTTGGGCACATTTGTGATGAAAAATTTAAGATTTTAATTATAGTTGCAAAAATAGGTTTATCTCACCGTTTCCAGCGCTTTTGCGCATCTTGGGCACATCTGTGATGAAAAATTTAAGATTTTAACCAAAGTTGCAAAAAAAGGCTTATCTCCCCGTTTCCAGCGCTTTTGGGCATCTTGGGCACATCTGTGATGAAAAATTTAAGATTTTAACCAAAGTTGCAAAAATAGGCTTATCTCACCGTTTCCAGTGCCTTTGGGCATCTTGGGCACATTTGTGATGAAAAATTTAAGATTTTAATTATAGTTGCAAAAATAGGTTTATCTCACCGTTTCCAGCGCTTTTGCGCATCTTGGGCACATCTGTGATGAAAAATTTAAGATTTTAACCAAAGTTGCAAAAATAGGCTTATCTCACCGTTTCCAGCGCTTTTGTGCATCTTGGGCACATCTGTGATGAAAAATTGAAGATTTTAACCATTGTTGCAAAAATAGGCTTATCTCCCCGTTTCCAGCACTTTTTGGCACTTAGAGCCAATCTGACAGTAAAAACCGTGCAGTTGCTACTTTTTCATTGGGGTTTCCAAAACTTAAAATCTGTTTTTTAAAGAGTTCCTTTAGAGTTGAAACCAAGATTTCAAATTATCCTTTTTCATTATTATAATCCACTGTATGCATTTTAAGTATCAAGGAATTTGACTGAAGGCCTTTTGAGAAAACACGTTGATTAGTGACCCTATTTCATTATGGCAGTCAAACCACTGATTTTCAACTTTAGTCTATGAAACCTCCAAACCTTAAACATTGTTGCAAAATTAGGCTTATCTCACCGTTTCCAGCACTTTTGTGCACCTTGGGCATATCTGTGATGAAAAAATGAAGATTTTAACCAAAGTTGCAAAAATAGGGTTATCTCACCGTTTCCCGCGCCTTTGGGCATCTTGGGCACATTTGTGATGAAAAATTTAAGATTTTAATTATAGTTGCAAAAATAGGTTTATCTCACCGTTTCCAGCGCTTTTGCGCATCTTGGGCACATCTGTGATGAAAAATTTAAGATTTTAACCAAAGTTGCAAAAAAAGGCTTATCTCCCCGTTTCCAGCGCTTTTGGGCATCTTGGGCACATCTGTGATGAAAAATTTAAGATATTAACCATAGTTGCAAAAATAGGCTTATCTCACCGTTTCCAGCGCTTTTGGGCATCTTGGGCACATCTGTGATGAAAAATTGAAGATTTTAACCAAAGTTGCAAAAATAGGCTTATCTCACCGTTTCCAGCGCTTTTGTGCATCTTGGGCACATCTGTGATGAAAAATTGAAGATTTTAACCATTGTTGCAAAAATAGGCTTATCTCCCTGTTTCCAGCACTTTTTGGCACTTAGAGCCAATCTGACAGTAGAAACCGTGCAGTTGCTACTTTTTCATTGGGGTTTCCAAAACTTAAAATCTTTTTTTTAAAGAGTTCCTTTAGAGTTGAAACCAAGATTTTAAATTATCCTTTTTCATTATTATAATCCACTGTATGCATTTTAAGTATCAAGGAATTTGACTGAAGGCCTTTTGAGAAAACACGTTGATTAGTGACCCTATTTCATTATGGCAGTCAAACCACTGATTTTCAACTTTAGTCTATGAAACCTCCAAACCTTAAACATTGTTGCAAAATTAGGCTTATCTCACCGTTTCCAGCACTTTTGCGCACCTTGGGCATATCTGTGATGAAAAAATGAAGATTTTAACCAAAGTTGCAAAAATAGGCTTATCTCACCGTTTCCAGCGCTTTTGCGCATCTTGGGCACATCTGTGATGAAAAATTTAAGATTTTAACCAAAGTTGCAAAAATAGGCTTATCTCACCGTTTCCAGCGCTTTTGCGCATCTTGGGCACATCTGTGATGAAAAATTTAAGATTTTAACCAAAGTTGCAAAAATAGGCTTATCTCCCCGTTTCCAGCACTTTTTGGCACTTAGAGCTAATCTGACAGTAGAAACCTTGCAGTTGCTACTTTTTCATTGGGGTTTCCAAAACTTAAAATCTTTTTTTTAAAGAGTTCCTTTAGAGTTGAAACCAAGATTTCAAATTATCCTTTTTCATTATTATAATCCACTGTATGCATTTTAAGTATCAAGGAATTTGACTGAAGGCCTTCTG
The DNA here is from genome assembly GCF_947347685.1 of Pleuronectes platessa. Classification (NCBI taxonomy): domain Eukaryota; kingdom Metazoa; phylum Chordata; class Actinopteri; order Pleuronectiformes; family Pleuronectidae; genus Pleuronectes; species Pleuronectes platessa. The sequence continues at coordinate 567,100 of NW_026519048.1, read as the reverse complement.
ATAAAAAACGTTGATTAGTGACCCTATTTCATTATGGCAGTCAAACCACTGATTTTCAACTTTAGTCTATGAAACCTCCAAACCTTAAACATTGTTGCAAAATTAGGCTTATCTCACCGTTTCCAGCACTTTTGCGCACCTTGGGCATATCTGTGATGAAAAAATGAAGATTTTAACCAAAGTTGCAAAAATAGGCTTATCTCACCGTTTCCAGCGCTTTTGCGCATCTTGGGCACATCTGTGATGAAAAATTTAAGATTTTAACCAAAGTTGCAAAAATAGGCTTATCTCACCGTTTCCAGCGCTTTTGCGCATCTTGGGCACATCTGTGATGAAAAATTTAAGATTTTAACCAAAGTTGCAAAAATAGGCTTATCTCCCCGTTTCCAGCACTTTTTGGCACTTAGAGCTAATCTGACAGTAGAAACCTTGCAGTTGCTACTTTTTCATTGGGGTTTCCAAAACTTAAAATCTTTTTTTTAAAGAGTTCCTTTAGAGTTGAAACCAAGATTTCAAATTATCCTTTTTCATTATTATAATCCACTGTATGCATTTTAAGTATCAAGGAATTTGACTGAAGGCCTTCTGATAAAAAACGTTGATTAGTGACCCTATTTCATTATGGCAGTCAAACCACTGATTTTCAACTTTAGTCTATGAAACCTCCAAACCTTAAACATTGTTGCAAAATTAGGCTTTTCTCACCGTTTCCAGCACTTTTGTGCACCTTGGGCATATCTGTGATGAAAAAATGAAGATTTTAACCAAAGTTGCAAAAATAGGCTTATCTCACCGTTTCCAGTTCTTTTGGGAATCTTGGGCACATCTGTGATGAAAAAATGAAGATTTTAACCAAAGTTGCAAAAATAGGCTTATCTCACCGTTTCCAGCGCTTTTGCGCATCTTGGGCACATCTGTGATGAAAAATTGAAGATTTTAACCATTGTTGCAAAAATAGGCTTATCTCCCCGTTTCCAGCACTTTTTGGCAATTAGAGCCAATCTGACAGTAGAAACCGTGCAGTTGCTACTTTTTCATTTGGGTTTCCAAAACTTAAAATCTGTTTTTTAAAGAGTTCCTTTAGAGTTGAAACCAAGATTTCAAATTATCCTTTTTCATTATTATAATCCACTGTATGCATTTTAAGTATCAAGGAATTTGACTGAAGGCCTTTTGAGAAAACACGTTGATTAGTGACCCTATTTCATTATGGCAGTCAAACCACTGATTTTCAACTTTAGTCTATGAAACCTCCAAACCTTAAACATTGTTGCAAAATTAGGCTTATCTCACCGTTTCCAGCACTTTTGTGCATCTTGGGCATATCTGTGATGAAAAAATGAAGATTTTAACCAAAGTTGCAAAAATAGGCTTATCTCACCGTTTCCAACGCTTTTGCGCATCTTGGGCACATCTGTGATGAAAAATTTAAGATTTAACCAAAGTTGCAAAAATAGGCTTATCTCACCGTTTCCAGCGCTTTTGCGCATCTTGGGCACATCTGTGATGAAAAATGTAAGATTTTAACCATAGTTGCAAAAATAGGCTTATCTCACCGTTTCCAGCGCTTTTGGGCATCTTGGGCACATCTGTGATGAAAAATTTAAGATTTTAACCAAAGTTGCAAAAATAGGCTTATCTCTCCGTTTCCAGCACTTTTTGGCACTTAGAGCCAATCTGACAGTAGAAACCGTGCAGTTGCTACTTTTTCATTGGGGTTTCCAAAACTTAAAATCTTTTTTTTAAAGAGTTCCTTTAGAGTTGAAACCAAGATTTCAAATTATCCTTTTTCATTATTATAATCCACTGTATGCATTTTAAGTATCAAGGAATTTGACTGAAGGCCTTTTGAGAAGACACGTTGATTAGTGACCCTATTTCATTATGGCAGTCAAACCACTGATTTTCAACTTTAGTCTATGAAACCTCCAAACCTTAAACATTGTTGCAAAATTAGGCTTATCTCACCGTTTCCAGCACTTTTGCGCACCATGGGCATATCTGTGATGAAAAAATGAAGATTTTAACCAAAGTTGCAAAAATAGGCTTATCTCACCGTTTCCAGCGCTTTTGCGCATCTTGGGCACATCTGTGATGAAAAATTTAAGATTTTAACCAAAGTTGCAAAAATAGGCTTATCTCACCGTTTCCAGCGCTTTTGCGCATCTTGGGCACATCTGTGATGAAAAATTGAAGATTTTAACCATTGTTGCAAAAATAGGCTTATCTCCCCGTTTCCAGCACTTTTTGGCACTTAGAGCCAATCTGACAGTAGAAACCGTGCAGTTGCTACTTTTTCATTTGGGTTTCCAAAACTTAAAATCTGTTTTTTAAAGAGTTCCTTTAGAGTTGAAACCAAGATTTCAAATTATCCTTTTTCATTATTATAATCCACTGTATGCATTTTAAGTATCAAGGAATTTGACTGAAGGCCTTTTGAGAAAACACGTTGATTAGTGACCCTATTTCATTATGGCAGTCAAACCACTGATTTTCAACTTTAGTCTATGAAACCTCCAAACCTTAAACATTGTTGCAAAATTAGGCTTATCTCACCGTTTCCAGCACTTTTGTGCATCTTGGGCATATCTGTGATGAAAAAATGAAGATTTTAACCAAAGTTGCAAAAATAGGCTTATCTCACCGTTTCCAACGCTTTTGCGCATCTTGGGCACATCTGTGATGAAAAATTTAAGATTTAACCAAAGTTGCAAAAATAGGCTTATCTCACCGTTTCCAGCGCTTTTGCGCATCTTGGGCACATCTGTGATGAAAAATGTAAGATTTTAACCATAGTTGCAAAAATAGGCTTATCTCACCGTTTCCAGCGCTTTTGGGCATCTTGGGCACATCTGTGATGAAAAATTTAAGATTTTAACCAAAGTTGCAAAAATAGGCTTATCTCTCCGTTTCCAGCACTTTTTGGCACTTAGAGCCAATCTGACAGTAGAAACCGTGCAGTTGCTACTTTTTCATTGGGGTTTCCAAAACTTAAAATCTTTTTTTTAAAGAGTTCCTTTAGAGTTGAAACCAAGATTTCAAATTATCCTTTTTCATTATTATAATCCACTGTATGCATTTTAAGTATCAAGGAATTTGACTGAAGGCCTTTTGAGAAAACACGTTGATTAGTGACCCTATTTCATTATGGCAGTCAAACCACTGATTTTCAACTTTAGTCTATGAAACCTCCAAACCTTAAACATTGTTGCAAAATTAGGCTTATCTCACCGTTTCCAGCACTTTTGCGCACCATGGGCATATCTGTGATGAAAAAATGAAGATTTTAACCAAAGTTGCAAAAATAGGCTTATCTCACCGTTTCCAGCGCTTTTGCGCATCTTGGGCACATCTGTGATGAAAAATTTAAGATTTTAACCAAAGTTGCAAAAATAGGCTTATCTCACCGTTTCCAGCGCTTTTGCGCATCTTGGGCACATCTGTGATGAAAAATTGAAGATTTTAACCATTGTTGCAAAAATAGGCTTATCTCCCCGTTTCCAGCACTTTTTGGCACTTAGAGCCAATCTGACAGTAGAAACCGTGCAGTTGCTACTTTTTCATTTGGGTTTCCAAAACTTAAAATCTGTTTTTTAAAGAGTTCCTTTAGAGTTGAAACCAAGATTTCAAATTATCCTTTTTCATTATTATAATCCACTGTATGCATTTTAAGTATCAAGGAATTTGACTGAAGGCCTTTTGAGAAAACACGTTGATTAGTGACCCTATTTCATTATGGCAGTCAAACCACTGATTTTCAACTTTAGTCTATGAAACCTCCAAACCTTAAACATTGTTGCAAAATTAGGCTTATCTCACCGTTTCCAGCACTTTTGTGCATCTTGGGCATATCTGTGATGAAAAAATGAAGATTTTAACCAAAGTTGCAAAAATAGGCTTATCTCACCGTTTCCAACGCTTTTGCGCATCTTGGGCACATCTGTGATGAAAAATTTAAGATTTAACCAAAGTTGCAAAAATAGGCTTATCTCACCGTTTCCAGCGCTTTTGCGCATCTTGGGCACATCTGTGATGAAAAATGTAAGATTTTAACCATAGTTGCAAAAATAGGCTTATCTCACCGTTTCCAGCGCTTTTGGGCATCTTGGGCACATCTGTGATGAAAAATTTAAGATTTTAACCAAAGTTGCAAAAATAGGCTTATCTCTCCGTTTCCAGCACTTTTTGGCACTTAGAGCCAATCTGACAGTAGAAACCGTGCAGTTGCTACTTTTTCATTGGGGTTTCCAAAACTTAAAATCTTTTTTTTAAAGAGTTCCTTTAGAGTTGAAACCAAGATTTCAAATTATCCTTTTTCATTATTATAATCCACTGTATGCATTTTAAGTATCAAGGAATTTGACTGAAGGCCTTTTGAGAAAACACGTTGATTAGTGACCCTATTTCATTATGGCAGTCAAACCACTGATTTTCAACTTTAGTCTATGAAACCTCCAAACCTTAAACATTGTTGCAAAATTAGGCTTATCTCACCGTTTCCAGCACTTTTGTGCACCTTGGGCATATCTGTGATGAAAAAATGAAGATTTTAACCAAAGTTGCAAAAATAGGGTTATCTCACCGTTTCCCGCGCCTTTGGGCATCTTGGGCACATTTGTGATGAAAAATTTAAGATTTTAATTATAGTTGCAAAAATAGGTTTATCTCACCGTTTCCAGCGCTTTTGCGCATCTTGGGCACATCTGTGATGAAAAATTTAAGATTTTAACCAAAGTTGCAAAAAAAGGCTTATCTCCCCGTTTCCAGCGCTTTTGGGCATCTTGGGCACATCTGTGATGAAAAATTTAAGATTTAACCAAAGTTGCAAAAATAGGCTTATCTCACCGTTTCCAGCGCTTTTGCGCATCTTGGGCACATCTGTGATGAAAAATTTATGATTTTAACCAAAGTTGCAAAAATAGGCTTATCTCCCTGTTTCCAGCACTTTTTGGCACTTAGAGCCAATCTGACAGTAGAAACCGTGCAGTTGCTACTTTTTCATTGGGGTTTCCAAAACTTCAAATCTTTTTTTTAAAGAGTTCCTCTAGAGTTGAAACCAAGATTTCAAATTATCCTTTTTCATTATTATAATCCACTGTATGCATTTTAAGTATCAAGGAATTTGACTGAAGGCCTTTTGAGAAAACACGTTGATTAGTGACCCTATTTCATTATGGCAGTCAAACCACTGATTTTCAACTTTAGTCTATGAAACCTCCAAACCTTAAACATTGTTGCAAAATTAGGCTTATCTCACCGTTTCTAGCACTTTTGTGCACCTTGGGCATATCTGTGATGAAAAAATGAAGATTTTAACCAAAGTTGCAAAAATAGGGTTATCTCACCGTTTCCCGCGCCTTTGGGCATCTTGGGCACATTTGTGATGAAAAATTTAAGATTTTAATTATAGTTGCAAAAATAGGTTTATCTCACCGTTTCCAGCGCTTTTGCGCATCTTGGGCACATCTGTGATGAAAAATTTAAGATTTTAACCAAAGTTGCAAAAAAAGGCTTATCTCCCCGTTTCCAGCGCTTTTGGGCATCTTGGGCACATCTGTGATGAAAAATTTAAGATTTTAACCAAAGTTGCAAAAATAGGCTTATCTCACCGTTTCCAGTGCCTTTGGGCATCTTGGGCACATTTGTGATGAAAAATTTAAGATTTTAATTATAGTTGCAAAAATAGGTTTATCTCACCGTTTCCAGCGCTTTTGCGCATCTTGGGCACATCTGTGATGAAAAATTTAAGATTTTAACCAAAGTTGCAAAAAAAGGCTTATCTCCCCGTTTCCAGCGCTTTTGGGCATCTTGGGCACATCTGTGATGAAAAATTTAAGATTTTAACCAAAGTTGCAAAAATAGGCTTATCTCACCGTTTCCAGCGCTTTTGTGCATCTTGGGCACATCTGTGATGAAAAATTGAAGATTTTAACCATTGTTGCAAAAATAGGCTTATCTCCCCGTTTCCAGCACTTTTTGGCACTTAGAGCCAATCTGACAGTAAAAACCGTGCAGTTGCTACTTTTTCATTGGGGTTTCCAAAACTTCAAATCTTTTTTTTAAAGAGTTCCTCTAGAGTTGAAACCAAGATTTCAAATTATCCTTTTTCATTATTATAATCCACTGTATGCATTTTAAGTATCAAGGAATTTGACTGAAGGCCTTTTGAGAAAACACGTTGATTAGTGACCCTATTTCATTATGGCAGTCAAACCACTGATTTTCAACTTTAGTCTATGAAACCTCCAAACCTTAAACATTGTTGCAAAATTAGGCTTATCTCACCGTTTCCAGCACTTTTGTGCATCTTGGGCATATCTGTGATGAAAAAATGAAGATTTTAACCAAAGTTGCAAAAATAGGCTTATATCACCGTTTCCAGCGCTTTTGCGCATCTTGGGCACATCTGTGATGAAAAATTTAAGATTTAACCAAAGTTGCAAAAATAGGCTTATCTCACCGTTTCCAGCGCTTTTGCGCATCTTGGGCACATCTGTGATGAAAAATTTAAGATTTTAACCATTGTTGCAAAAATAGGCTTATCTCCCCGTTTCCAGCACTTTTTGGCACTTAGAGCCAATCTGACAGTAAAAACCGTGCAGTTGCTACTTTTTCATTGGGGTTTCCAAAACTTAAAATCTGTTTTTTAAAGAGTTCCTTTAGAGTTGAAACCAAGATTTCAAATTATCCTTTTTCATTATTATAATCCACTGTATGCATTTTAAGTATCAAGGAATTTGACTGAAGGCCTTTTGAGAAAACACGTTGATTAGTGACCCTATTTCATTATGGCAGTCAAACCACTGATTTTCAACTTTAGTCTATGAAACCTCCAAACCTTAAACATTGTTGCAAAATTAGGCTTATCTCACCGTTTCCAGCACTTTTGTGCATCTTGGGCATATCTGTGATGAAAAAATGAAGATTTTAACCAAAGTTGCAAAAATAGGCTTATCTCACCGTTTCCAGCGCTTTTGCGCATCTTGGGCACATCTGTGATGAAAAATTTAAGATTTAACCAAAGTTGCAAAAATAGGCTTATCTCACCGTTTCCAGCGCTTTTGCGCATCTTGGGCACATCTGTGATGAAAAATTTATGATTTTAACCAAAGTTGCAAAAATAGGCTTATCTCCCTGTTTCCAGCACTTTTTGGCACTTAGAGCCAATCTGACAGTAGAAACCGTGCAGTTGCTACTTTTTCATTGGGGTTTCCAAAACTTCAAATCTTTTTTTTAAAGAGTTCCTCTAGAGTTGAAACCAAGATTTCAAATTATCCTTTTTCATTATTATAATCCACTGTATGCATTTTAAGTATCAAGGAATTTGACTGAAGGCCTTTTGAGAAAACACGTTGATTAGTGACCCTATTTCATTATGGCAGTCAAACCACTGATTTTCAACTTTAGTCTATGAAACCTCCAAACCTTAAACATTGTTGCAAAATTAGGCTTATCTCACCGTTTCCAGCACTTTTGTGCACCTTGGGCATATCTGTGATGAAAAAATGAAGATTTTAACCAAAGTTGCAAAAATAGGCTTATCTCACAGTTTCCAGTGCCTTTGAGCATCTTGGGCACATTTGTGATGAAAAATTTAAGATTTTAATTATAGTTGCAAAAATAGGTTTATCTCACCGTTTCCAGCGCTTTTGCGCATCTTGGGCACATCTGTGATGAAAAATGTAAGATTTTAACCATAGTTGCAAAAATAGGCTTATCTCACCGTTTCCAGCGCTTTTGGGCATCTTGGGCACATCTGTGATGAAAAATTTAAGATTTTAACCAAAGTTGCAAAAATAGGCTTATCTCTCCGTTTCCAGCACTTTTTGGAACTTAGAGCCAATCTGACAGTAGAAACCGTGCAGTTGCTACTTTTTCATTGGGGTTTCCAAAACTTAAAATCTTTTTTTTAAAGAGTTCCTTTAGAGTTGAAACCAAGATTTCAAATTATCCTTTTTCATTATTATAATCCACTGTATGCATTTTAAGTATCAAGGAATTTGACTGAAGGCCTTTTGAGAAAACACGTTGATTAGTGACCCTATTTCATTATGGCAGTCAAACCACTGATTTTCAACTTTAGTCTATGAAACCTCCAAACCTTAAACATTGTTGCAAAATTAGGCTTATCTCACCGTTTCCAGCACTTTTGTGCACCTTGGGCATATCTGTGATGAAAAAATGAAGATTTTAACCAAAGTTGCAAAAATAGGGTTATCTCACCGTTTCCCGCGCCTTTGGGCATCTTGGGCACATTTGTGATGAAAAATTTAAGATTTTAATTATAGTTGCAAAAATAGGTTTATCTCACCGTTTTCCAGCGCTTTTGCGCATCTTGGGCACATCTGTGATGAAAAATTTAAGATTTTAACCAAAGTTGCAAAAAAAGGCTTATCTCCCCGTTTCCAGCGCTTTTGGGCTTCTTGGGCACATCTGTGATGAAAAATTTAAGATTTAACCAAAGTTGCAAAAATAGGCTTATCTCACCGTTTCCAGAGCTTTTGCGCATCTTGGGCACATCTGTGATGAAAAATTTATGATTTTAACCAAAGTTGCAAAAATAGGCTTATCTCCCTGTTTCCAGCACTTTTTGGCACTTAGAGCCAATCTGACAGTAGAAACCGTGCAGTTGCTACTTTTTCATTGGGGTTTCCAAAACTTCAAATCTTTTTTTTAAAGAGTTCCTCTAGAGTTGAAACCAAGATTTCAAATTATCCTTTTTCATTATTATAATCCACTGTATGCATTTTAAGTATCAAGGAATTTGACTGAAGGCCTTTTGAGAAAACACGTTGATTAGTGACCCTATTTCATTATGGCAGTCAAACCACTGATTTTCAACTTTAGTCTATGAAACCTCCAAACCTTAAACATTGTTGCAAAATTAGGCTTATCTCACCGTTTCTAGCACTTTTGTGCACCTTGGGCATATCTGTGATGAAAAAATGAGGATTTTAACCAAAGTTGCAAAAATAGGGTTATCTCACCGTTTCCCGCGCCTTTGGGCATCTTGGGCACATTTGTGATGAAAAATTTAAGATTTTAATTATAGTTGCAAAAATAGGTTTATCTCACCGTTTCCAGCGCTTTTGCGCATCTTGGGCACATCTGTGATGAAAAATTTAAGATTTTAACCAAAGTTGCAAAAAAAGGCTTATCTCCCCGTTTCCAGCGCTTTTGGGCATCTTGGGCACATCTGTGATGAAAAATTTAAGATTTTAACCAAAGTTGCAAAAATAGGCTTATCTCACCGTTTCCAGTGCCTTTGGGCATCTTGGGCACATTTGTGATGAAAAATTTAAGATTTTAATTATAGTTGCAAAAATAGGTTTATCTCACCGTTTCCAGCGCTTTTGCGCATCTTGGGCACATCTGTGATGAAAAATTTAAGATTTTAACCAAAGTTGCAAAAATAGGCTTATCTCACCGTTTCCAGCGCTTTTGTGCATCTTGGGCACATCTGTGATGAAAAATTGAAGATTTTAACCATTGTTGCAAAAATAGGCTTATCTCCCCGTTTCCAGCACTTTTTGGCACTTAGAGCCAATCTGACAGTAAAAACCGTGCAGTTGCTACTTTTTCATTGGGGTTTCCAAAACTTAAAATCTGTTTTTTAAAGAGTTCCTTTAGAGTTGAAACCAAGATTTCAAATTATCCTTTTTCATTATTATAATCCACTGTATGCATTTTAAGTATCAAGGAATTTGACTGAAGGCCTTTTGAGAAAACACGTTGATTAGTGACCCTATTTCATTATGGCAGTCAAACCACTGATTTTCAACTTTAGTCTATGAAACCTCCAAACCTTAAACATTGTTGCAAAATTAGGCTTATCTCACCGTTTCCAGCACTTTTGTGCATATTGGGCATATCTGTGATGAAAAAATGAAGATTTTAACCAAAGTTGCAAAAATAGGCTTATCTCACCGTTTCCAGCGCTTTTGCGCATCTTGGGCACATCTGTGATGAAAAATTTAAGATTTAACCAAAGTTGCAAAAATAGGCTTATCTCACCGTTTCCAGCGCTTTTGCGCATCTTGGGCACATCTGTGATGAAAAATTTATGATTTTAACCAAAGTTGCAAAAATAGGCTTATCTCCCTGTTTCCAGCACTTTTTGGCACTTAGAGCCAATCTGACAGTAGAAACCGTGCAGTTGCTACTTTTTCATTGGGGTTTCCAAAACTTAAAATCTTTTTTTTAAAGAGTTCCTTTAGAGTTGAAACCAAGATTTTAAATTATCCTTTTTCATTATTATAATCCACTGTATGCATTTTAAGTATCAAGGAATTTGACTGAAGGCCTTTTGAGAAAACACGTTGATTAGTGACCCTATTTCATTATGGCAGTCAAACCACTGATTTTCAACTTTAGTCTATGAAACCTCCAAACCTTAAACATTGTTGCAAAATTAGGCTTATCTCACCGTTTCCAGCACTTTTGCGCACCTTGGAAATATCTGTGATGAAAAAATGAAGATTTTAACCAAAGTTGCAAAAATAGGCTTATCTCACCGTTTCCAGCGCTTTTGCGCATCTTGGGCACATCTGTGATGAAAAATTTAAGATTTTAACCAAAGTTGCAAAAATAGGCTTATCTCACCGTTTCCAGCGCTTTTGCGCATCTTGGGCACATCTGTGATGAAAAATTTAAGATTTTAACCAAAGTTGCAAAAATAGGCTTATCTCCCCGTTTCCAGCACTTTTTGGCACTTAGAGCTAATCTGACAGTAGAAACCTTGCAGTTGCTACTTTTTCATTGGGGTTTCCAAAACTTAAAATCTTTTTTTTAAAGAGTTCCTTTAGAGTTGAAACCAAGATTTCAAATTATCCTTTTTCATTATTATAATCCACTGTATGCATTTTAAGTATCAAGGAATTTGACTGAAGGCCTTCTGAGAAAACACGTTGATTAGTGACCCTATTTCATTATGGCAGTCAAACCACTGATTTTCAACTTTAGTCTATGAAACCTCCAAACCTTAAACATTGTTGCAAAATTAGGCTTATCTCACCGTTTCCAGCACTTTTGTGCACCTTGGGCATATCTGTGATGAAAAAATGAAGATTTTAACCAAAGTTGCAAAAATAGGGTTATCTCACCGTTTCCCGCGCCTTTGGGCATCTTGGGCACATTTGTGATGAAAAATTTAAGATTTTAATTATAGTTGCAAAAATAGGTTTATCTCACCATTTCCAGCGCTTTTGCGCATCTTGGGCACATCTGTGATGAAAAATTTAAGATTTTAACCAAAGTTGCAAAAAAAGGCTTATCTCCCCGTTTCCAGCGCTTTTGGGCATCTTGGGCACATCTGTGATGAAAAATTTAAGATTTAACCAAAGTTGCAAAAATAGGCTTATCTCACCGTTTCCAGCGCTTTTGCGCATCTTGGGCACATCTGTGATGAAAAATTTATGATTTTAACCAAAGTTGCAAAAATAGGCTTATCTCCCTGTTTCCAGCACTTTTTGGCACTTAGAGCCAATCTGACAGTAGAAACCGTGCAGTTGCTACTTTTTCATTGGGGTTTCCAAAACTTCAAATCTTTTTTTTAAAGAGTTCCTCTAGAGTTGAAACCAAGATTTCAAATTATCCTTTTTCATTATTATAATCCACTGTATGCATTTTAAGTATCAAGGAATTTGACTGAAGGCCTTTTGAGAAAACACGTTGATTAGTGACCCTATTTCATTATGGCAGTCAAACCACTGATTTTCAACTTTAGTCTATGAAACCTCCAAACCTTAAACATTGTTGCAAAATTAGGCTTATCTCACCGTTTCTAGCACTTTTGTGCACCTTGGGCATATCTGTGATGAAAAAATGAGGATTTTAACCAAAGTTGCAAAAATAGGGTTATCTCACCGTTTCCCGCGCCTTTGGGCATCTTGGGCACATTTGTGATGAAAAATTTAAGATTTTAATTATAGTTGCAAAAATAGGTTTATCTCACCGTTTCCAGCGCTTTTGCGCATCTTGGGCACATCTGTGATGAAAAATTTAAGATTTTAACCAAAGTTGCAAAAAAAGGCTTATCTCCCCGTTTCCAGCGCTTTTGGGCATCTTGGGCACATCTGTGATGAAAAATTTAAGATTTAACCAAAGTTGCAAAAATAGGCTTATCTCACCGTTTCCAGCGCTTTTGCGCATCTTGGGCACATCTGTGATGAAAAATTTATGATTTTAACCAAAGTTGCAAAAATAGGCTTATCTCCCTGTTTCCAGCACTTTTTGGCACTTAGAGCCAATCTGACAGTAGAAACCGTGCAGTTGCTACTTTTTCATTGGGGTTTCCAAAACTTCAAATCTTTTTTTTAAAGAGTTCCTCTAGAGTTGAAACCAAGATTTCAAATTATCCTTTTTCATTATTATAATCCACTGTATGCATTTTAAGTATCAAGGAATTTGACTGAAGGCCTTTTGAGAAAACACGTTGATTAGTGACCCTATTTCATTATGGCAGTCAAACCACTGATTTTCAACTTTAGTCTATGAAACCTCCAAACCTTAAACATTGTTGCAAAATTAGGCTTATCTCACCGTTTCTAGCACTTTTGTGCACCTTGGGCATATCTGTGATGAAAAAATGAGGATTTTAACCAAAGTTGCAAAAATAGGGTTATCTCACCGTTTCCCGCGCCTTTGGGCATCTTGGGCACATTTGTGATGAAAAATTTAAGATTTTAATTATAGTTGCAAAAATAGGTTTATCTCACCGTTTCCAGCGCTTTTGCGCATCTTGGGCACATCTGTGATGAAAAATTTAAGATTTTAACCAAAGTTGCAAAAAAAGGCTTATCTCCCCGTTTCCAGCGCTTTTGGGCATCTTGGGCACATCTGTGATGAAAAATTTAAGATTTTAACCAAAGTTGCAAAAATAGGCTTATCTCACCGTTTCCAGTGCCTTTGGGCATCTTGGGCACATTTGTGATGAAAAATTTAAGATTTTAATTATAGTTGCAAAAATAGGTTTATCTCACCGTTTCCAGCGCTTTTGCGCATCTTGGGCACATCTGTGATGAAAAATTTAAGATTTTAACCAAAGTTGCAAAAATAGGCTTATCTCACCGTTTCCAGCGCTTTTGTGCATCTTGGGCACATCTGTGATGAAAAATTGAAGATTTTAACCATTGTTGCAAAAATAGGCTTATCTCCCCGTTTCCAGCACTTTTTGGCACTTAGAGCCAATCTGACAGTAAAAACCGTGCAGTTGCTACTTTTTCATTGGGGTTTCCAAAACTTAAAATCTGTTTTTTAAAGAGTTCCTTTAGAGTTGAAACCAAGATTTCAAATTATCCTTTTTCATTATTATAATCCACTGTATGCATTTTAAGTATCAAGGAATTTGACTGAAGGCCTTTTGAGAAAACACGTTGATTAGTGACCCTATTTCATTATGGCAGTCAAACCACTGATTTTCAACTTTAGTCTATGAAACCTCCAAACCTTAAACATTGTTGCAAAATTAGGCTTATCTCACCGTTTCCAGCACTTTTGTGCATATTGGGCATATCTGTGATGAAAAAATGAAGATTTTAACCAAAGTTGCAAAAATAGGCTTATCTCACCGTTTCCAGCGCTTTTGCGCATCTTGGGCACATCTGTGATGAAAAATTTAAGATTTAACCAAAGTTGCAAAAATAGGCTTATCTCACCGTTTCCAGCGCTTTTGCGCATCTTGGGCACATCTGTGATGAAAAATTTATGATTTTAACCAAAGTTGCAAAAATAGGCTTATCTCCCTGTTTCCAGCACTTTTTGGCACTTAGAGCCAATCTGACAGTAGAAACCGTGCAGTTGCTACTTTTTCATTGGGGTTTCCAAAACTTAAAATCTTTTTTTTAAAGAGTTCCTTTAGAGTTGAAACCAAGATTTTAAATTATCCTTTTTCATTATTATAATCCACTGTATGCATTTTAAGTATCAAGGAATTTGACTGAAGGCCTTTTGAGAAAACACGTTGATTAGTGACCCTATTTCATTATGGCAGTCAAACCACTGATTTTCAACTTTAGTCTATGAAACCTCCAAACCTTAAACATTGTTGCAAAATTAGGCTTATCTCACCGTTTCCAGCACTTTTGCGCACCTTGGGCATATCTGTGATGAAAAAATGAAGATTTTAACCAAAGTTGCAAAAATAGGCTTATCTCACCGTTTCCAGCGCTTTTGCGCATCTTGGGCACATCTGTGATGAAAAATTTAAGATTTTAACCAAAGTTGCAAAAATAGGCTTATCTCACCGTTTCCAGCGCTTTTGCGCATCTTGGGCACATCTGTGATGAAAAATTTAAGATTTTAACCAAAGTTGCAAAAATAGGCTTATCTCCCCGTTTCCAGCACTTTTTGGCACTTAGAGCTAATCTGACAGTAGAAACCTTGCAGTTGCTACTTTTTCATTGGGGTTTCCAAAACTTAAAATCTTTTTTTTAAAGAGTTCCTTTAGAGTTGAAACCAAGATTTCAAATTATCCTTTTTCATTATTATAATCCACTGTATGCATTTTAAGTATCAAGGAATTTGACTGAAGGCCTTCTGAGAAAACACGTTGATTAGTGACCCTATTTCATTATGGCAGTCAAACCACTGATTTTCAACTTTAGTCTATGAAACCTCCAAACCTTAAACATTGTTGCAAAATTAGGCTTATCTCACCGTTTCCAGAACTTTTGTGCACCTTGGGCATATCTGTGATGAAAAAATGAAGATTTTAACCAAAGTTGCAAAAATAGGCTTATCTCACCATTTCCAGCGCTTTTGGGCATCTTGGGCACATCTGTGATGAAAAATTTAAGATTTTAACCAAAGTTGCAAAAATAGGCTTATCTCACCGTTTCCAGCGCTTTTGTGCATCTTGGGCACATCTGTGATGAAAAATTGAAGATTTTAACCATTGTTGCAAAAATAGGCTTATCTCCCCGTTTCCAGCACTTTTTGGCACTTAGAGCCATTCTGACAGTAGAAACCGTGCAGTTGCTACTTTTTCATTGGGGTTTCCAAAACTTAAAATCTTTTTTTTAAAGAGTTCCTTTAGAGTTGAAACCAAGATTTCAAATTATCCTTTTTCATTATTATAATCCACTGTATGCATTTTAAGTATCAAGGAATTTGACTGAAGGCCTTTTGAGAAAACACGTTGATTAGTGACCCTATTTCATTATGGCAGTCAAACCACTGATTTTCAACTTTAGTCTATGAAACCTCCAAACCTTAAACATTGTTGCAAAATTAGGCTTATCTCACCGTTTCCAGCACTTTTGTGCACCTTGGGCATATCTGTGATGAAAAAATGAAGATTTTAACCAAAGTTGCAAAAATAGGCTTATCTCACCGTTTCCAGTTCTTTTGGGAATCTTGGGCACATCTGTGATGAAAAATTTAAGATTTTAACCAAAGTTGCAAAAATAGGCTTATCTCACCGTTTCCAGCGCTTTTGCGCATCTTGGGCACATCTGTGATGAAAAATTGAAGATTTTAACCAAAGTTGCAAAAATAGGCTTATCTCACCGTTTCCAGCGCTTTTGCGCATCTTGGGCACATCTGTGATGAAAAATTGAAGATTTTAACCAAAGTTGCAAAAATAGGCTTATCTCACCGTTTCCAGCGCTTTTGCGCATCTTGGGCACATCTGTGATGAAAAATTGAAGATTTTAACCAAAGTTGCAAAAATAGGCTTATCTCACCGTTTAAAGCGCTTTTGTGCATCTTGGGCATATCTGTGATGAAAAAATGAAGATTTTAACCAAAGTTGCAAAAATAGGCTTATCTCACCGTTTCCAGCGCTTTTGCGCATCTTGGGCACATCTGTGATGAAAAATTTAAGATTTTAACCAAAGTTGCAAAAATAGGCTTATCTCACCGTTTCCAGCGCTTTTGCGCATCTTGGGCACATCTGTGATGAAAAATTTAAGATTTTAACCAAAGTTGCAAAAATAGGCTTATCTCCCCGTTTCCAGCACTTTTTGGCACTTAGAGCTAATCTGACAGTAGAAACCTTGCAGTTGCTACTTTTTCATTGGGGTTTCCAAAACTTAAAATCTTTTTTTTAAAGAGTTCCTTTAGAGTTGAAACCAAGATTTCAAATTATCCTTTTTCATTATTATAATCCACTGTATGCATTTTAAGTATCAAGGAATTTGACTGAAGGCCTTCTGAGAAAACACGTTGATTAGTGACCCTATTTCATTATGGCAGTCAAACCACTGATTTTCAACTTTAGTCTATGAAACCTCCAAACCTTCAACATTGTTGCAAAATTAGGCTTATCTCACCGTTTCCAGAACTTTTGTGCACCTTGGGCATATCTGTGATGAAAAAATGAAGATTTTAACCAAAGTTGCAAAAATAGGCTTATCTCACCGTTTCCAGCGCTTTTGTGCATCTTGGGCACATCTGTGATGAAAAATTGAAGATTTTAACCATTGTTGCAAAAATAGGCTTATCTCCCCGTTTCCAGCACTTTTTGGCACTTAGAGCCATTCTGACAGTAGAAACCGTGCAGTTGCTACTTTTTCATTGGGGTTTCCAAAACTTAAAATCTTTTTTTTAAAGAGTTCCTTTAGAGTTGAAACCAAGATTTCAAATTATCCTTTTTCATTATTATAATCCACTGTATGCATTTTAAGTATCAAGGAATTTGACTGAAGGCCTTTTGAGAAAACACGTTGATTAGTGACCCTATTTCATTATGGCAGTCAAACCACTGATTTTCAACTTTAGTCTATGAAACCTCCAAACCTTAAACATTGTTGCAAAATTAGGCTTATCTCACCGTTTCCAGCACTTTTGTGCACCTTGGGCATATCTGTGATGAAAAAATGAAGATTTTAACCAAAGTTGCAAAAATAGGCTTATCTCACCGTTTCCAGTTCTTTTGGGAATCTTGGGCACATCTGTGATGAAAAATTTAAGATTTTAACCAAAGTTGCAAAAATAGGCTTATCTCACCGTTTCCAGCGCTTTTGCGCATCTTGGGCACATCTGTGATGAAAAATTGAAGATTTTAACCAAAGTTGCAAAAATAGGCTTATCTCACCGTTTCCAGCGCTTTTGCGCATCTTGGGCACATCTGTGATGAAAAATTGAAGATTTTAACCAAAGTTGCAAAAATAGGCTTATCTCACCGTTTCCAGCGCTTTTGCGCATCTTGGGCACATCTGTGATGAAAAATTGAAGATTTTAACCAAAGTTGCAAAAATAGGCTTATCTCACCGTTTAAAGCGCTTTTGTGCATCTTGGGCATATCTGTGATGAAAAAATGAAGATTTTAACCAAAGTTGCAAAAATAGGCTTATCTCACCGTTTCCAGCGCTTTTGCGCATCTTGGGCACATCTGTGATGAAAAATTTAAGATTTTAACCAAAGTTGCAAAAATAGGCTTATCTCACCGTTTCCAGCGCTTTTGCGCATCTTGGGCACATCTGTGATGAAAAATTTAAGATTTTAACCAAAGTTGCAAAAATAGGCTTATCTCCCCGTTTCCAGCACTTTTTGGCACTTAGAGCTAATCTGACAGTAGAAACCTTGCAGTTGCTACTTTTTCATTGGGGTTTCCAAAACTTAAAATCTTTTTTTTAAAGAGTTCCTTTAGAGTTGAAACCAAGATTTCAAATTATCCTTTTTCATTATTATAATCCACTGTATGCATTTTAAGTATCAAGGAATTTGACTGAAGGCCTTCTGAGAAAACACGTTGATTAGTGACCCTATTTCATTATGGCAGTCAAACCACTGATTTTCAACTTTAGTCTATGAAACCTCCAAACCTTCAACATTGTTGCAAAATTAGGCTTATCTCACCGTTTCCAGAACTTTTGTGCACCTTGGGCATATCTGTGATGAAAAAATGAAGATTTTAACCAAAGTTGCAAAAATAGGCTTATCTCACCGTTTCCAGCGCTTTTGTGCATCTTGGGCACATCTGTGATGAAAAATTGAAGATTTTAACCATTGTTGCAAAAATAGGCTTATCTCCCCGTTTCCAGCACTTTTTGGCACTTAGAGCCATTCTGACAGTAGAAACCGTGCAGTTGCTACTTTTTCATTGGGGTTTCCAAAACTTAAAATCTTTTTTTTAAAGAGTTCCTTTAGAGTTGAAACCAAGATTTCAAATTATCCTTTTTCATTATTATAATCCACTGTATGCATTTTAAGTATCAAGGAATTTGACTGAAGGCCTTTTGAGAAAACACGTTGATTAGTGACCCTATTTCATTATGGCAGTCAAACCACTGATTTTCAACTTTAGTCTATGAAACCTCCAAACCTTAAACATTGTTGCAAAATTAGGCTTATCTCACCGTTTCCAGCACTTTTGTGCACCTTGGGCATATCTGTGATGAAAAAATGAAGATTTTAACCAAAGTTGCAAAAATAGGCTTATCTCACCGTTTCAAACGCTTTTGCGCATCTTGGGCACATCTGTGATGAAAAATTGAAGATTTTAACCAAAGTTGCAAAAATAGGCTTATCTCACCGTTTCCAGCGCTTTTGTGCATCTTGGGCACATCTGTGATGAAAAATTGAAGATTTTAACCAAAGTTGCAAAAATAGGCTTATCTCACCGTTTCCAGCGCTTTTGTGCATCTTGGGCACATCTGTGATGAAAAATTGAAGATTTTAACCATTGTTGCAAAAATAGGCTTATCTCCCCGTTTCCAGCACTTTTTGGCACTTAGAGCCAATCTGACAGTAGAAACCGTGCAGTTGCTACTTTTTCATTGGGGTTTCCAAAACTTAAAATCTTTTTTTTAAAGAGTTCCTTTAGAGTTGAAACCAAGATTTCAAATTATCCTTTTTCATTATTATAATCCACTGTATGCATTTTAAGTATCAAGGAATTTGACTGAAGGCCTTTTGAGAAAACACGTTGATTAGTGACCCTATTTCATTATGGCAGTCAAACCACTGATTTTCAACTTTAGTCTATGAAACCTCCAAACCTTAAACATTGTTGCAAAATTAGGCTTATCTCACCGTTTCCAGCACTTTTGCGCACCATGGGCATATCTGTGATGAAAAAATGAAGATTTTAACCAAAGTTGCAAAAATAGGCTTATCTCACCGTTTCCAGCGCTTTTGCGCATCTTGGGCACATCTGTGATGAAAAATTTAAGATTTTAACCAAAGTTGCAAAAATAGGCTTATCTCACCGTTTCCAGCGCTTTTGCGCATCTTGGGCACATCTGTGATGAAAAATTTAAGATTTTAACCAAAGCTGCAAAAATAGGCTTATCTCCCCGTTTCCAGCACTTTTTGGCACTTAGAGCCAATCTGACAGTAGAAACCTTGCAGTTGCTACTTTTTCATTGGGGTTTCCAAAACTTAAAATCTTTTTTTTAAAGAGTTCCTTTAGAGTTGAAACCAAGATTTCAAATTATCCTTTTTCATTATTATAATCCACTGTATGCATTTTAAGTATCAAGGAATTTGACTGAAGGCCTTCTGAGAAAACACGTTGATTAGTGACCCTATTTCATTATGGCAGTCAAACCACTGATTTTCAACTTTAGTCTATGAAACCTCCAAACCTTAAACATTGTTGCAAAATTAGGCTTATCTCACCGTTTCCAGAACTTTTGTGCACCTTGGGCATATCTGTGATGAAAAAATGAAGATTTTAACCAAAGTTGCAAAAATAGGCTTATCTCACCGTTTCCAGCGCTTTTGGGCATCTTGGGCACATCTGTGATGAAAAATTTAAGATTTTAACCAAAGTTGCAAAAATAGGCTTATCTCACCGTTTCCAGCGCTTTTGCGCATCTTGGGCACATCTGTGATGAAAAATTTAAGATTTTAACCAAAGTTGCAAAAATAGGCTTATCTCACCGTTTCCAGCGCTTTTGCGCATCTTGGGCACATCTGTGATGAAAAATTGAAGATTTTAACCATTGTTGCAAAAATAGGCTTATCTCCCCGTTTCCAGCACTTTTTGGCACTTAGAGCCAATCTGACAGTAGAAACCGTGCAGTTGCTACTTTTTCATTGGGGTTTCCAAAACTTAAAATCTTTTTTTTAAAGAGTTCCTTTAGAGTTGAAACCAAGATTTCAAATTATCCTTTTTCATTATTATAATCCACTGTATGCATTTTAAGTATCAAGGAATTTGACTGAAGGCCTTTTGAGAAAACACGTTGATTAGTGACCCTATTTCATTATGGCAGTCAAACCACTGATTTTCAACTTTAGTCTATGAAACCTCCAAACCTTAAACATTGTTGCAAAATTAGGCTTATCTCACCGTTTCCAGCACTTTTGTGCACCTTGGGCATATCTGTGATGAAAAAATGAAGATTTTAACCAAAGTTGCAAAAATAGGCTTATCTCACCGTTTCCAGCGCTTTTGGGAATCATGGGCACATCTGTGATGAAAAATTTAAGATTTTAACCAAAGTTGCAAAAATAGGCTTATCTCACCGTTTCCAGCGCTTTTGCGCATCTTGGGCACATCTGTGATGAAAAATTGAAGATTTTAACCAAAGTTGCAAAAATAGGCTTATCTCACCGTTTCCAGCGCTTTTGTGCATCTTGGGCACATCTGTGATGAAAAATTGAAGATTTTAACCAAAGTTGCAAAAATAGGCTTATCTCACCGTTTCCAGCGCTTTTGTGCATCTTGGGCACATCTGTGATGAAAAATTGAAGATTTTAACCATTGTTGCAAAAATAGGCTTATCTCCCCGTTTCCAGCACTTTTTGGCACTTAGAGCCAATCTGACAGTAGAAACCGTGCAGTTGCTACTTTTTCATTGGGGTTTCCAAAACTTAAAATCTTTTTTTTAAAGAGTTCCTTTAGAGTTGAAACCAAGATTTCAAATTATCCTTTTTCATTATTATAATCCACTGTATGCATTTTAAGTATCAAGGAATTTGACTGAAGGCCTTTTGAGAAAACACGTTGATTAGTGACCCTATTTCATTATGGCAGTCAAACCACTGATTTTCAACTTTAGTCTATGAAACCTCCAAACCTTAAACATTGTTGCAAAATTAGGCTTATCTCACCGTTTCCAGCACTTTTGCGCACCATGGGCATATCTGTGATGAAAAAATGAAGATTTTAACCAAAGTTGCAAAAATAGGCTTATCTCACCGTTTCCAGCGCTTTTGCGCATCTTGGGCACATCTGTGATGAAAAATTTAAGATTTTAACCAAAGTTGCAAAAATAGGCTTATCTCCCCGTTTCCAGCACTTTTTGGCACTTAGAGCCAATCTGACAGTAGAAACCTTGCAGTTGCTACTTTTTCATTGGGGTTTCCAAAACTTAAAATCTTTTTTTTAAAGAGTTCCTTTAGAGTTGAAACCAAGATTTCAAATTAAACTTTTTCATTATTATAATCCACTGTATGCATTTTAAGTATCAAGGAATTTGACTGAAGGCCTTCTGAGAAAACACGTTGATTAGTGACCCTATTTCATTATGGCAGTCAAACCACTGATTTTCAACTTTAGTCTATGAAACCTCCAAACCTTAAACATTGTTGCAAAATTAGGCTTATCTCACCGTTTCCAGAACTTTTGTGCACCTTGGGCATATCTGTGATGAAATAATGAAGATTTTAACCAAAGTTGCAAAAATAGGCTTATCTCACCGTTTCCAGCGCTTTTGGGCATCTTGGGCACATCTGTGATGAAAAATTTAAGATTTTAACCAAAGTTGCAAAAATAGGCTTATCTCACCGTTTCCAGCGCTTTTGCGCATCTTGGGCACATCTGTGATGAAAAATTTAAGATTTTAACCAAAGTTGCAAAAATAGGCTTATCTCACCGTTTCCAGCGCTTTTGCGCATCTTGGGCACATCTGTGATGAAAAATTGAAGATTTTAACCATTGTTGCAAAAATAGGCTTATCTCCCCGTTTCCAGCACTTTTTGGCACTTAGAGCCAATCTGACAGTAGAAACCGTGCAGTTGCTACTTTTTCATTGGGGTTTCCAAAACTTAAAATCTTTTTTTTAAAGAGTTCCTTTAGAGTTGAAACCAAGATTTCAAATTATCCTTTTTCATTATTATAATCCACTGTATGCATTTTAAGTATCAAGGAATTTGACTGAAGGCCTTTTGAGAAAACACGTTGATTAGTGACCCTATTTCATTATGGCAGTCAAACCACTGATTTTCAACTTTAGTCTATGAAACCTCCAAACCTTAAACATTGTTGCAAAATTAGGCTTATCTCACCGTTTCCAGCACTTTTGTGCACCTTGGGCATATCTGTGATGAAAAAATGAAGATTTTAACCAAAGTTGCAAAAATAGGTTTATCTCACCGTTTCCAGCGCTTTTGGGAATCATGGGCACATCTGTGATGAAAAATTTAAGATTTTAACCAAAGTTGCAAAAATAGGCTTATCTCACCGTTTCCAGCGCTTTTGCGCATCTTGGGCACATCTGTGATGAAAAATTGAAGATTTTAACCAAAGTTGCAAAAATAGGCTTATCTCACCGTTTCCAGCGCTTTTGTGCATCTTGGGCACATCTGTGATGAAAAATTGAAGATTTTAACCAAAGTTGCAAAAATAGGCTTATCTCACCGTTTCCAGCGCTTTTGTGCATCTTGGGCACATCTGTGATGAAAAATTGAAGATTTTAACCATTGTTGCAAAAATAGGCTTATCTCCCCGTTTCCAGCACTTTTTGGCACTTAGAGCCAATCTGACAGTAGAAACCTTGCAGTTGCTACTTTTTCATTGGGGTTTCCAAAACTTAAAATCTTTTTTTTAAAGAGTTCCTTTAGAGTGGAAACCAAGATTTCAAATTATCCTTTTTCATTATTATAATCCACTGTATGCATTTTAAGTATCAAGGAATTTGACTGAAGGCCTTTTGAGAAAACACGTTGATTAGTGACCCTATTTCATTATGGCAGTCAAACCACTGATTTTCAACTTTAGTCTATGAAACCTCCAAACCTTAAACATTGTTGCAAAATTAGGCTTATCTCACCGTTTCCAGCACCTTTGTGCACCTTGGGCATATCTGTGATGAAAAAATGAAGATTTTAACCAAAGTTGCAAAAATAGGCTTATCTCACCGTTTCCAGCGCTTTTGGGAATCATGGGCACATCTGTGATGAAAAATTTAAGATTTTAACCAAAGTTGCAAAAATAGGCTTATCTCACCGTTTCCAGCGCTTTTGCGCATCTTGGGCACATCTGTGATGAAAAATTTAAGATTTTAACCAAAGTTGCAAAAATAGGCTTATCTCACCGTTTCCAGCGCTTTTGCGCATCTTGGGCACATCTGTGATGAAAAATTGAAGATTTTAACCATTGTTGCAAAAATAGGCTTATCTCCCCGTTTCCAGCACTTTTTGGCACTTAGAGCCAATCTGACAGTAGAAACCGTGCAGTTGCTACTTTTTCATTGGGGTTTCCAAAACTTAAAATCTTTTTTTTAAAGAGTTCCTTTAGAGTTGAAACCAAGATTTCAAATTATCCTTTTTCATTATTATAATCCACTGTATGCATTTTAAGTATCAAGGAATTTGACTGAAGGCCTTTTGAGAAAACACGTTGATTAGTGACCCTATTTCATTATGGCAGTCAAACCACTGATTTTCAACTTTAGTCTATGAAACCTCCAAACCTTAAACATTGTTGCAAAATTAGGCTTATCTCACCGTTTCCAGCACTTTTGTGCACCTTGGGCATATCTGTGATGAAAAAATGAAGATTTTAACCAAAGTTGCAAAAATAGGCTTATCTCACCGTTTCCAGCGCTTTTGTGCATCTTGGGCACATCTGTGATGAAAAATTGAAGATTTTAACCAAAGTTGCAAAAATAGAATTATCTGACCGTTTCCTGCGCTTTTGTGCATCTTGGGCACATCTGTGATGAAAAATTTAAGATTTTAACCAAAGTTGCAAAAATAGGCTTATCTCACCGTTTCCAGCGCTTTTGCGCATCTTGGGCACATCTGTGATGAAAAATTGAAGATTTTAACCAAAGTTGCAAAAATAGGCTTATCTCACCGTTTCCAGCGCTTTTGTGCATCTTGGGCACATCTGTGATGAAAAATTGAAGATTTTAACCATTGTTGCAAAAATAGGCTTATCTCCCCGTTTCCAGCACTTTTTGGCACTTAGAGCCAATCTGACAGTAGAAACCGTGCAGTTGCTACTTTTTCATTGGGGTTTCCAAAACTTAAAATCTTTTTTTTAAAGAGTTCCTTTAGAGTTGAAACCAAGATTTCAAATTATCCTTTTTCATTATTATAATCCACTGTATGCATTTTAAGTATCAAGGAATTTGACTGAAGGCCTTTTGAGAAAACACGTTGATTAGTGACCCTATTTCATTATGGCAGTCAAACCACTGATTTTCAACTTTAGTCTATGAAACCTCCAAACCTTAAACATTGTTGCAAAATTAGGCTTATCTCACCGTTTCCAGCGCTTTTGGGAATCTTGGGCACATCTGTGATGAAAAATTTAAGATTTTAACCAAAGTTGCAAAAATAGGCTTATCTCACCGTTTCCAGCGCTTTTGCGCATCTTGGGCACATCTGTGATGAAAAATTGAAGATTTTAACCAAAGTTGCAAAAATAGGCTTATCTCACCGTTTCCAGCGCTTTTGTGCATCTTGGGCACATCTGTGATGAAAAATTGAAGATTTTAACCATTGTTGCAAAAATAGGCTTATCTCCCCGTTTCCAGCACTTTTTGGCACTTAGAGCCAATCTGACAGTAGAAACCGTGCAGTTGCTACTTTTTCATTGGGGTTTCCAAAACTTAAAATCTTTTTTTTAAAGAGTTCCTTTAGAGTTGAAACCAAGATTTCAAATTATCCTTTTTCATTATTATAATCCACTGTATGCATTTTAAGTATCAAGGAATTTGACTGAAGGCCTTTTGAGAAAACACGTTGATTAGTGACCCTATTTCATTATGGCAGTCAAACCACTGATTTTCAACTTTAGTCTATGAAACCTCCAAACCTTAAACATTGTTGCAAAATTAGGCTTATCTCACCGTTTCCAACACTTTTGCGCACCTTGGGCATATCTGTGATGAAAAAATGAAGATTTTAACCAAAGTTGCAAAAATAGGCTTATCTCACCGTTTCCAGCGCTTTTGCGCATCTTGGGCACATCTGTGATGAAAAATTGAAGATTTTAACCAAAGTTGCAAAAATAGGCTTATCTCACCGTTTCCAGCGCTTTTGTGCATCTTGGGCACATCTGTGATGAAAAATGAAGATTTTAACCATTGTTGCAAAAATAGGCTTATCTCCCCGTTTCCAGCACTTTTTGGCACTTAGAGCCAATCTGACAGTAGAAACCTTGCAGTTGCTACTTTTTCATTGGGGTTTCCAAAACTTAAAATCTTTTTTTTAAAGAGTTCCTTTAGAGTTGAAACCAAGATTTCAAATTATCCTTTTTCATTATTATAATCCACTGTATGCATTTTAAGTATCAAGGAATTTGACTGAAGGCCTTCTGAGAAAACACGTTGATTAGTGACCCTATTTCATTATGGCAGTCAAACCACTGATTTTCAACTTTAGTCTATGAAACCTCCAAACCTTAAACATTGTTGCAAAATTAGGCTTATATCACCGTTTCCAGAACTTTTGCGCACCTTGGGCATATCTGTAATGAAAAATTTAAGATTTTAACCAAAGTTGCAAAAATAGGCTTATCTCACCGTTTCCAGCGCTTTTGCGCATCTTGGGCACATCTGTGATGAAAAATTGAAGATTTTAACCAAAGTTGCAAAAATAGGCTTATCTCACCGTTTCCAGCGCTTTTGTGCATCTTGGGCACATCTGTGATGAAAAATTGAAGATTTTAACCAAAGTTGCAAAAATAGGCTTATCTCACCGTTTCCAGCGCTTTTGTGCATCTTGGGCACATCTGTGATGAAAATTTGAAGATTTTAACCATTGTTGCAAAAATAGGCTTATCTCCCCGTTTCCAGCACTTTTTGGCACTTAGAGCCAATCTGACAGTAGAAACCGTGCAGTTGCTACTTTTTCATTGGGGTTTCCAAAACTTAAAATCTTTTTTTTAAAGAGTTCCTTTAGAGTTGAAACCAAAATTTCAAATTATCCTTTTTCATTATTATAATCCACTGTATGCATTTTAAGTATCAAGGAATTTGACTGAAGGCCTTTTGAGAAAACACGTTGATTAGTGACCCTATTTCATTATGGCAGTCAAACCACTGATTTTCAACATTAGTCTATGAAACCTCCAAACCTTAAACATTGTTGCAAAATTAGGCTTATCTCACCGTTTCCAGCACTTTTGTGCACCTTGGGCATATCTGTGATGAAAAAATGAAGATTTTAACCAAAGTTGCAAAAATAGGCTTATCTCACCGTTTCCAGCGCTTTTGTGCATCTTGGACACATCTGTGATGAAAAATTGAAGATTTTAACCATTGTTGCAAAAATAGGCTTATCTCCCCGTTTCCAGCACTTTTTGGCACTTAGAGCCAATCTGACAGTAGAAACCTTGCAGTTGCTACTTTTTCATTGGGGTTTCCAAAACTTAAAATCTTTTTTTTAAAGAGTTCCTTTAGAGTTGAAACCAAGATTTCAAATTATCCTTTTTCATTATTATAATCCACTGTATGCATTTTAAGTATCAAGGAATTTGACTGAAGGCCTTCTGAGAAAACACGTTGATTTGTGACCCTATTTCATTATGGCAGTCAAACCACTGATTTTCAACTTTAGTCTATGAAACCTCCAAACCTTAAACATTGTTGCAAAATTAGGCTTATATCACCGTTTCCAGAACTTTTGCGCACCTTGGGCATATCTGTGATGAAAAATTTAAGATTTTAACCAAAGTTGCAAAAATAGGCTTATCTCACCGTTTCCAGCGCTTTTGCGCATCTTGGGCACATCTGTGATGAAAAATTGAAGATTTTAACCAAAGTTGCAAAAATAGGCTTATCTCACCGTTTCCAGCGCTTTTGTGCATCTTGGGCACATCTGTGATGAAAAATTGAAGATTTTAACCAAAGTTGCAAAAATAGGCTTATCTCACCGTTTCCAGCGCTTTTGTGCATCTTGGGCACATCTGTGATGAAAAATTGAAGATTTTAACCATTGTTGCAAAAATAGGCTTATCTCCCCGTTTCCAGCACTTTTTGGCACTTAGAGCCAATCTGACAGTAGAAACCGTGCAGTTGCTACTTTTTCATTGGGGTTTCCAAAACTTAAAATCTTTTTTTTAAAGAGTTCCTTTAGAGTTGAAACCAAAATTTCAAATTATCCTTTTTCATTATTATAATCCACTGTATGCATTTTAAGTATCAAGGAATTTGACTGAAGGCCTTTTGAGAAAACACGTTGATTAGTGACCCTATTTCATTATGGCAGTCAAACCACTGATTTTCAACTTTAGTCTATGAAACCTCCAAACCTTAAACATTGTTGCAAAATTAGGCTTATCTCACCGTTTCCAGCACTTTTGTGCACCTTGGGCATATCTGTGATGAAAAAATGAAGATTTTAACCAAAGTTGCAAAAATAGGCTTATCTCACCGTTTCCAGCGCTTTTGCGCATCTTGGGCACATCTGTGATGAAAAATTGAAGATTTTAACCATTGTTGCAAAAATAGGCTTATCTCACCGTTTCCAGCGCTTTTGTGCATCTTGGGCACATCTGTGATGAAAAATTGAAGATTTTAACCAAAGTTGCAAAAATAGGCTTATCTCACCGTTTCCAGCGCTTTTGCGCATCTTGGGCACATCTGTGATGAAAAATTTAAGATTTTAACCAAAGTTGCAAAAATAGGCTTATCTCACCGTTTAAAGCGCTTTTGTGCATCTTGGGCACATCTGTGTTGAAAAATTGAAGATTTTAACCATTGTTGCAAAAATAGGCTTATCTCCCCGTTTCCAGCACTTTTTGGCACTTAGAGCCAATCTGACAGTAGAAACCTTGCAGTTGCTACTTTTTCATTGGGGTTTCCAAAACTTAAAATCTTTTTTTTAAAGAGTTCCTTTAGAGTTGAAACCAAGATTTCAAATTATCCTTTTTCATTATTATAATCCACTGTATGCATTTTAAGTATCAAGGAATTTGACTGAAGGCCTTTTGAGAAAACACGTTGATTAGTGACCCTATTTCATTATGGCAGTCAAACCACTGATTTTCAACTTTAGTCTATGAAACCTCCAAACCTTAAACATTGTTGCAAAATTAGGCTTATCTCACCGTTTCCAGCACTTTTGTGCACCTTGGGCACATCTGTGATGAAAAAATGAAGATTTTAACCAAATTTGCAAAAATAGGCTTATCTCACCGTTTCCAGCGCTTTTGGGAATCTTAGGCACATCTGTGATGAAAAATTTAAGATTTTAACCAAAGTTGCAAAAATAGGCTTATCTCACCGTTTCCAGCGCTTTTGCGCATCTTGGGCACATCTGTGATGAAAAATTGAAGATTTTAACCAAAGTTGCAAAAATAGGCTTATCTCACCGTTTCCAGCGCTTTTGTGCACCTTGGGCACATCTGTGATGAAAAATTGAAGATTTTAACCAAAGTTGCAAAAATAGAATTATCTGACCGTTTCCAGCGCTTTTGTGCATCTTGGGCACATCTGTGATGAAAAATTGAAGATTTTAACCATTGTTGCAAAAATAGGCTTATCTCCCCGTTTCCAGCACTTTTTGGCACTTAGAGCCAATCTGACAGTAGAAACCTTGCAGTTGCTACTTTTTCATTGGGGTTTCCAAAACTTAAAATCTTTTTTTTAAAGAGTTCCTTTAGAGTTGAAACCAAGATTTCAAATCATCCTTTTTCATTATTATAATCCACTGTATGCATTTTAAGTATCAAGGAATTTGACTGAAGGCCTTCTGAGAAAACACGTTGATTAGTGACCCTATTTCATTATGGCAGTCAAACCACTGATTTTCAACTTTAGTCTATGAAACCTCCAAACCTTAAACATTGTTGCAAAATTAGGCTTATCTCACCGTTTCCAACACTTTTGCGCACCTTGGGCATATCTGTGATGAAAAAATGAAGATTTTAACCAAAGTTGCAAAAATAGGCTTATCTCACCGTTTCCAGCGCTTTTGCGCATCTTGGGCACATCTGTGATGAAAAATTTAAGATTTTAACCAAAGTTGCAAAAATAGGCTTATCTCACCGTTTCCAGCGCTTTTGCGCATCTTGGGCACATCTGTGATGAAAAATTGAAGATTTTAACCATTGTTGCAAAAATAGGCTTATCTCACCGTTTCCAGCGCTTTTGTGCATCTTGGGCACATCTGTGATGAAAAATTGAAGATTTTAACCAAAGTTGCAAAAATAGGCTTATCTCACCGTTTCCAGCGCTTTTGTGCATCTTGGGCACATCTGTGATGAAAAATTGAAGATTTTAACCAAAGTTGCAAAAATAGAATTATCTGACCGTTTCCAGCGCTTTTGTGCATCTTGGGCACATCTGTGATGAAAAATTGAAGATTTTAACCATTGTTGCAAAAATAGGCTTATCTCCCCGTTTCCAGCACTTTTTGGCACTTAGAGCCAATCTGACAGTAGAAACCTTGCAGTTGCTACTTTTTCATTGGGGTTTCCAAAACTTAAAATCTTTTTTTTAAAGAGTTCCTTTAGAGTTGAAACCAAGATTTCAAATCATCCTTTTTCATTATTATAATCCACTGTATGCATTTTAAGTATCAAGGAATTTGACTGAAGGCCTTCTGAGAAAACACGTTGATTAGTGACCCTATTTCATTATGGCAGTCAAACCACTGATTTTCAACTTTAGTCTATGAAACCTCCAAACCTTAAACATTGTTGCAAAATTAGGCTTATCTCACCGTTTCCAACACTTTTGCGCACCTTGGGCATATCTGTGATGAAAAAATGAAGATTTTAACCAAAGTTGCAAAAATAGGCTTATCTCACCGTTTCCAGCGCTTTTGCGCATCTTGGGCACATCTGTGATGAAAAATTGAAGATTTTAACCAAAGTTGCAAAAATAGGCTTATCTCACCGTTTCCAGCGCTTTTGTGCATCTTGGGCACATCTGTGATGAAAAATTGAAGATTTTAACCAAAGTTGCAAAAATAGGCTTATCTCACCGTTTCCAGCGCTTTTGTGCATCTTGGGCACATCTGTGATGAAAAATTGAAGATTTTAACCATTGTTGCAAAAATAGGCTTATCTCCCCGTTTCCAGCACTTTTTGGCACTTAGAGCCAATCTGACAGTAGAAACCGTGCAGTTGCTACTTTTTCATTGGGGTTTCCAAAACTTAAAATCTTTTTTTTAAAGAGTTCCTTTAGAGTTGAAACCAAAATTTCAAATTATCCTTTTTCATTATTATAATCCACTGTATGCATTTTAAGTATCAAGGAATTTGACTGAAGGCCTTTTGAGAAAACACGTTGATTAGTGACCCTATTTCATTATGGCAGTCAAACCACTGATTTTCAACTTTAGTCTATGAAACCTCCAAACCTTAAACATTGTTGCAAAATTAGGCTTATCTCACCGTTTCCAGCGCTTTTGTGCATCTTGGGCACATCTGTGATGAAAAATTGAAGATTTTAACCAAAGTTGCAAAAATAGAATTATCTGACCGTTTCCAGCGCTTTTGTGCATCTTGGGCACATCTGTGATGAAAAATTGAAGATTTTAACCATTGTTGCAAAAATAGGCTTATCTCCCCGTTTCCAGCACTTTTTGGCACTTAGAGCCAATCTGACAGTAGAAACCTTACAGTTGCTACTTTTTCATTGGGGTTTCCAAAACTTAAAATCTTTTTTTTAAAGAGTTCCTTTAGAGTTGAAACCAAGATTTCAAATCATCCTTTTTCATTATTATAATCCACTGTATGCATTTTAAGTATCAAGGAATTTGACTGAAGGCCTTCTGAGAAAACACGTTGATTAGTGACCCTATTTCATTATGGCAGTCAAACCACTGATTTTCAACTTTAGTCTATGAAACCTCCAAACCTTAAACATTGTTGCAAAATTAGGCTTATCTCACCGTTTCCAACACTTTTGCGCACCTTGGGCATATCTGTGATGAAAAAATGAAGATTTTAACCAAAGTTGCAAAAATAGGCTTATCTCACCGTTTCCAGCGCTTTTGCGCATCTTGGGCACATCTGTGATGAAAAATTGAAGATTTTAACCAAAGTTGCAAAAATAGGCTTATCTCACCGTTTCCAGCGCTTTTGTGCATCTTGGGCACATCTGTGATGAAAAATTGAAGATTTTAACCAAAGTTGCAAAAATAGGCTTATCTCACCGTTTCCAGCGCTTTTGTGCATCTTGGGCACATCTGTGATGAAAAATTGAAGATTTTAACCATTGTTGCAAAAATAGGCTTATCTCCCCGTTTCCAGCACTTTTTGGCACTTAGAGCCAATCTGACAGTAGAAACCGTGCAGTTGCTACTTTTTCATTGGGGTTTCCAAAACTTAAAATCTTTTTTTTAAAGAGTTCCTTTAGAGTTGAAACCAAAATTTCAAATTATCCTTTTTCATTATTATAATCCACTGTATGCATTTTAAGTATCAAGGAATTTGACTGAAGGCCTTTTGAGAAAACACGTTGATTAGTGACCCTATTTCATTATGGCAGTCAAACCACTGATTTTCAACTTTAGTCTATGAAACCTCCAAACCTTAAACATTGTTGCAAAATTAGGCTTATCTCACCGTTTCCAGCACTTTTGTGCACCTTGGGCATATCTGTGATGAAAAAATGAAGATTTTAACCAAAGTTGCAAAAATAGGCTTATCTCACCGTTTCCAGCGCTTTTGCGCATCTTGGGCACATCTGTGATGAAAAATTGAAGATTTTAACCATTGTTGCAAAAATAGGCTTATCTCACCGTTTCCAGCGCTTTTGTGCATCTTGGGCACATCTGTGATGAAAAATTGAAGATTTTAACCAAAGTTGCAAAAATAGGCTTATCTCACCGTTTCCAGCGCTTTTGCGCATCTTGGGCACATCTGTGATGAAAAATTTAAGATTTTAACCAAAGTTGCAAAAATAGGCTTATCTCACCGTTTAAAGCGCTTTTGTGCATCTTGGGCACATCTGTGTTGAAAAATTGAAGATTTTAACCATTGTTGCAAAAATAGGCTTATCTCCCCGTTTCCAGCACTTTTTGGCACTTAGAGCCAATCTGACAGTAGAAACCTTGCAGTTGCTACTTTTTCATTGGGGTTTCCAAAACTTAAAATCTTTTTTTTAAAGAGTTCCTTTAGAGTTGAAACCAAGATTTCAAATTATCCTTTTTCATTATTATAATCCACTGTATGCATTTTAAGTATCAAGGAATTTGACTGAAGGCCTTTTGAGAAAACACGTTGATTAGTGACCCTATTTCATTATGGCAGTCAAACCACTGATTTTCAACTTTAGTCTATGAAACCTCCAAACCTTAAACATTGTTGCAAAATTAGGCTTATCTCACCGTTTCCAGCACTTTTGTGCACCTTGGGCACATCTGTGATGAAAAAATGAAGATTTTAACCAAATTTGCAAAAATAGGCTTATCTCACCGTTTCCAGCGCTTTTGGGAATCTTAGGCACATCTGTGATGAAAAATTTAAGATTTTAACCAAAGTTGCAAAAATAGGCTTATCTCACCGTTTCCAGCGCTTTTGCGCATCTTGGGCACATCTGTGATGAAAAATTGAAGATTTTAACCAAAGTTGCAAAAATAGGCTTATCTCACCGTTTCCAGCGCTTTTGTGCATCTTGGGCACATCTGTGATGAAAAATTGAAGATTTTAACCAAAGTTGCAAAAATAGAATTATCTGACCGTTTCCAGCGCTTTTGTGCATCTTGGGCACATCTGTGATGAAAAATTGAAGATTTTAACCATTGTTGCAAAAATAGGCTTATCTCCCCGTTTCCAGCACTTTTTGGCACTTAGAGCCAATCTGACAGTAGAAACCTTGCAGTTGCTACTTTTTCATTGGGGTTTCCAAAACTTAAAATCTTTTTTTTAAAGAGTTCCTTTAGAGTTGAAACCAAGATTTCAAATCATCCTTTTTCATTATTATAATCCACTGTATGCATTTTAAGTATCAAGGAATTTGACTGAAGGCCTTCTGAGAAAACACGTTGATTAGTGACCCTATTTCATTATGGCAGTCAAACCACTGATTTTCAACTTTAGTCTATGAAACCTCCAAACCTTAAACATTGTTGCAAAATTAGGCTTATCTCACCGTTTCCAACACTTTTGCGCACCTTGGGCATATCTGTGATGAAAAAATGAAGATTTTAACCAAAGTTGCAAAAATAGGCTTATCTCACCGTTTCCAGCGCTTTTGCGCATCTTGGGCACATCTGTGATGAAAAATTGAAGATTTTAACCAAAGTTGCAAAAATAGGCTTATCTCACCGTTTCCAGCGCTTTTGCGCATCTTGGGCACATCTGTGATGAAAAATTGAAGATTTTAACCATTGTTGCAAAAATAGGCTTATCTCACCGTTTCCAGCGCTTTTGTGCATCTTGGGCACATCTGTGATGAAAAATTGAAGATTTTAACCAAAGTTGCAAAAATAGGCTGATCTCACCGTTTCCAGCGCTTTTGTGCATCTTGGGCACATCTGTGATGAAAAATTGAAGATTTTAACCAAAGTTGCAAAAATAGGCTTATCTCACCGTTTCCAGCGCTTTTGCGCATCTTGGGCACATCTGTGATGAAAAATTGAAGATTTTAACCAAAGTTGCAAAAATAGGCTTATCTCACCGTTTCCAGCGCTTTTGTGCATCTTGGGCACATCTGTGATGAAAAATTGAAGATTTTAACCAAAGTTGCAAAAATAGAATTATCTGACCGTTTCCAGCGCTTTTGTGCATCTTGGGCACATCTGTGATGAAAAATTGAAGATTTTAACCATTGTTGCAAAAATAGGCTTATCTCCCCGTTTCCAGCACTTTTTGGCACTTAGAGCCAATCTGACAGTAGAAACCTTGCAGTTGCTACTTTTTCATTGGGGTTTCCAAAACTTAAAATCTTTTTTTTAAAGAGTTCCTTTAGAGTTGAAACCAAGATTTCAAATCATCCTTTTTCATTATTATAATCCACTGTATGCATTTTAAGTATCAAGGAATTTGACTGAAGGCCTTCTGAGAAAACACGTTGATTAGTGACCCTATTTCATTATGGCAGTCAAACCACTGATTTTCAACTTTAGTCTATGAAACCTCCAAACCTTAAACATTGTTGCAAAATTAGGCTTATCTCACCGTTTCCAACACTTTTGCGCACCTTGGGCATATCTGTGATGAAAAAATGAAGATTTTAACCAAAGTTGCAAAAATAGGCTTATCTCACCGTTTCCAGCGCTTTTGCGCATCTTGGGCACATCTGTGATGAAAAATTGAAGATTTTAACCAAAGTTGCAAAAATAGGCTTATCTCACCGTTTCCAGCGCTTTTGCGCATCTTGGGCACATCTGTGATGAAAAATTGAAGATTTTAACCATTGTTGCAAAAATAGGCTTATCTCACCGTTTCCAGCGCTTTTGTGCATCTTGGGCACATCTGTGATGAAAAATTGAAGATTTTAACCAAAGTTGCAAAAATAGGCTGATCTCACCGTTTCCAGCGCTTTTGTGCATCTTGGGCACATCTGTGATGAAAAATTGAAGATTTTAACCAAAGTTGCAAAAATAGAATTATCTGACCGTTTCCAGCGCTTTTGTGCATCTTGGGCACATCTGTGATGAAAAATTGAAGATTTTAACCATTGTTGCAAAAATAGGCTTATCTCCCCGTTTCCAGCACTTTTTGGCACTTAGAGCCAATCTGACAGTAGAAACCTTGCAGTTGCTACTTTTTCATTGGGGTTTCCAAAACTTAAAATCTTTTTTTTAAAGAGTTCCTTTAGAGTTGAAACCAAGATTTCAAATCATCCTTTTTCATTATTATAATCCACTGTATGCATTTTAAGTATCAAGGAATTTGACTGAAGGCCTTCTGAGAAAACACGTTGATTAGTGACCCTATTTCATTATGGCAGTCAAACCACTGATTTTCAACTTTAGTCTATGAAACCTCCAAACCTTAAACATTGTTGCAAAATTAGGCTTATCTCACCGTTTCCAACACTTTTGCGCACCTTGGGCATATCTGTGATGAAAAAATGAAGATTTTAACCAAAGTTGCAAAAATAGGCTTATCTCACCGTTTCCAGCGCTTTTGCGCATCTTGGGCACATCTGTGATGAAAAATTTAAGATTTTAACCAAAGTTGCAAAAATAGGCTTATCTCACCGTTTCCAGCGCTTTTGCGCATCTTGGGCACATCTGTGATGAAAAATTGAAGATTTTAACCAAAGTTGCAAAAATAGGCTTATCTCACCGTTTCCAGCGCTTTTGTGCATCTTGGGCACATCTGTGATGAAAAATTGAAGATTTTAACCAAAGTTGCAAAAATAGGCTTATCTCACCGTTTCCAGCGCTTTTGTGCATCTTGGGCACATCTGTGATGAAAAATTGAAGATTTTAACCAAAGTTGCAAAAATAGAATTATCTGACCGTTTCCAGCGCTTTTGTGCATCTTGGGCACATCTGTGATGAAAAATTGAAGATTTTAACCATTGTTGCAAAAATAGGCTTATCTCCCCGTTTCCAGCACTTTTTGGCACTTAGAGCCAATCTGACAGTAGAAACCTTGCAGTTGCTACTTTTTCATTGGGGTTTCCAAAACTTAAAATCTTTTTTTTAAAGAGTTCCTTTAGAGTTGAAACCAAGATTTCAAATCATCCTTTTTCATTATTATAATCCACTGTATGCATTTTAAGTATCAAGGAATTTGACTGAAGGCCTTCTGAGAAAACACGTTGATTAGTGACCCTATTTCATTATGGCAGTGAAACCACTGATTTTCAACTTTAGTCTATGAAACCTCCAAACCTTAAACATTGTTGCAAAATTAGGCTTATCTCACCGTTTCCAACACTTTTGCGCACCTTGGGCATATCTGT
Organism: Pleuronectes platessa; assembly: GCF_947347685.1. Classification (NCBI taxonomy): domain Eukaryota; kingdom Metazoa; phylum Chordata; class Actinopteri; order Pleuronectiformes; family Pleuronectidae; genus Pleuronectes; species Pleuronectes platessa. Next base: position 531,161 of record NW_026519048.1, on the reverse strand, counting down.
GATGAAAAAATGAAGATTTTAACCAAAGTTGCAAAAATAGGCTTATCTCACCGTTTCCAGCGCTTTTGCGCATCTTGGGCACATCTGTGATGAAAAATTTAAGATTTTAACCAAAGTTGCAAAAATAGGCTTATCTCACCGTTTCCAGCGCTTTTGCGCATCTTGGGCACATCTGTGATGAAAAATTGAAGATTTTAACCAAAGTTGCAAAAATAGGCTTATCTCACCGTTTCCAGCGCTTTTGTGCATCTTGGGCACATCTGTGATGAAAAATTGAAGATTTTAACCAAAGTTGCAAAAATAGAATTATCTGACCGTTTCCAGCGCTTTTGTGCATCTTGGGCACATCTGTGATGAAAAATTTATGATTTTAACCAAAGTTAAAAAAAATAGGCTTATCTCCCTGTTTCCAGCACTTTTTGGCACTTAGAGCCAATCTGACAGTAGAAACCGTGCAGTTGCTACTTTTTCATTGGGGTTTCCAAAACTTCAAATCTTTTTTTTAAAGAGTTCCTCTAGAGTTGAAACCAAGATTTCAAATTATCCTTTTTCATTATTATAATCCACTGTATGCATTTTAAGTATCAAGGAATTTGACTGAAGGCCTTTTGAGAAAACACGTTGATTAGTGACCCTATTTCATTATGGCAGTCAAACCACTGATTTTCAACTTTAGTCTATGAAACCTCCAAACCTTAACCAAAGTTGCAAAAATAGGCTTATCTCACCGTTTCCAGCGCTTTTGTGCATCTTGGGCACATCTGTGATGAAAAATTGAAGATTTTAACCAAAGTTGCAAAAATAGGCTTATCTCACCGTTTCCAGCGCTTTTGTGCATCTTGGGCACATCTGTGATGAAAAATTGAAGATTTTAACCAAAGTTGCAAAAATAGAATTATCTGACCGTTTCCAGCGCTTTTGTGCATCTTGGGCACATCTGTGATGAAAAATTGAAGATTTTAACCATTGTTGCAAAAATAGGCTTATCTCCCCGTTTCCAGCACTTTTTGGCACTTAGAGCCAATCTGACAGTAGAAACCTTGCAGTTGCTACTTTTTCATTGGGGTTTCCAAAACTTAAAATCTTTTTTTTAAAGAGTTCCTTTAGAGTTGAAACCAAGATTTCAAATCATCCTTTTTCATTATTATAATCCACTGTATGCATTTTAAGTATCAAGGAATTTGACTGAAGGCCTTCTGAGAAAACACGTTGATTAGTGACCCTATTTCATTATGGCAGTCAAACCACTGATTTTCAACTTTAGTCTATGAAACCTCCAAACCTTAAACATTGTTGCAAAATTAGGCTTATCTCACCGTTTCCAACACTTTTGCGCACCTTGGGCATATCTGTGATGAAAAAATGAAGATTTTAACCAAAGTTGCAAAAATAGGCTTATCTCACCGTTTCCAGCGCTTTTGCGCATCTTGGGCACATCTGTGATGAAAAATTTAAGATTTTAACCAAAGTTGCAAAAATAGGCTTATCTCACCGTTTCCAGCGCTTTTGCGCATCTTGGGCACATCTGTGATGAAAAATTGAAGATTTTAACCAAAGTTGCAAAAATAGGCTTATCTCACCGTTTCCAGCGCTTTTGTGCATCTTGGGCACATCTGTGATGAAAAATTGAAGATTTTAACCAAAGTTGCAAAAATAGAATTATCTGACCGTTTCCAGCGCTTTTGTGCATCTTGGGCACATCTGTGATGAAAAATTTATGATTTTAACCAAAGTTGCAAAAATAGGCTTATCTCCCTGTTTCCAGCACTTTTTGGCACTTAGAGCCAATCTGACAGTAGAAACCGTGCAGTTGCTACTTTTTCATTGGGGTTTCCAAAACTTCAAATCTTTTTTTTAAAGAGTTCCTCTAGAGTTGAAACCAAGATTTCAAATTATCCTTTTTCATTATTATAATCCACTGTATGCATTTTAAGTATCAAGGAATTTGACTGAAGGCCTTTTGAGAAAACACGTTGATTAGTGACCCTATTTCATTATGGCAGTCAAACCACTGATTTTCAACTTTAGTCTATGAAACCTCCAAACCTTAACCAAAGTTGCAAAAATAGGCTTATCTCACCGTTTCCAGCGCTTTTGTGCATCTTGGGCACATCTGTGATGAAAAATTGAAGATTTTAACCAAAGTTGCAAAAATAGGCTTATCTCACCGTTTCCAGCGCTTTTGTGCATCTTGGGCACATCTGTGATGAAAAATTGAAGATTTTAACCAAAGTTGCAAAAATAGAATTATCTGACCGTTTCCAGCGCTTTTGTGCATCTTGGGCACATCTGTGATGAAAAATTGAAGATTTTAACCATTGTTGCAAAAATAGGCTTATCTCCCCGTTTCCAGCACTTTTTGGCACTTAGAGCCAATCTGACAGTAGAAACCTTGCAGTTGCTACTTTTTCATTGGGGTTTCCAAAACTTAAAATCTTTTTTTTAAAGAGTTCCTTTAGAGTTGAAACCAAGATTTCAAATCATCCTTTTTCATTATTATAATCCACTGTATGCATTTTAAGTATCAAGGAATTTGACTGAAGGCCTTCTGAGAAAACACGTTGATTAGTGACCCTATTTCATTATGGCAGTCAAACCACTGATTTTCAACTTTAGTCTATGAAACCTCCAAACCTTAAACATTGTTGCAAAATTAGGCTTATCTCACCGTTTCCAACACTTTTGCGCACCTTGGGCATATCTGTGATGAAAAAATGAAGATTTTAACCAAAGTTGCAAAAATAGGCTTATCTCACCGTTTCCAGCGCTTTTGCGCATCTTGGGCACATCTGTGATGAAAAATTGAAGATTTTAACCAAAGTTGCAAAAATAGGCTTATCTCACCGTTTCCAGCGCTTTTGTGCATCTTGGGCACATCTGTGATGAAAAATTGAAGATTTTAACCAAAGTTGCAAAAATAAAATTATCTGACCGTTTCCAGCGCTTTTGTGCATCTTGGGCACATCTGTGATGAAAAATTTATGATTTTAACCAAAGTTGCAAAAATAGGCTTATCTCCCTGTTTCCAGCACTTTTTGGCACTTAGAGCCAATCTGACAGTAGAAACCGTGCAGTTGCTACTTTTTCATTGGGGTTTCCAAAACTTCAAATCTTTTTTTTAAAGAGTTCCTCTAGAGTTGAAACCAAGATTTCAAATTATCCTTTTTCATTATTATAATCCACTGTATGCATTTTAAGTATCAAGGAATTTGACTGAAGGCCTTTTGAGAAAACACGTTGATTAGTGACCCTATTTCATTATGGCAGTCAAACCACTGATTTTCAACTTTAGTCTATGAAACCTCCAAACCTTAACCAAAGTTGCAAAAATAGGCTTATCTCACCGTTTCCAGCGCTTTTGTGCATCTTGGGCACATCTGTGATGAAAAATTTAAGATTTTAACCAAAGTTGCAAAAATAGGCTTATCTCACCGTTTCCAGCGCTTTTGCGCATCTTGGGCACATCTGTGATGAAAAATTGAAGATTTTGACCAAAGTTGCAAAAATAGGCTTATCTCACCGTTTCCAGCGCTTTTGTGCATCTTGGGCACATCTGTGATGAAAAATTGAAGATTTTAACCATTGTTGCAAAATTAGGCTTATCTCCCCGTTTCCAGCGCAATCTTCAATTTTTCATCACAGATGTGCCCAAGATGCACAAAAGCGCTGGAAACGGTCAGATAATTCTATTTTTGCAACTTTGGTTAAAATCTTCAATTTTTCATCACAGATGTGCCCAAGATGCACAAAAGCGCTGGAAACGGTGAGATAAGCCTATTTTTGCAACTTTGGTTAAAATCTTCAATTTTTCATCACAGATGTGCCCAAGATGCACAAAAGCGCTGGAAACGGTGAGATAAGCCTATTTTTGCAACTTTGGTTAAAATCTTCAATTTTTCATCACAGATGTGCCCAAGATGCGCAAAAGCGCTGGAAATGGTGAGATAAGCCTATTTTTGCAACTTTGGTTAAAATTTTAAATTTTTCATCACAGATGTGCCCAAGATGCCCAAAAGCGCTGGAAACGGTGAGATAAGCCTATTTTTGCAACTTTGGTTAAAATCTTCATTTTTTCATCACAGATATGCCCAAGGTGCGCAAAAGTGCTGGAAACGGTGAGATAAGCCTAATTTTGCAACAATGTTTAAAGTTTGGAGGTTTCATAGACTAAAGTTGAAAATCAGTGGTTTGACTGCCATAATGAAATAGGGTCACTAATCAACGTGTTTTCTCAAAAGGCCTTCAGTCAAATTCCTTTATACTTAAAATGCATACAGTGGATTATAATAATGAAAAAGGATAATTTGAAATCTTGGTTTCAACTCTAAAGGAACTCTTTAAAAAAAAGTTTTTAAGTTTTGGAAACCCCAATGAAAAAGTAGCAACTGCACGGTTTCTACTGTCAGATTGGCTCTAAGTGCCAAAAAGTGCTGGAAACGGGGAGATAAGCCTATTTTTGCAACAATGGTTAAAATCTTCAATTTTTCATCACAGATGTGCCCAAGATGCACAAAAGCGCTGGAAACGGTGAGATAAGCCTATTTTTGCAACTTTGGTTAAAATCTTCAATTTTTCATCACAGATGTGCCCAAGATGCACAAAAGCGCTGGAAACGGTGAGATAAGCCTATTTTTGCAACTTTGGTTAAAATCTTCAATTTTTCATCACAGATGTGCCCAAGATGCGCAAAAGCTTTGGAAACGGTAAGATAAGCCTATTTTTGCAACTTTGGTTAAAATCTTAAATTTTTCATCACAGATATGCCCAAGGTGCACAAAAGTGCTGGAAACGGTGAGATAAGCCTAATTTTGCAACAATGTTTAAGGTTTGGAGGTTTCATAGACTAAAGTTGAAAATCAGTGGTTTGACTGCCATAATGAAATAGGGTCACTAATCAACGTGTTTTCTCAAAAGGCCTTCAGTCAAATTCCTTGATACTTAAAATGCATACAGTGGATTATAATAATGAAAAAGGATAATTTGAAATCTTGGTTTCAACTCTAAAGGAACTCTTTAAAAAAAAGATTTTAAGTTTTGGAAACCCCAATGAAAAAGTAGCAACTGCACGGTTTCTACTGTCAGATTGGCTCTAAGTGCCAAATAGTGCTGGAAACGGGGAGATAAGCCTATTTTTGCAACAATGGTTAAAATCTTCAATTTTTCATCACAGATGTGTCCAAGATGCACAAAAGCGCTGGAAACGGTGAGATAAGCCTATTTTTGCAACATTGGTTAAAATCTTCATTTTTTCATCACAGATATGCCCAAGGTGCGCAAAAGTGCTGGAAACGGTGAGATAAGCCTAATTTTGCAACAATGTTTAAAGTTTGGAGGTTTCATAGACTAAAGTTGAAAATCAGTGGTTTGACTGCCATAATGAAATAGGGTCACTAATCAACGTGTTTTCTCAAAAGGCCTTCAGTCAAATTCCTTTATACTTAAAATGCATACAGTGGATTATAATAATGAAAAAGGATAATTTGAAATCTTGGTTTCAACTCTAAAGGAACTCTTTAAAAAAAAGATTTTAAGTTTTGGAAACCCCAATGAAAAAGTAGCAACTGCACGGTTTCTACTGTCAGATTGGCTCTAAGTGCCAAATAGTGCTGGAAACGGGGAGATAAGCCTATTTTTGCAACAATGGTTAAAATCTTCAATTTTTCATCACAGATGTGCCCAAGATGCACAAAAGCGCTGGAAACGGTGAGATAAGCCTATTTTTGCAACTTTGGTTAAAATCTTCAATTTTTCATCACAGATGTGCCCAAGATGCACAAAAGCGCTGGAAACGGTGAGATAAGCCTATTTTTGCAACTTTGGTTAAAATCTTCAATTTTTCATCACAGATGTGCCCAAGATGCGCAAAAGCGCTGGAAACGGTAAGATAAGCCTATTTTTGCAACTTTGGTTAAAATCTTAAATTTTTCATCACAGATATGCCCAAGGTGCACAAAAGTGCTGGAAACGGTGAGATAAGCCTAATTTTGCAACAATGTTTAAAGTTTGGAGGTTTCATAGACTAAAGTTGAAAATCAGTGGTTTGACTGCCATAATGAAATAGGGTCACTAATCAACGTGTTTTCTCAAAAGGCCTTCAGTCAAATTCCTTTATACTTAAAATGCATACAGTGGATTATAATAATGAAAAAGGATAATTTGAAATCTTGGTTTCAACTCTAAAGGAACTCTTTAAAAAAAAGTTTTTAAGTTTTGGAAACCCCAATGAAAAAGTAGCAACTGCACGGTTTCTACTGTCAGATTGGCTCTAAGTGCCAAAAAGTGCTGGAAACGGGGAGATAAGCCTATTTTTGCAACAATGGTTAAAATCTTCAATTTTTCATCACAGATGTGCCCAAGATGCACAAAAGCGCTGGAAACGGTGAGATAAGCCTATTTTTGCAACTTTGGTTAAAATCTTCAATTTTTCATCACAGATGTGCCCAAGATGCACAAAAGCGCTGGAAACGGTGAGATAAGCCTATTTTTGCAACTTTGGTTAAAATCTTCAATTTTTCATCACAGATGTGCCCAAGATGCGCAAAAGCTTTGGAAACGGTGAGATAAGCCTATTTTTGCAACTTTGGTTAAAATCTTCAATTTTTCATCACAGATGTGCCCAAGATGCGCAAAAGCGCTGGAAACGGTAAGATAAGCCTATTTTTGCAACTTTGGTTAAAATCTTAAATTTTTCATCACAGATATGCCCAAGGTGCACAAAAGTGCTGGAAACGGTGAGATAAGCCTAATTTTGCAACAATGTTTAAAGTTTGGAGGTTTCATAGACTAAAGTTGAAAATCAGTGGTTTGACTGCCATAATGAAATAGGGTCACTAATCAACGTGTTTTCTCAAAAGGCCTTCAGTCAAATTCCTTTATACTTAAAATGCATACAGTGGATTATAATAATGAAAAAGGATAATTTGAAATCTTGGTTTCAACTCTAAAGGAACTCTTTAAAAAAAAGTTTTTAAGTTTTGGAAACCCCAATGAAAAAGTAGCAACTGCACGGTTTCTACTGTCAGATTGGCTCTAAGTGCCAAAAAGTGCTGGAAACGGGGAGATAAGCCTATTTTTGCAACAATGGTTAAAATCTTCAATTTTTCATCACAGATGTGCCCAAGATGCACAAAAGCGCTGGAAACGGTGAGATAAGCCTATTTTTGCAACTTTGGTTAAAATCTTCAATTTTTCATCACAGATGTGCCCAAGATGCGCAAAAGCGCTGGAAATGGTGAGATAAGCCTATTTTTGCAACTTTGGTTAAAATTTTAAATTTTTCATCACAGATGTGCCCAAGATGCCCAAAAGCGCTGGAAACGGTGAGATAAGCCTATTTTTGCAACTTTGGTTAAAATCTTCATTTTTTCATCACAGATATGCCCAAGGTGCGCAAAAGTGCTGGAAAAGGTGAGATAAGCCTAATTTTGCAACAATGTTTAAAGTTTGGAGGTTTCATAGACTAAAGTTGAAAATCAGTGGTTTGACTGCCATAATGAAATAGGGTCACTAATCAACGTGTTTTCTCAAAAGGCCTTCAGTCAAATTCCTTTATACTTAAAATGCATACAGTGGATTATAATAATGAAAAAGGATAATTTGAAATCTTGGTTTCAACTCTAAAGGAACTCTTTAAAAAAAAGTTTTTAAGTTTTGGAAACCCCAATGAAAAAGTAGCAACTGCACGGTTTCTACTGTCAGATTGGCTCTAAGTGCCAAAAAGTGCTGGAAACGGGGAGATAAGCCTATTTTTGCAACAATGGTTAAAATCTTCAATTTTTCATCACAGATGTGCCCAAGATGCACAAAAGCGCTGGAAACGGTGAGATAAGCCTATTTTTGCAACTTTGGTTAAAATCTTCAATTTTTCATCACAGATGTGCCCAAGATGCACAAAAGCGCTGGAAACGGTGAGATAAGCCTATTTTTGCATCTTTGGTTAAAATCTTCAATTTTTCATCACAGATGTGCCCAAGATGCGCAAAAGCTTTGGAAACGGTAAGATAAGCCTATTTTTGCAACTTTGGTTAAAATCTTAAATTTTTCATCACAGATATGCCCAAGGTGCACAAAAGTGCTGGAAACGGTGAGATAAGCCTAATTTTGCAACAATGTTTAAGGTTTGGAGGTTTCATAGACTAAAGTTGAAAATCAGTGGTTTGACTGCCATAATGAAATAGGGTCACTAATCAACGTGTTTTCTCAAAAGGCCTTCAGTCAAATTCCTTGATACTTAAAATGCATACAGTGGATTATAATAATGAAAAAGGATAATTTGAAATCTTGGTTTCAACTCTAAAGGAACTCTTTAAAAAAAAGATTTTAAGTTTTGGAAACCCCAATGAAAAAGTAGCAACTGCACGGTTTCTACTGTCAGATTGGCTCTAAGTGCCAAATAGTGCTGGAAACGGGGAGATAAGCCTATTTTTGCAACAATGGTTAAAATCTTCAATTTTTCATCACAGATGTGTCCAAGATGCACAAAAGCGCTGGAAACGGTGAGATAAGCCTATTTTTGCAACATTGGTTAAAATCTTCATTTTTTCATCACAGATATGCCCAAGGTGCGCAAAAGTGCTGGAAACGGTGAGATAAGCCTAATTTTGCAACAATGTTTAAAGTTTGGAGGTTTCATAGACTAAAGTTGAAAATCAGTGGTTTGACTGCCATAATGAAATAGGGTCACTAATCAACGTGTTTTCTCAAAAGGCCTTCAGTCAAATTCCTTTATACTTAAAATGCATACAGTGGATTATAATAATGAAAAAGGATAATTTGAAATCTTGGTTTCAACTCTAAAGGAACTCTTTAAAAAAAAGATTTTAAGTTTTGGAAACCCCAATGAAAAAGTAGCAACTGCACGGTTTCTACTGTCAGATTGGCTCTAAGTGCCAAATAGTGCTGGAAACGGGGAGATAAGCCTATTTTTGCAACAATGGTTAAAATCTTCAATTTTTCATCACAGATGTGCCCAAGATGCACAAAAGCGCTGGAAACGGTGAGATAAGCCTATTTTTGCAACTTTGGTTAAAATCTTCAATTTTTCATCACAGATGTGCCCAAGATGCACAAAAGCGCTGGAAACGGTGAGATAAGCCTATTTTTGCAACTTTGGTTAAAATCTTCAATTTTTCATCACAGATGTGCCCAAGATGCGCAAAAGCGCTGGAAACGGTAAGATAAGCCTATTTTTGCAACTTTGGTTAAAATCTTAAATTTTTCATCACAGATATGCCCAAGGTGCACAAAAGTGCTGGAAACGGTGAGATAAGCCTAATTTTGCAACAATGTTTAAAGTTTGGAGGTTTCATAGACTAAAGTTGAAAATCAGTGGTTTGACTGCCATAATGAAATAGGGTCACTAATCAACGTGTTTTCTCAAAAGGCCTTCAGTTAAATTCCTTTATACTTAAAATGCATACAGTGGATTATAATAATGAAAAAGGATAATTTGAAATCTTGGTTTCAACTCTAAAGGAACTCTTTAAAAAAAAGTTTTTAAGTTTTGGAAACCCCAATGAAAAAGTAGCAACTGCACGGTTTCTACTGTCAGATTGGCTCTAAGTGCCAAAAAGTGCTGGAAACGGGGAGATAAGCCTATTTTTGCAACAATGGTTAAAATCTTCAATTTTTCATCACAGATGTGCCCAAGATGCACAAAAGCGCTGGAAACGGTGAGATAAGCCTATTTTTGCAACTTTGGTTAAAATCTTCAATTTTTCATCACAGATGTGCCCAAGATGCACAAAAGCGCTGGAAACGGTGAGATAAGCCTATTTTTGCAACTTTGGTTAAAATCTTCAATTTTTCATCACAGATGTGCCCAAGATGCGCAAAAGCTTTGGAAACGGTGAGATAAGCCTATTTTTGCAACTTTGGTTAAAATCTTCAATTTTTCATCACAGATGTGCCCAAGATGCGCAAAAGCGCTGGAAACGGTAAGATAAGCCTATTTTTGCAACTTTGGTTAAAATCTTAAATTTTTCATCACAGATATGCCCAAGGTGCACAAAAGTGCTGGAAACGGTGAGATAAGCCTAATTTTGCAACAATGTTTAAAGTTTGGAGGTTTCATAGACTAAAGTTGAAAATCAGTGGTTTGACTGCCATAATGAAATAGGGTCACTAATCAACGTGTTTTCTCAAAAGGCCTTCAGTCAAATTCCTTTATACTTAAAATGCATACAGTGGATTATAATAATGAAAAAGGATAATTTGAAATCTTGGTTTCAACTCTAAAGGAACTCTTTAAAAAAAAGTTTTTAAGTTTTGGAAACCCCAATGAAAAAGTAGCAACTGCACGGTTTCTACTGTCAGATTGGCTCTAAGTGCCAAAAAGTGCTGGAAACGGGGAGATAAGCCTATTTTTGCAACAATGGTTAAAATCTTCAATTTTTCATCACAGATGTGCCCAAGATGCACAAAAGCGCTGGAAACGGTGAGATAAGCCTATTTTTGCAACTTTGGTTAAAATCTTCAATTTTTCATCACAGATGTGCCCAAGATGCACAAAAGCGCTGGAAACGGTGAGATAAGCCTATTTTTGCAACTTTGGTTAAAATCTTCAATTTTTCATCACAGATGTGCCCAAGATGCGCAAAAGCTTTGGAAACGGTGAGATAAGCCTATTTTTGCAACTTTGGTTAAAATCTTAAATTTTTCATCACAGATATGCCCAAGGTGCACAAAAGTGCTGGAAACGGTGAGATAAGCCTAATTTTGCAACAATGTTTAAGGTTTGGAGGTTTCATAGACTAAAGTTGAAAATCAGTGGTTTGACTGCCATAATGAAATAGGGTCACTAATCAACGTGTTTTCTCAAAAGGCCTTCAGTCAAATTCCTTGATACTTAAAATGCATACAGTGGATTATAATAATGAAAAAGGATAATTTGAAATCTTGGTTTCAACTCTAAAGGAACTCTTTAAAAAAAAGATTTTAAGTTTTGGAAACACCAATGAAAAAGTAGCAACTGCACGGTTTCTACTGTCAGATTGGCTCTAAGTGCCAAATAGTGCTGGAAACGGGGAGATAAGCCTATTTTTGCAACAATGGTTAAAATCTTCAATTTTTCATCACAGATGTGTCCAAGATGCACAAAAGCGCTGGAAACGGTGAGATAAGCCTATTTTTGCAACTTTGGTTGAAATCTTCAATTTTTCATCACAGATGTGCCCAAGATGCACAAAAGCGCTGGAAACGGTGAGATAAGCCTATTTTTGCAACTTTGGTTAAAATCTTCAATTTTTCATCACAGATGTGCCCAAGATGCGCAAAAGCGCTGGAAACGGTGAGATAAGCCTATTTTTGCAACTTTGGTTAAAATCTTAAATTTTTCATCACAGATGTGCCCAAGATGCCCAAAAGCGCTGGAAACGGTGAGATAAGCCTATTTTTGCAACTTTGGTTAAAATCTTCAATTTTTCATCACAGATGTGCCCAAGATGCACAAAAGCGCTGGAAACGGTGAGATAAGCCTATTTTTGCAACTTTGGTTAAAATCTTCAATTTTTCATCACAGATGTGCCCAAGATGCGCAAAAGCGCTGGAAACGGTGAGATAAGCCTATTTTTGCAACTTTGGTTAAAATCTTCATTTTTTCATCACAGATATGCCCAAGGTGCACAAAAGTGCTGGAAACGGTGAGATAAGCCTAATTTTGCAACAATGTTTAAGGTTTGGAGGTTTCATAGACCAAAGTTGAAAATCAGTGGTTTGACTGCCATAATGAAATAGGGTCACTAATCAACGTGTTTTCTCAAAAGGCCTTCAGTCAAATTCCTTGATACTTAAAATGCATACAGTGGATTATAATAATGAAAAAGGATAATTTGAAATCTTGGTTTCAACTCTAAAGGAACTCTTTAAAAAAAAGATTTTAAGTTTTGGAAACCCCAATGAAAATGTAGCAACTGCACGGATTCTACTGTCAGATTGGCTCTAAGTGCCAAAAAGTGCTGGAAACGGGGAGATAAGCCTATTTTTGCAACAATGGTTAAAATCTTCAATTTTTCATCACAGATGTGTCCAAGATGCACAAAAGCGCTGGAAACGGTGAGATAAGCCTATTTTTGCAACTTTGGTTAAAATCTTCAATTTTTCATCACAGATGTGCCCAAGATGCACAAAAACGCTGGAAACGGTGAGATAAGCCTATTTTTGCAACTTTGGTTAAAATCTTCAATTTTTCATCACAGATGTGCCCAAGATGCGCAAAAGCGCTGGAAACGGTGAGATAAGCCTATTTTTGCAACTTTGGTTAAAATCTTAAATTTTTCATCACAGATGTGCCCAAGGTGCGCAAAAGTGCTGGAAACGGTGAGATAAGCCTAATTTTGCAACAATGTTTAAGGTTTGGAGGTTTCATAGACTAAAGTTGAAAATCAGTGGTTTGACTGCCATAATGAAATAGGGTCACTAATCAACGTGTTTTCCCAAAAGGCCTTCACTCAATTTCCTTGATACTTAAAATGCATACAGTGGATTATAATAATGAAAAAGGATAATTTGAAATCTTGGTTTCAACTCTAAAGGAACTCTTTAAAAAAAAGATTTTAAGTTTTGGAAACCCCAATGAAAAAGTAGCAACTGCACGGTTTCTACTGTCAGATTCGCTCTAAGTGCCAAAAAGTGCTGTAAACGGGGAGATAAGCCTATTTTTGCAACAATGGTTAAAATCTTCAATTTTTCATCACAGATGTGTCCAAGATGCACAAAAGCGCTGGAAACGGTGAGATAAGCCTATTTTTGCAACTTTGGTTAAAATCTTCAATTTTTCATCACAGATGTGCCCAAGATGCACAAAAGCGCTGGAAACGGTGAGATAAGCCTATTTTTGCAACTTTGGTTAAAATCTTCAATTTTTCATCACAGATGTGCCCAAGATGCGCAAAAGCGCTGGAAACGGTGAGATAAGCCTATTTTTGCAACTTTGGTTAAAATCTTAAATTTTTCATCACAGATGTGCCCAAGGTGCGCAAAAGTGCTGGAAACGGTGAGATAAGCCTAATTTTGCAACAATGTTTAAGGTTTGGAGGTTTCATAGACTAAAGTTGAAAATCAGTGGTTTGACTGCCATAATGAAATAGGGTCACTAATCAACGTGTTTTCTCAAAAGGCCTTCAGTCAAATTCCTTGATACTTAAAATGCATACAGTGGATTATAATAATGAAAAAGGATAATTTGAAATCTTGGTTTCAACTCTAAAGGAACTCTTTAAAAAAAAGATTTTAAGTTTTGGAAACCCCAATGAAAATGTAGCAACTGCACGGATTCTACTGTCAGATTGGCTCTAAGTGCCAAAAAGTGCTGGAAACGGGGAGATAAGCCTATTTTTGCAACAATGGTTAAAATCTTCAATTTTTCATCACAGATGTGTCCAAGATGCACAAAAGCGCTGGAAACGGTGAGATAAGCCTATTTTTGCAACTTTGGTTAAAATCTTCAATTTTTCATCACAGATGTGCCCAAGATGCACAAAAACGCTGGAAACGGTGAGATAAGCCTATTTTTGCAACTTTGGTTAAAATCTTCAATTTTTCATCACAGATGTGCCCAAGATGCGCAAAAGCGCTGGAAACGGTGAGATAAGCCTATTTTTGCAACTTTGGTTAAAATCTTAAATTTTTCATCACAGATGTGCCCAAGGTGCGCAAAAGTGCTGGAAACGGTGAGATAAGCCTAATTTTGCAACAATGTTTAAGGTTTGGAGGTTTCATAGACTAAAGTTGAAAATCAGTGGTTTGACTGCCATAATGAAATAGGGTCACTAATCAACGTGTTTTCCCAAAAGGCCTTCACTCAATTTCCTTGATACTTAAAATGCATACAGTGGATTATAATAATGAAAAAGGATAATTTGAAATCTTGGTTTCAACTCTAAAGGAACTCTTTAAAAAAAAGATTTTAAGTTTTGGAAACCCCAATGAAAAAGTAGCAACTGCACGGTTTCTACTGTCAGATTCGCTCTAAGTGCCAAAAAGTGCTGTAAACGGGGAGATAAGCCTATTTTTGCAACAATGGTTAAAATCTTCAATTTTTCATCACAGATGTGTCCAAGATGCACAAAAGCGCTGGAAACGGTGAGATAAGCCTATTTTTGCAACTTTGGTTAAAATCTTCAATTTTTCATCACAGATGTGCCCAAGATGCACAAAAGCGCTGGAAACGGTGAGATAAGCCTATTTTTGCAACTTTGGTTAAAATCTTCAATTTTTCATCACAGATGTGCCCAAGATGCGCAAAAGCGCTGGAAACGGTGAGATAAGCCTATTTTTGCAACTTTGGTTAAAATCTTAAATTTTTCATCAAAGATGTGCCCAAGGTGCGCAAAAGTGCTGGAAACGGTGAGATAAGCCTAATTTTGCAACAATGTTTAAGGTTTGGAGGTTTCATAGACTAAAGTTGAAAATCAGTGGTTTGACTGCCATAATGAAATAGGGTCACTAATCAACGTGTTTTCTCAAAAGGCCTTCACTCAATTTCCTTGATACTTAAAATGCATACAGTGGATTATAATAATGAAAAAGGATAATTTGAAATCTTGGTTTCAACTCTAAAGGAACTCTTTAAAAAAAAGATTTTAAGTTTTGGAAACCCCAATGAAACAGTAGCAACTGCACGGTTTCTACTGTCAGATTCGCTCTAAGTGCCAAAAAGTGCTGTAAACGGGGAGATAAGCCTATTTTTGCAACAATGGTTAAAATCTTCAATTTTTCATCACAGATGTGTCCAAGATGCACAAAAGCGCTGGAAACGGTGAGATAAGCCTATTTTTGCAACTTTGGTTGAAATCTTCAATTTTTCATCACAGATGTGCCCAAGATGCACAAAAGCGCTGGAAACGGTGAGATAAGCCTATTTTTGCAACTTTGGTTAAAATCTTCAATTTTTCATCACAGATGTGCCCAAGATGCGCAAAAGCGCTGGAAACGGTGAGATAAGCCTATTTTTGCAACTTTGGTTAAAATCTTAAATTTTTCATCACAGATGTGCCCAAGATGCCCAAAAGCGCTGGAAACGGTGAGATAAGCCTATTTTTGCAACTTTGGTTAAAATCTTCAATTTTTCATCACAGATGTGCCCAAGATGCACAAAAGCGCTGGAAACGGTGAGATAAGCCTATTTTTGCAACTTTGGTTAAAATCTTCAATTTTTCATCACAGATGTGCCCAAGATGCGCAAAAGCGCTGGAAACGGTGAGATAAGCCTATTTTTGCAACTTTGGTTAAAATCTTCATTTTTTCATCACAGATATGCCCAAGGTGCACAAAAGTGCTGGAAACGGTGAGATAAGCCTAATTTTGCAACAATGTTTAAGGTTTGGAGGTTTCATAGACCAAAGTTGAAAATCAGTGGTTTGACTGCCATAATGAAATAGGGTCACTAATCAACGTGTTTTCTCAAAAGGCCTTCAGTCAAATTCCTTGATACTTAAAATGCATACAGTGGATTATAATAATGAAAAAGGATAATTTGAAATCTTGGTTTCAACTCTAAAGGAACTCTTTAAAAAAAAGATTTTAAGTTTTGGAAACCCCAATGAAAATGTAGCAACTGCACGGATTCTACTGTCAGATTGGCTCTAAGTGCCAAAAAGTGCTGGAAACGGGGAGATAAGCCTATTTTTGCAACAATGGTTAAAATCTTCAATTTTTCATCACAGATGTGTCCAAGATGCACAAAAGCGCTGGAAACGGTGAGATAAGCCTATTTTTGCAACTTTGGTTAAAATCTTCAATTTTTCATCACAGATGTGCCCAAGATGCACAAAAACGCTGGAAACGGTGAGATAAGCCTATTTTTGCAACTTTGGTTAAAATCTTCAATTTTTCATCACAGATGTGCCCAAGATGCGCAAAAGCGCTGGAAACGGTGAGATAAGCCTATTTTTGCAACTTTGGTTAAAATCTTAAATTTTTCATCACAGATGTGCCCAAGGTGCGCAAAAGTGCTGGAAACGGTGAGATAAGCCTAATTTTGCAACAATGTTTAAGGTTTGGAGGTTTCATAGACTAAAGTTGAAAATCAGTGGTTTGACTGCCATAATGAAATAGGGTCACTAATCAACGTGTTTTCCCAAAAGGCCTTCACTCAATTTCCTTGATACTTAAAATGCATACAGTGGATTATAATAATGAAAAAGGATAATTTGAAATCTTGGTTTCAACTCTAAAGGAACTCTTTAAAAAAAAGATTTTAAGTTTTGGAAACCCCAATGAAAAAGTAGCAACTGCACGGTTTCTACTGTCAGATTCGCTCTAAGTGCCAAAAAGTGCTGTAAACGGGGAGATAAGCCTATTTTTGCAACAATGGTTAAAATCTTCAATTTTTCATCACAGATGTGTCCAAGATGCACAAAAGCGCTGGAAACGGTGAGATAAGCCTATTTTTGCAACTTTGGTTAAAATCTTCAATTTTTCATCACAGATGTGCCCAAGATGCACAAAAGCGCTGGAAACGGTGAGATAAGCCTATTTTTGCAACTTTGGTTAAAATCTTCAATTTTTCATCACAGATGTGCCCAAGATGCGCAAAAGCGCTGGAAACGGTGAGATAAGCCTATTTTTGCAACTTTGGTTAAAATCTTAAATTTTTCATCACAGATGTGCCCAAGGTGCGCAAAAGTGCTGGAAACGGTGAGATAAGCCTAATTTTGCAACAATGTTTAAGGTTTGGAGGTTTCATAGACTAAAGTTGAAAATCAGTGGTTTGACTGCCATAATGAAATAGGGTCACTAATCAACGTGTTTTCTCAAAAGGCCTTCAGTCAAATTCCTTGATACTTAAAATGCATACAGTGGATTATAATAATGAAAAAGGATAATTTGAAATCTTGGTTTCAACTCTAAAGGAACTCTTTAAAAAAAAGATTTTAAGTTTTGGAAACCCCAATGAAAATGTAGCAACTGCACGGATTCTACTGTCAGATTGGCTCTAAGTGCCAAAAAGTGCTGGAAACGGGGAGATAAGCCTATTTTTGCAACAATGGTTAAAATCTTCAATTTTTCATCACAGATGTGTCCAAGATGCACAAAAGCGCTGGAAACGGTGAGATAAGCCTATTTTTGCAACTTTGGTTAAAATCTTCAATTTTTCATCACAGATGTGCCCAAGATGCACAAAAACGCTGGAAACGGTGAGATAAGCCTATTTTTGCAACTTTGGTTAAAATCTTCAATTTTTCATCACAGATGTGCCCAAGATGCGCAAAAGCGCTGGAAACGGTGAGATAAGCCTATTTTTGCAACTTTGGTTAAAATCTTAAATTTTTCATCACAGATGTGCCCAAGGTGCGCAAAAGTGCTGGAAACGGTGAGATAAGCCTAATTTTGCAACAATGTTTAAGGTTTGGAGGTTTCATAGACTAAAGTTGAAAATCAGTGGTTTGACTGCCATAATGAAATAGGGTCACTAATCAACGTGTTTTCCCAAAAGGCCTTCACTCAATTTCCTTGATACTTAAAATGCATACAGTGGATTATAATAATGAAAAAGGATAATTTGAAATCTTGGTTTCAACTCTAAAGGAACTCTTTAAAAAAAAGATTTTAAGTTTTGGAAACCCCAATGAAAAAGTAGCAACTGCACGGTTTCTACTGTCAGATTCGCTCTAAGTGCCAAAAAGTGCTGTAAACGGGGAGATAAGCCTATGTTTGCAACAATGGTTAAAATCTTCAATTTTTCATCACAGATGTGTCCAAGATGCACAAAAGCGCTGGAAACGGTGAGATAAGCCTATTTTTGCAACTTTGGTTAAAATCTTCAATTTTTCATCACAGATGTGCCCAAGATGCACAAAAGCGCTGGAAACGGTGAGATAAGCCTATTTTTGCAACTTTGGTTAAAATCTTCAATTTTTCATCACAGATGTGCCCAAGATGCGCAAAAGCGCTGGAAACGGTGAGATAAGCCTATTTTTGCAACTTTGGTTAAAATCTTAAATTTTTCATCAAAGATGTGCCCAAGGTGCGCAAAAGTGCTGGAAACGGTGAGATAAGCCTAATTTTGCAACAATGTTTAAGGTTTGGAGGTTTCATAGACTAAAGTTGAAAATCAGTGGTTTGACTGCCATAATGAAATAGGGTCACTAATCAACGTGTTTTCTCAAAAGGCCTTCACTCAATTTCCTTGATACTTAAAATGCATACAGTGGATTATAATAATGAAAAAGGATAATTTGAAATCTTGGTTTCAACTCTAAAGGAACTCTTTAAAAAAAAGATTTTAAGTTTTGGAAACCCCAATGAAACAGTAGCAACTGCACGGTTTCTACTGTCAGATTCGCTCTAAGTGCCAAAAAGTGCTGTAAACGGGGAGATAAGCCTATTTTTGCAACAATGGTTAAAATCTTCAATTTTTCATCACAGATGTGTCCAAGATGCACAAAAGCGCTGGAAACGGTGAGATAAGCCTATTTTTGCAACTTTGGTTAAAATCTTCAATTTTTCATCACAGATGTGCCCAAGATGCACAAAAGCGCTGGAAACGGTGAGATAAGCCTATTTTTGCAACTTTGGTTAAAATCTTCAATTTTTCATCACAGATGTGCCCAAGATGCGCAAAAGCGCTGGAAACGGTGAGATAAGCCTATTTTTGCAACTTTGGTTAAAATCTTAAATTTTTCATCACAGATGTGCCCAAGGTGCGCAAAAGTGCTGGAAACGGTGAGATAAGCCTAATTTTGCAACAATGTTTAAGGTTTGGAGGTTTCATAGACTAAAGTTGAAAATCAGTGGTTTGACTGCCATAATGAAATAGGGTCACTAATCAACGTGTTTTCTCAAAAGGCCTTCAGTCAAATTCCTTGATACTTAAAATGCATACAGTGGATTATAATAATGAAAAAGGATAATTTGAAATCTTGGTTTCAACTCTAAAGGAACTCTTTAAAAAAAAGATTTTAAGTTTTGGAAACCCCAATGAAAATGTAGCAACTGCACGGATTCTACTGTCAGATTGGCTCTAAGTGCCAAAAAGTGCTGGAAACGGGGAGATAAGCCTATTTTTGCAACAATGGTTAAAATCTTCAATTTTTCATCACAGATGTGTCCAAGATGCACAAAAGCGCTGGAAACGGTGAGATAAGCCTATTTTTGCAACTTTGGTTAAAATCTTCAATTTTTCATCACAGATGTGCCCAAGATGCACAAAAACGCTGGAAACGGTGAGATAAGCCTATTTTTGCAACTTTGGTTAAAATCTTCAATTTTTCATCACAGATGTGCCCAAGATGCGCAAAAGCGCTGGAAACGGTGAGATAAGCCTATTTTTGCAACTTTGGTTAAAATCTTAAATTTTTCATCACAGATGTGCCCAAGGTGCGCAAAAGTGCTGGAAACGGTGAGATAAGCCTAATTTTGCAACAATGTTTAAGGTTTGGAGGTTTCATAGACTAAAGTTGAAAATCAGTGGTTTGACTGCCATAATGAAATAGGGTCACTAATCAACGTGTTTTCCCAAAAGGCCTTCACTCAATTTCCTTGATACTTAAAATGCATACAGTGGATTATAATAATGAAAAAGGATAATTTGAAATCTTGGTTTCAACTCTAAAGGAACTCTTTAAAAAAAAGATTTTAAGTTTTGGAAACCCCAATGAAAAAGTAGCAACTGCACGGTTTCTACTGTCAGATTCGCTCTAAGTGCCAAAAAGTGCTGTAAACGGGGAGATAAGCCTATTTTTGCAACAATGGTTAAAATCTTCAATTTTTCATCACAGATGTGTCCAAGATGCACAAAAGCGCTGGAAACGGTGAGATAAGCCTATTTTTGCAACTTTGGTTAAAATCTTCAATTTTTCATCACAGATGTGCCCAAGATGCACAAAAGCGCTGGAAACGGTGAGATAAGCCTATTTTTGCAACTTTGGTTAAAATCTTCAATTTTTCATCACAGATGTGCCCAAGATGCGCAAAAGCGCTGGAAACGGTGAGATAAGCCTATTTTTGCAACTTTGGTTAAAATCTTAAATTTTTCATCACAGATGTGCCCAAGGTGCGCAAAAGTGCTGGAAACGGTGAGATAAGCCTAATTTTGCAACAATGTTTAAGGTTTGGAGGTTTCATAGACTAAAGTTGAAAATCAGTGGTTTGACTGCCATAATGAAATAGGGTCACTAATCAACGTGTTTTCTCAAAAGGCCTTCACTCAATTTCCTTGATACTTAAAATGCATACAGTGGATTATAATAATGAAAAAGGATAATTTGAAATCTTGGTTTCAACTCTAAAGGAACTCTTTAAAAAAAAGATTTTAAGTTTTGGAAACCCCAATGAAAAAGTAGCAACTGCACGGTTTCTACTGTCAGATTCGCTCTAAATGCCAAAAAGTGCTGTAAACGGGGAGATAAGCCTATTTTTGCAACAATGGTTAAAATCTTCAATTTTTCATCACAGATGTGTCCAAGATGCACAAAAGCGCTGGAAACGGTGAGATAAGCCTATTTTTGCAACTTTGGTTAAAATCTTCAATTTTTCATCACAGATGTGCCCAAGATGCACAAAAGCGCTGGAAACGGTGAGATAAGCCTATTTTTGCAACTTTGGTTAAAATCTTCAATTTTTCATCACAGATGTGCCCAAGATGCGCAAAAGCGCTGGAAACGGTGAGATAAGCCTATTTTTGCAACTTTGGTTAAAATCTTCATTTTTTCATCACAGATATGCCCAAGGTGCACAAAAGTGCTGGAAACGGTGAGATAAGCCTAATTTTGCAACAATGTTTAAGGTTTGGAGGTTTCATAGACTAAAGTTGAAAATCAGTGGTTTGACTGCCATAATGAAATAGGGTCACTAATCAACGTGTTTTCTCAAAAGGCCTTCAGTCAAATTCCTTGATACTTAAAATGCATACAGTGGATTATAATAATGAAAAAGGATAATTTTAAATCTTGGTTTCAACTCTAAAGGAACTCTTTAAAAAAAAGATTTTAAGTTTTGGAAACCCCAATGAAAATGTAGCAACTGCACGGATTCTACTGTCAGATTGGCTCTAAGTGCCAAAAAGTGCTGGAAACGGGGAGATAAGCCTATTTTTGCAACAATGGTTAAAATCTTCAATTTTTCATCACAGATGTGTCCAAGATGCACAAAAGCGCTGGAAACGGTGAGATAAGCCTATTTTTGCAACTTTTGTTAAAATCTTCAATTTTTCATCACAGATGTGCCCAAGATGCACAAAAACGCTGGAAACGGTGAGATAAGCCTATTTTTGCAACTTTGGTTAAAATCTTCAATTTTTCATCACAGATGTGTCCAAGATGCGCAAAAGCGCTGAAAACGGTGAGATAAGCCTATTTTTGCAACTTTGGTTAAAATCTTAAATTTTTCATCACAGATGTGCCCAAGATGCCCAAAAGCGCTGGAAACGGTGAGATAAGCCTATTTTTGCAACTTTGGTTAAAATCTTCAATTTTTCATCACAGATGTGCCCAAGATGCACAAAAGCGCTGGAAACGGTGAGATAAGCCTATTTTTGCAACTTTGGTTAAAATCTTCAATTTTTCATCACAGATGTGCCCAAGATGCACAAAAGCGCTGGAAACGGTGAGATAAGCCTATTTTTGCAACTTTGGTTAAAATCTTCAATTTTTCATCACAGATGTGCCCAAGATGCACAAAAGCGCTGGAAACGGTGAGATAAGCCTATTTTTGCAACTTTGGTTAAAATCTTCAATTTTTCATCACAGATGTGCCCAAGATGCGCAAAAGCGCTGGAAACGGTGAGATAAGCCTATTTTTGCAACTTTGGTTAAAATTTTAAATTTTTCATCACAGATGTGCCCAAGCTGCCCAAAAGCGCTGGAAACGGTGAGATAAGCCTATTTTTGCAACTTTGGTTAAAATCTTCATTTTTTCATCACAGATATGCCCAAGGTGCGCAAAAGTGCTGGAAACGGAGAGATAAACCTAATTTTGCAACAATGTTTAAAGTTTGGAGGTTTCATAGACTAAAGTTGAAAATCAGTGGTTTGACTGCCATAATGAAATAGGGTCACTAATCAACGTGTTTTCTCAAAAGGCCTTCAGTCAAATTCCTTTATACTTAAAATGCATACAGTGGATTATAATAATGAAAAAGGATAATTTGAAATCTTGGTTTCAACTCTAAAGGAACTCTTTAAAAAAAAGTTTTTAAGTTTTGGAAACCCCAATGAAAAAGTAGCAACTGCACGGTTTCTACTGTCAGATTGGCTCTAAGTGCCAAAAAGTGCTGGAAACGGGGAGATAAGCCTATTTTTGCAACTTTGGTTAAAATCTTCAATTTTTCATCACAGATGTGCCCAAGATGCACAAAAGCGCTGGAAACGGTGAGATAAGCCTATTTTTGCAACTTTGGTTAAAATCTTCAATTTTTCATCACAGATGTGCCCAAGATGCGCAAAAGCGCTGGAAACGGTGAGATAAGCCTATTTTTGCAACTTTGGTTAAAATCTTAAATTTTTCATCACAGATGTGCCCAAGGTGCGCAAAAGTGCTGGAAACGGTGAGATAAGCCTAATTTTGCAACAATGTTTAAGGTTTGGAGGTTTCATAGACTAAAGTTGAAAATCAGTGGTTTGACTGCCATAATGAAATAGGGTCACTAATCAACGTGTTTTCCCAAAAGGCCTTCACTCAATTTCCTTGATACTTAAAATGCATACAGTGGATTATAATAATGAAAAAGGATAATTTGAAATCTTGGTTTCAACTCTAAAGGAACTCTTTAAAAAAAAGATTTTAAGTTTTGGAAACCCCAATGAAAAAGTAGCAACTGCACGGTTTCTACTGTCAGATTCGCTCTAAGTGCCAAAAAGTGCTGTAAACGGGGAGATAAGCCTATTTTTGCAACAATGGTTAAAATCTTCAATTTTTCATCACAGATGTGTCCAAGATGCACAAAAGCGCTGGAAACGGTGAGATAAGCCTATTTTTGCAACTTTGGTTAAAATCTTCAATTTTTCATCACAGATGTGCCCAAGATGCACAAAAGCGCTGGAAACGGTGAGATAAGCCTATTTTTGCAACTTTGGTTAAAATCTTCAATTTTTCATCACAGATGTGCCCAAGATGCGCAAAAGCGCTGGAAACGGTGAGATAAGCCTATTTTTGCAACTTTGGTTAAAATCTTAAATTTTTCATCACAGATGTGCCCAAGGTGCGCAAAAGTGCTGGAAACGGTGAGATAAGCCTAATTTTGCAACAATGTTTAAGGTTTGGAGGTTTCATAGACTAAAGTTTAAAATCAGTGGTTTGACTGCCATAATGAAATAGGGTCACTAATCAACGTGTTTTCTCAAAAGGCCTTCAGTCAAATTCCTTGATACTTAAAATGCATACAGTGGATTATAATAATGAAAAAGGATCATTTGAAATCTTGGTTTCAACTCTAAAGGAACTCTTTAAAAAAAAGATTTTAAGTTTTGGAAACCCCAATGAAAATGTAGCAACTGCACGGATTCTACTGTCAGATTGGCTCTAAGTGCCAAAAAGTGCTGGAAACGGGGAGATAAGCCTATTTTTGCAACAATGGTTAAAATCTTCAATTTTTCATCACAGATGTGTCCAAGATGCACAAAAGCGCTGGAAACGGTGAGATAAGCCTATTTTTGCAACTTTGGTTAAAATCTTCAATTTTTCATCACAGATGTGCCCAAGATGCAAAAAAACGCTGGAAACGGTGAGATAAGCCTATTTTTGCAACTTTGGTTAAAATCTTCAATTTTTCATCACAGATGTGCCCAAGATGCGCAAAAGCGCTGGAAACGGTGAGATAAGCCTATTTTTGCAACTTTGGTTAAAATCTTAAATTTTTCATCACAGATGTGCCCAAGGTGCGCAAAAGTGCTGGAAACGGTGAGATAAGCCTAATTTTGCAACAATGTTTAAGGTTTGGAGGTTTCATAGACTAAAGTTGAAAATCAGTGGTTTGACTGCCATAATGAAATAGGGTCACTAATCAACGTGTTTTCCCAAAAGGCCTTCACTCAATTTCCTTGATACTTAAAATGCATACAGTGGATTATAATAATGAAAAAGGATAATTTGAAATCTTGGTTTCAACTCTAAAGGAACTCTTTAAAAAAAAGATTTTAAGTTTTGGAAACCCCAATGAAAAAGTAGCAACTGCACGGTTTCTACTGTCAGATTCGCTCTAAGTGCCAAAAAGTGCTGTAAACGGGGAGATAAGCCTATTTTTGCAACAATGGTTAAAATCTTCAATTTTTCATCACAGATGTGTCCAAGATGCACAAAAGCGCTGGAAACGGTGAGATAAGCCTATTTTTGCAACTTTGGTTAAAATCTTCAATTTTTCATCACAGATGTGCCCAAGATGCACAAAAGCGCTGGAAACGGTGAGATAAGCCTATTTTTGCAACTTTGGTTAAAATCTTCAATTTTTCATCACAGATGTGCCCAAGATGCGCAAAAGCGCTGGAAACGGTGAGATAAGCCTATTTTTGCAACTTTGGTTAAAATCTTAAATTTTTCATCACAGATGTGCCCAAGGTGCGCAAAAGTGCTGGAAACGGTGAGATAAGCCTAATTTTGCAACAATGTTTAAGGTTTGGAGGTTTCATAGACTAAAGTTGAAAATCAGTGGTTTGACTGCCATAATGAAATAGGGTCACTAATCAACGTGTTTTCTCAAAAGGCCTTCAGTCAAATTCCTTGATACTTAAAATGCATACAGTGGATTATAATAATGAAAAAGGATCATTTGAAATCTTGGTTTCAACTCTAAAGGAACTCTTTAAAAAAAAGATTTTAAGTTTTGGAAACCCCAATGAAAATGTAGCAACTGCACGGATTCTACTGTCAGATTGGCTCTAAGTGCCAAAAAGTGCTGGAAACGGGGAGATAAGCCTATTTTTGCAACAATGGTTAAAATCTTCAATTTTTCATCACAGATGTGTCCAAGATGCACAAAAGCGCTGGAAACGGTGAGATAAGCCTATTTTTGCAACTTTGGTTAAAATCTTCAATTTTTCATCACAGATGTGCCCAAGATGCACAAAAACGCTGGAAACGGTGAGATAAGCCTATTTTTGCAACTTTGGTTAAAATCTTCAATTTTTCATCACAGATGTGCCCAAGATGCGCAAAAGCGCTGGAAACGGTGAGATAAGCCTATTTTTGCAACTTTGGTTAAAATCTTAAATTTTTCATCACAGATGTGCCCAAGGTGCGCAAAAGTGCTGGAAACGGTGAGATAAGCCTAATTTTGCAACAATGTTTAAGGTTTGGAGGTTTCATAGACTAAAGTTGAAAATCAGTGGTTTGACTGCCATAATGAAATAGGGTCACTAATCAACGTGTTTTCCCAAAAGGCCTTCACTCAATTTCCTTGATACTTAAAATGCATACAGTGGATTATAATAATGAAAAAGGATAATTTGAAATCTTGGTTTCAACTCTAAAGGAACTCTTTAAAAAAAAGATTTTAAGTTTTGGAAACCCCAATGAAAAAGTAGCAACTGCACGGTTTCTACTGTCAGATTCGCTCTAAGTGCCAAAAAGTGCTGTAAACGGGGAGATAAGCCTATTTTTGCAACAATGGTTAAAATCTTCAATTTTTCATCACAGATGTGTCCAAGATGCACAAAAGCGCTGGAAACGGTGAGATAAGCCTATTTTTGCAACTTTGGTTAAAATCTTCAATTTTTCATCACAGATGTGCCCAAGATGCACAAAAGCGCTGGAAACGGTGAGATAAGCCTATTTTTGCAACTTTGGTTAAAATCTTCAATTTTTCATCACAGATGTGCCCAAGATGCGCAAAAGCGCTGGAAACGGTGAGATAAGCCTATTTTTGCAACTTTGGTTAAAATCTTAAATTTTTCATCACAGATGTGCCCAAGGTGCGCAAAAGTGCTGGAAACGGTGAGATAAGCCTAATTTTGCAACAATGTTTAAGGTTTGGAGGTTTCATAGACTAAAGTTGAAAATCAGTGGTTTGACTGCCATAATGAAATAGGGTCACTAATCAACGTGTTTTCTCAAAAGGCCTTCACTCAATTTCCTTGATACTTAAAATGCATACAGTGGATTATAATAATGAAAAAGGATAATTTGAAATCTTGGTTTCAACTCTAAAGGAACTCTTTAAAAAAAAGATTTTAAGTTTTGGAAACCCCAATGAAAAAGTAGCAACTGCACGGTTTCTACTGTCAGATTCGCTCTAAGTGCCAAAAAGTGCTGTAAACGGGGAGATAAGCCTATTTTTGCAACAATGGTTAAAATCTTCAATTTTTCATCACAGATGTGTCCAAGATGCACAAAAGCGCTGGAAACGGTGAGATAAGCCTATTTTTGCAACTTTGGTTAAAATCTTCAATTTTTCATCACAGATGTGCCCAAGATGCACAAAAGCGCTGGAAACGGTGAGATAAGCCTATTTTTGCAACTTTGGTTAAAATCTTCAATTTTTCATCACAGATGTGCCCAAGATGCGCAAAAGCGCTGGAAACGGTGAGATAAGCCTATTTTTGCAACTTTGGTTAAAATCTTCATTTTTTCATCACAGATATGCCCAAGGTGCACAAAAGTGCTGGAAACGGTGAGATAAGCCTAATTTTGCAACAATGTTTAAGGTTTGGAGGTTTCATAGACTAAAGTTGAAAATCAGTGGTTTGACTGCCATAATGAAATAGGGTCACTAATCAACGTGTTTTCTCAAAAGGCCTTCAGTCAAATTCCTTGATACTTAAAATGCATACAGTGGATTATAATAATGAAAAAGGATAATTTTAAATCTTGGTTTCAACTCTAAAGGAACTCTTTAAAAAAAAGATTTTAAGTTTTGGAAACCCCAATGAAAATGTAGCAACTGCACGGATTCTACTGTCAGATTGGCTCTAAGTGCCAAAAAGTGCTGGAAACGGGGAGATAAGCCTATTTTTGCAACAATGGTTAAAATCTTCAATTTTTCATCACAGATGTGTCCAAGATGCACAAAAGCGCTGGAAACGGTGAGATAAGCCTATTTTTGCAACTTTGGTTAAAATCTTCAATTTTTCATCACAGATGTGCCCAAGATGCACAAAAGCGCTGGAAACGGTGAGATAAGCCTATTTTTGCAACTTTGGTTAAAATCTTCAATTTTTCATCACAGATGTGCCCAAGATGCACAAAAGCGCTGGAAACGGTGAGATAAGCCTATTTTTGCAACTTTGGTTAAAATCTTCAATTTTTCATCACAGATGTGCCCAAGATGCACAAAAGCGCTGGAAACGGTGAGATAAGCCTATTTTTGCAACTTTGGTTAAAATCTTCAATTTTTCATCACAGATGTGCCCAAGATGCGCAAAAGCGCTGGAAACGGTGAGATAAGCCTATTTTTGCAACTTTGGTTAAAATTTTAAATTTTTCATCACAGATGTGCCCAAGCTGCCCAAAAGCGCTGGAAACGGTGAGATAAGCCTATTTTTGCAACTTTGGTTAAAATCTTCATTTTTTCATCACAGATATGCCCAAGGTGCGCAAAAGTGCTGGAAACGGAGAGATAAGCCTAATTTTGCAACAATGTTTAAAGTTTGGAGGTTTCATAGACTAAAGTTGAAAATCAGTGGTTTGACTGCCATAATGAAATAGGGTCACTAATCAACGTGTTTTCTCAAAAGGCCTTCAGTCAAATTCCTTTATACTTAAAATGCATACAGTGGATTATAATAATGAAAAAGGATAATTTGAAATCTTGGTTTCAACTCTAAAGGAACTCTTTAAAAAAAAGTTTTTAAGTTTTGGAAACCCCAATGAAAAAGTAGCAACTGCACGGTTTCTACTGTCAGATTGGCTCTAAGTGCCAAAAAGTGCTGGAAACGGGGAGATAAGCCTATTTTTGCAACTTTGGTTAAAATCTTCAATTTTTCATCACAGATGTGCCCAAGATGCACAAAAGCGCTGGAAACGGTGAGATAAGCCTATTTTTGCAACTTTGGTTAAAATCTTCAATTTTTCATCACAGATGTGCCCAAGATGCGCAAAAGCGCTGGAAACGGTAAGATAAGCCTATTTTTGCAACTTTGGTTAAAATCTTAAATTTTTCATCACAGATATGCCCAAGGTGCACAAAAGTGCTGGAAACGGTGAGATAAGCCTAATTTTGCAACAATGTTTAAAGTTTGGAGGTTTCATAGACTAAAGTTGAAAATCAGTGGTTTGACTGCCATAATGAAATAGGGTCACTAATCAACGTGTTTTCTCAAAAGGCCTTCAGTCAAATTCCTTTATACTTAAAATGCATACAGTGGATTATAATAATGAAAAAGGATAATTTGAAATCTTGGTTTCAACTCTAAAGGAACTCTTTAAAAAAAAGTTTTTAAGTTTTGGAAACCCCAATGAAAAAGTAGCAACTGCACGGTTTCTACTGTCAGATTGGCTCTAAGTGCCAAAAAGTGCTGGAAACGGGGAGATAAGCCTATTTTTGCAACAATGGTTAAAATCTTCAATTTTTCATCACAGATGTGCCCAAGATGCACAAAAGCGCTGGAAACGGTGAGATAAGCCTATTTTTGCAACTTTGGTTAAAATCTTCAATTTTTCATCACAGATGTGCCCAAGATGCACAAAAGCGCTGGAAACGGTGAGATAAGCCTATTTTTGCAACTTTGGTTAAAATCTTCAATTTTTCATCACAGATGTGCCCAAGATGCGCAAAAGCTTTGGAAACGGTAAGATAAGCCTATTTTTGCAACTTTGGTTAAAATCTTAAATTTTTCATCACAGATATGCCCAAGGTGCACAAAAGTGCTGGAAACGGTGAGATAAGCCTAATTTTGCAACTTTGGTTAAAATCTTCAATTTTTCATCACAGATGTGCCCAAGATGCACAAAAGCGCTGGAAACGGTGAGATAAGCCTATTTTTGCAACTTTGGTTAAAATCTTCAATTTTTCATCACAGATGTGCCCAAGATGCGCAAAAGCGCTGGAAACGGTGAGATAAGCCTATTTTTGCAACTTTGGTTAAAATCTTAAATTTTTCATCACAGATGTGCCCAAGGTGCGCAAAAGTGCTGGAAACGGTGAGATAAGCCTAATTTTGCAACAATGTTTAAGGTTTGGAGGTTTCATAGACTAAAGTTGAAAATCAGTGGTTTGACTGCCATAATGAAATAGGGTCACTAATCAACGTGTTTTCTCAAAAGGCCTTCAGTCAAATTCCTTGATACTTAAAATGCATACAGTGGATTATAATAATGAAAAAGGATAATTTGAAATCTTGGTTTCAACTCTAAAGGAACTCTTTAAAAAAAAGATTTTAAGTTTTGGAAACCCCAATGAAAATGTAGCAACTGCACGGATTCTACTGTCAGATTGGCTCTAAGTGCCAAAAAGTGCTGGAAACGGGGAGATAAGCCTATTTTTGCAACAATGGTTAAAATCTTCAATTTTTCATCACAGATGTGTCCAAGATGCACAAAAGCGCTGGAAACGGTGAGATAAGCCTATTTTTGCAACTTTGGTTAAAATCTTCAATTTTTCATCACAGATGTGCCCAAGATGCACAAAAACGCTGGAAACGGTGAGATAAGCCTATTTTTGCAACTTTGGTTAAAATCTTCAATTTTTCATCACAGATGTGCCCAAGATGCGCAAAAGCGCTGGAAACGGTGAGATAAGCCTATTTTTGCAACTTTGGTTAAAATCTTAAATTTTTCATCACAGATGTGCCCAAGGTGCGCAAAAGCGCTGGAAACGGTGAGATAAGCCTATTTTTGCAACTTTGGTTAAAATCTTAAATTTTTCATCACAGATGTGCCCAAGGTGCGCAAAAGTGCTGGAAACGGTGAGATAAGCCTAATTTTGCAACAATGTTTAAGGTTTGGAGGTTTCATAGACTAAAGTTGAAAATCAGTGGTTTGACTGCCATAATGAAATAGGGTCACTAATCAACGTGTTTTCTCAAAAGGCCTTCACTCAATTTCCTTGATACTTAAAATGCATACAGTGGATTATAATAATGAAAAAGGATAATTCGAAATCTTGGTTTCAACTCTAAAGGAACTCTTTAAAAAAAAGATTTTAAGTTTTGGAAACCCCAATGAAAAAGTAGCAACTGCACGGTTTCTACTGTCAGATTCGCTCTAAGTGCCAAAAAGTGCTGTAAACGGGGAGATAAGCCTATTTTTGCAACAATGGTTAAAATCTTCAATTTTTCATCACAGATGTGTCCAAGATGCACAAAAGCGCTGGAAACGGTGAGATAAGCCTATTTTTGCAACTTTGGTTAAAATCTTCAATTTTTCATCACAGATGTGCCCAAGATGCACAAAAGCGCTGGAAACGGTGAGATAAGCCTATTTTTGCAACTTTGGTTAAAATCTTCAATTTTTCATCACAGATGTGCCCAAGATGCGCAAAAGCGCTGGAAACGGTGAGATAAGCCTATTTTTGCAACTTTGGTTAAAATCTTAAATTTTTCATCACAGATGTGCCCAAGGTGCGCAAAAGTGCTGGAAACGGTGAGATAAGCCTAATTTTGCAACAATGTTTAAGGTTTGGAGGTTTCATAGACTAAAGTTGAAAATCAGTGGTTTGACTGCCATAATGAAATAGGGTCACTAATCAACGTGTTTTCTCAAAAGGCCTTCACTCAATTTCCTTGATACTTAAAATGCATACAGTGGATTATAATAATGAAAAAGGATAATTTGAAATCTTGGTTTCAACTCTAAAGGAACTCTTTAAAAAAAAGATTTTAAGTTTTGGAAACCCCAATGAAAAAGTAGCAACTGCACGGTTTCTACTGTCAGATTCGCTCTAAGTGCCAAAAAGTGCTGTAAACGGGGAGATAAGCCTATTTTTGCAACAATGGTTAAAATCTTCAATTTTTCATCACAGATGTGTCCAAGATGCACAAAAGCGCTGGAAACGGTGAGATAAGCCTATTTTTGCAACTTTGGTTAAAATCTTCAATTTTTCATCACAGATGTGCCCAAGATGCACAAAAGCGCTGGAAACGGTGAGATAAGCCTATTTTTGCAACTTTGGTTAAAATCTTCAATTTTTCATCACAGATGTGCCCAAGATGCGCAAAAGCGCTGGAAACGGTTAGATAAGCCTATTTTTGCAACTTTGGTTAAAATCTTCATTTTTTCATCACAGATATGCCCAAGGTGCACAAAAGTGCTGGAAACGGTGAGATAAGCCTAATTTTGCAACAATGTTTAAGGTTTGGAGGTTTCATAGACTAAAGTTGAAAATCAGTGGTTTGACTGCCATAATGAAATAGGGTCACTAATCAACGTGTTTTCTCAAAAGGCCTTCAGTCAAATTCCTTGATACTTAAAATGCATACAGTGGATTATAATAATGAAAAAGGATAATTTGAAATCTTGGTTTCAACTCTAAAGGAACTCTTTAAAAAAAAGATTTTAAGTTTTGGAAACCCCAATGAAAATGTAGCAACTGCACGGATTCTACTGTCAGATTGGCTCTAAGTGCCAAAAAGTGCTGGAAACGGGGAGATAAGCCTATTTTTGCAACAATGGTTAAAATCTTCAATTTTTCATCACAGATGTGTCCAAGATGCACAAAAGCGCTGGAAACGGTGAGATAAGCCTATTTTTGCAACTTTTGTTAAAATCTTCAATTTTTCATCACAGATGTGCCCAAGATGCACAAAAACGCTGGAAACGGTGAGATAAGCCTATTTTTGCAACTTTGGTTAAAATCTTCAATTTTTCATCACAGATGTGTCCAAGATGCGCAAAAGCGCTGAAAACGGTGAGATAAGCCTATTTTTGCAACTTTGGTTAAAATCTTAAATTTTTCATCACAGATGTGCCCAAGATGCCCAAAAGCGCTGGAAACGGTGAGATAAGCCTATTTTTGCAACTTTGGTTAAAATCTTCAATTTTTCATCACAGATGTGCCCAAGATGCACAAAAGCGCTGGAAACGGTGAGATAAGCCTATTTTTGCAACTTTGGTTAAAATCTTCAATTTTTCATCACAGATGTGCCCAAGATGCACAAAAGCGCTGGAAACGGTGAGATAAGCCTATTTTTGCAACTTTGGTTAAAATCTTCAATTTTTCATCACAGATGTGCCCAAGATGCACAAAAGCGCTGGAAACGGTGAGATAAGCCTATTTTTGCAACTTTGGTTAAAATCTTCAATTTTTCATCACAGATGTGCCCAAGATGCGCAAAAGCGCTGGAAACGGTGAGATAAGCCTATTTTTGCAACTTTGGTTAAAATTTTAAATTTTTCATCACAGATGTGCCCAAGATGCCCAAAAGCGCTGGAAACGGTGAGATAAGCCTATTTTTGCAACTTTGGTTAAAATCTTCATTTTTTCATCACAGATATGCCCAAGGTGCGCAAAAGTGCTGGAAACGGTGAGATAAGCCTAATTTTGCAACAATGTTTAAAGTTTGGAGGTTTCATAGACTAAAGTTGAAAATCAGTGGTTTGACTGCCATAATGAAATAGGGTCACTAATCAACGTGTTTTCTCAAAAGGCCTTCAGTCAAATTCCTTTATACTTAAAATGCATACAGTGGATTATAATAATGAAAAAGGATAATTTGAAATCTTGGTTTCAACTCTAAAGGAACTCTTTAAAAAAAAGTTTTTAAGTTTTGGAAACCCCAATGAAAAAGTAGCAACTGCACGGTTTCTACTGTCAGATTGGCTCTAAGTGCCAAAAAGTGCTGGAAACGGGGAGATAAGCCTATTTTTGCAACTTTGGTTAAAATCTTCAATTTTTCATCACAGATGTGCCCAAGATGCACAAAAGCGCTGGAAACGGTGAGATAAGCCTATTTTTGCAACTTTGGTTAAAATCTTCAATTTTTCATCACAGATGTGCCCAAGATGCGCAAAAGCGCTGGAAACGGTAAGATAAGCCTATTTTTGCAACTTTGGTTAAAATCTTAAATTTTTCATCACAGATATGCCCAAGGTGCACAAAAGTGCTGGAAACGGTGAGATAAGCCTAATTTTGCAACAATGTTTAAAGTTTGGAGGTTTCATAGACTAAAGTTGAAAATCAGTGGTTTGACTGCCATAATGAAATAGGGTCACTAATCAACGTGTTTTCTCAAAAGGCCTTCACTCAATTTCCTTGATACTTAAAATGCATACAGTGGATTATAATAATGAAAAAGGATAATTTGAAATCTTGGTTTCAACTCTAAAGGAACTCTTTAAAAAAAAGATTTTAAGTTTTGGAAACCCCAATGAAAAAGTAGCAACTGCACGGTTTCTACTGTCAGATTCGCTCTAAGTGCCAAAAAGTGCTGTAAACGGGGAGATAAGCCTATTTTTGCAACAATGGTTAAAATCTTCAATTTTTCATCACAGATGTGTCCAAGATGCACAAAAGCGCTGGAAACGGTGAGATAAGCCTATTTTTGCAACTTTGGTTAAAATCTTCATTTTTTCATCACAGATATGCCCAAGGTGCACAAAAGTGCTGGAAACGGTGAGATAAGCCTAATTTTGCAACAATGTTTAAGGTTTGGAGGTTTCATAGACTAAAGTTGAAAATCAGTGGTTTGACTGCCATAATGAAATAGGGTCACTAATCAACGTGTTTTCTCAAAAGGCCTTCAGTCAAATTCCTTGATACTTAAAATGCATACAGTGGATTATAATAATGAAAAAGGATAATTTGAAATCTTGGTTTCAACTCTAAAGGAACTCTTTAAAAAAAAGATTTTAAGTTTTGGAAACCCCAATGAAAATGTAGCAACTGCACGGATTCTACTGTCAGATTGGCTCTAAGTGCCAAAAAGTGCTGGAAACGGGGAGATAAGCCTATTTTTGCAACAATGGTTAAAATCTTCAATTTTTCATCACAGATGTGTCCAAGATGCACAAAAGCGCTGGAAACGGTGAGATAAGCCTATTTTTGCAACTTTGGTTAAAATCTTCAATTTTTCATCACAGATGTGCCCAAGATGCGCAAAAGCGCTGGAAACGGTGAGATAAGCCTATTTTTGCAACTTTGGTTAAAATCTTAAATTTTTCATCACAGATGTGCCCAAGATGCCCAAAAGCGCTGGAAACGGTGAGATAAGCCTATTTTTGCAACTTTGGTTAAAATCTTCAATTTTTCATCACAGATGTGCCCAAGATGCACAAAAGCGCTGGAAACGGTGAGATAAGCCTATTTTTGCAACTTTGGTTAAAATCTTCAATTTTTCATCACAGATGTGCCCAAGATGCGCAAAAGCGCTGGAAACGGTGAGATAAGCCTATTTTTGCAACTTTGGTTAAAATCTTCATTTTTTCATCACAGATATGCCCAAGGTGCACAAAAGTGCTGGAAACGGTGAGATAAGCCTAATTTTGCAACAATGTTTAAGGTTTGGAGGTTTCATAGACCAAAGTTGAAAATCAGTGGTTTGACTGCCATAATGAAATAGGGTCACTAATCAACGTGTTTTCTCAAAAGGCCTTCACTCAATTTCCTTGATACTTAAAATGCATACAGTGGATTATAATAATGAAAAAGGATAATTTGAAATCTTGGTTTCAACTCTAAAGGAACTCTTTAAAAAAAAGATTTTAAGTTTTGGAAACCCCAATGAAAAAGTAGCAACTGCACGGTTTCTACTGTCAGATTCGCTCTAAGTGCCAAAAAGTGCTGTAAACGGGGAGATAAGCCTATTTTTGCAACAATGGTTAAAATCTTCAATTTTTCATCACAGATGTGTCCAAGATGCACAAAAGCGCTGGAAACGGTGAGATAAGCCTATTTTTGCAACTTTGGTTAAAATCTTCAATTTTTCATCACAGATGTGCCCAAGATGCACAAAAGCGCTGGAAACGGTGAGATAAGCCTATTTTTGCAACTTTGGTTAAAATCTTCAATTTTTCATCACAGATGTGCCCAAGATGCGCAAAAGCGCTGGAAACGGTGAGATAAGCCTATTTTTGCAACTTTGGTTAAAATCTTCATTTTTTCATCACAGATATGCCCAAGGTGCACAAAAGTGCTGGAAACGGTGAGATAAGCCTAATTTTGCAACAATGTTTAAGGTTTGGAGGTTTCATAGACTAAAGTTGAAAATCAGTGGTTTGACTGCCATAATGAAATAGGGTCACTAATCAACGTGTTTTCTCAAAAGGCCTTCAGTCAAATTCCTTGATACTGAAAATGCATACAGTGGATTATAATAATGAAAAAGGATAATTTGAAATCTTGGTTTCAACTCTAAAGGAACTCTTTAAAAAAAAGATTTTAAGTTTTGGAAACCCCAATGAAAATGTAGCAACTGCACGGATTCTACTGTCAGATTGGCTCTAAGTGCCAAAAAGTGCTGGAAACGGGGAGATAAGCCTATTTTTGCAACAATGGTTAAAATCTTCAATTTTTCATCACAGATGTGTCCAAGATGCACAAAAGCGCTGGAAACGGTGAGATAAGCCTATTTTTGCAACTTTTGTTAAAATCTTCAATTTTTCATCACAGATGTGCCCAAGATGCACAAAAACGCTGGAAACGGTGAGATAAGCCTATTTTTGCAACTTTGGTTAAAATCTTCAATTTTTCATCACAGACGTGTCCAAGATGCGCAAAAGCGCTGGAAACGGTGAGATAAGCCTATTTTTGCAACTTTGGTTAAAATCTTAAATTTTTCATCACAGATGTGCCCAAGATGCCCAAAAGCGCTGGAAACGGTGAGATAAGCCTATTTTTGCAACTTTGGTTAAAATCTTCAATTTTTCATCACAGATGTGCCCAAGATGCACAAAAGCGCTGGAAACGGTGAGATAAGCCTATTTTTGCAACTTTGGTTAAAATCTTCAATTTTTCATCACAGATGTGCCCAAGATGCACAAAAGCGCTGGAAACGGTGAGATAAGCCTATTTTTGCAACTTTGGTTAAAATCTTCAATTTTTCATCACAGATGTGCCCAAGATGCACAAAAGCGCTGGAAACGGTGAGATAAGCCTATTTTTGCAACTTTGGTTAAAATCTTCAATTTTTCCTCACAGATGTGCCCAAGATGCGCAAAAGCGCTGGAAACGGTGAGATAAGCCTATTTTTGCAACTTTGGTTAAAATTTTAAATTTTTCATCACAGATGTGCCCAAGATGCCCAAAAGCGCTGGAAACGGTGAGATAAGCCTATTTTTGCAACTTTGGTTAAAATCTTCATTTTTTCATCACAGATATGCCCAAGGTGCGCAAAAGTGCTGGAAACGGTGAGATAAGCCTAATTTTGCAACAATGTTTAAAGTTTGGAGGTTTCATAGACTAAAGTTGAAAATCAGTGGTTTGACTGCCATAATGAAATAGGGTCACTAATCAACGTGTTTTCTCAAAAGGCCTTCAGTCAAATTCCTTTATACTGAAAATGCATACAGTGGATTATAATAATGAAAAAGGATAATTTGAAATCTTGGTTTCAACTCTAAAGGAACTCTTTAAAAAAAAGTTTTTAAGTTTTGGAAACCCCAATGAAAAAGTAGCAACTGCACGGTTTCTACTGTCAGATTGGCTCTAAGTGCCAAAAAGTGCTGGAAACGGGGAGATAAGCCTATTTTTGCAACAATGGTTAAAATCTTCAATTTTTCATCACAGATGTGCCCAAGATGCACAAAAGCGCTGGAAACGGTGAGATAAGCCTATTTTTGCAACTTTGGTTAAAATCTTAAATTTTTCATCACAGATGTGCCCAAGATGCCCAAAAGCGCTGGAAACGGTGAGATAAGCCTATTTTTGCAACTTTGGTTAAAATCTTCAATTTTTCATCACAGATGTGCCCAAGATGCACAAAAGCGCTGGAAACGGTGAGATAAGCCTATTTTTGCAACTTTGGTTAAAATCTTCAATTTTTCATCACAGATGTGCCCAAGATGCACAAAAGCGCTGGAAACGGTGAGATAAGCCTATTTTTGCAACTTTGGTTAAAATCTTCAATTTTTCATCACAGATGTGCCCAAGATGCACAAAAGCGCTGGAAACGGTGAGATAAGCCTATTTTTGCAACTTTGGTTAAAATCTTCAATTTTTCATCACAGATGTGCCCAAGATGCGCAAAAGCGCTGGAAACGGTGAGATAAGCCTATTTTTGCAACTTTGGTTAAAATTTTAAATTTTTCATCACAGATGTGCCCAAGATGCCCAAAAGCGCTGGAAACGGTGAGATAAGCCTATTTTTGCAACTTTGGTTAAAATCTTCATTTTTTCATCACAGATATGCCCAAGGTGCGCAAAAGTGCTGGAAACGGTGAGATAAGCCTAATTTTGCAACAATGTTTAAAGTTTGGAGGTTTCATAGACTAAAGTTGAAAATCAGTGGTTTGACTGCCATAATGAAATAGGGTCACTAATCAACGTGTTTTCTCAAAAGGCCTTCAGTCAAATTCCTTTATACTGAAAATGCATACAGTGGATTATAATAATGAAAAAGGATAATTTGAAATCTTGGTTTCAACTCTAAAGGAACTCTTTAAAAAAAAGTTTTTAAGTTTTGGAAACCCCAATGAAAAAGTAGCAACTGCACGGTTTCTACTGTCAGATTGGCTCTAAGTGCCAAAAAGTGCTGGAAACGGGGAGATAAGCCTATTTTTGCAACAATGGTTAAAATCTTCAATTTTTCATCACAGATGTGCCCAAGATGCACAAAAGCGCTGGAAACGGTGAGATAAGCCTATTTTTGCAACTTTGGTTAAAATCTTCAATTTTTCATCACAGATGTGCCCAAGATGCACAAAAGCGCTGGAAACGGTGAGATAAGCCTATTTTTGCAACTTTGGTTAAAATCTTCAATTTTTCATCACAGATGTGCCCAAGATGCGCAAAAGCTTTGGAAACGGTAAGATAAGCCTATTTTTGCAACTTTGGTTAAAATCTTAAATTTTTCATCACAGATATGCCCAAGGTGCACAAAAGTGCTGGAAACGGTGAGATAAGCCTAATTTTGCAACAATGTTTAAGGTTTGGAGGTTTCATAGACTAAAGTTGAAAATCAGTGGTTTGACTGCCATAATGAAATAGGGTCACTAATCAACGTGTTTTCTCAAAAGGCCTTCAGTCAAATTCCTTGATACTTAAAATGCATACAGTGGATTATAATAATGAAAAAGGATAATTTGAAATCTTGGTTTCAACTCTAAAGGAACTCTTTAAAAAAAAGATTTTAAGTTTTGGAAACCCCAATGAAAAAGTAGCAACTGCACGGTTTCTACTGTCAGATTGGCTCTAAGTGCCAAATAGTGCTGGAAACGGGGAGATAAGCCTATTTTTGCAACAATGGTTAAAATCTTCAATTTTTCATCACAGATGTGTCCAAGATGCACAAAAGCGCTGGAAACGGTGAGATAAGCCTATTTTTGCAACTTTGGTTGAAATCTTCAATTTTTCATCACAGATGTGCCCAAGATGCACAAAAGCGCTGGAAACGGTGAGATAAGCCTATTTTTGCAACTTTGGTTAAAATCTTCAATTTTTCATCACAGATGTGCCCAAGATGCGCAAAAGCGCTGGAAACGGTGAGATAAGCCTATTTTTGCAACTTTGGTTAAAATCTTAAATTTTTCATCACAGATGTGCCCAAGATGCCCAAAAGCGCTGGAAACGGTGAGATAAGCCTATTTTTGCAACTTTGGTTAAAATCTTCAATTTTTCATCACAGATGTGCCCAAGATGCACAAAAGCGCTGGAAACGGTGAGATAAGCCTATTTTTGCAACTTTGGTTAAAATCTTCAATTTTTCATCACAGATGTGCCCAAGATGCGCAAAAGCGCTGGAAACGGTGAGATAAGCCTATTTTTGCAACTTTGGTTAAAATCTTCATTTTTTCATCACAGATATGCCCAAGGTGCACAAAAGTGCTGGAAACGGTGAGATAAGCCTAATTTTGCAACAATGTTTAAGGTTTGGAGGTTTCATAGACCAAAGTTGAAAATCAGTGGTTTGACTGCCATAATGAAATAGGGTCACTAATCAACGTGTTTTCTCAAAAGGCCTTCAGTCAAATTCCTTGATACTTAAAATGCATACAGTGGATTATAATAATGAAAAAGGATAATTTGAAATCTTGGTTTCAACTCTAAAGGAACTCTTTAAAAAAAAGATTTTAAGTTTTGGAAACCCCAATGAAAATGTAGCAACTGCACGGATTCTACTGTCAGATTGGCTCTAAGTGCCAAAAAGTGCTGGAAACGGGGAGATAAGCCTATTTTTGCAACAATGGTTAAAATCTTC
Organism: Pleuronectes platessa; assembly: GCF_947347685.1. NCBI lineage: Eukaryota > Metazoa > Chordata > Actinopteri > Pleuronectiformes > Pleuronectidae > Pleuronectes > Pleuronectes platessa. The sequence continues at coordinate 492,006 of NW_026519048.1, read as the reverse complement.
AATTTTTCATCACAGATGTGTCCAAGATGCACAAAAGCGCTGGAAACGGTGAGATAAGCCTATTTTTGCAACTTTGGTTAAAATCTTCAATTTTTCATCACAGATGTGCCCAAGATGCACAAAAACGCTGGAAACGGTGAGATAAGCCTATTTTTGCAACTTTGGTTAAAATCTTCAATTTTTCATCACAGATGTGCCCAAGATGCGCAAAAGCGCTGGAAACGGTGAGATAAGCCTATTTTTGCAACTTTGGTTAAAATCTTAAATTTTTCATCACAGATGTGCCCAAGGTGCGCAAAAGTGCTGGAAACGGTGAGATAAGCGTAATTTTGCAACAATGTTTAAGGTTTGGAGGTTTCATAGACTAAAGTTGAAAATCAGTGGTTTGACTGCCATAATGAAATAGGGTCACTAATCAACGTGTTTTCTCAAAAGGCCTTCAGTCAAATTCCTTGATACTTAAAATGCATACAGTGGATTATAATAATGAAAAAGGATAATTTGAAATCTTGGTTTCAACTCTAAAGGAACTCTTTAAAAAAAAGATTTTAAGTTTTGGAAACCCCAATGAAAATGTAGCAACTGCACGGATTCTACTGTCAGATTGGCTCTAAGTGCCAAAAAGTGCTGGAAACGGGGAGATAAGCCTATTTTTGCAACAATGGTTAAAATCTTCAATTTTTCATCACAGATGTGTCCAAGATGCACAAAAGCGCTGGAAACGGTGAGATAAGCCTATTTTTGCAACTTTTGTTAAAATCTTCAATTTTTCATCACAGATGTGTCCAAGATGCGCAAAAGCGCTGGAAACGGTGAGATAAGCCTATTTTTGCAACTTTGGTTAAAATCTTCAATTTTTCATCACAGATGTGCCCAAGATGCCCAAAAGCGCTGGAAACGGTGAGATAAGCCTATTTTTGCAACTTTGGTTAAAATCTTCAATTTTTCATCACAGATGTGCCCAAGATGCACAAAAGCGCTGGAAACGGTGAGATAAGCCTATTTTTGCAACTTTGGTTAAAATCTTCAATTTTTCATCACAGATGTGCCCAAGATGCGCAAAAGCGCTGGAAACGGTGAGATAAGCCTATTTTTGCAACTTTGGTTAAAATCTTAAATTTTTCATCACAGATGTGCCCAAGGTGCGCAAAAGTGCTGGAAACGGTGAGATAAGCCTAATTTTGCAACAATGTTTAAGGTTTGGAGGTTTCATAGACTAAAGTTGAAAATCAGTGGTTTGACTGCCATAATGAAATAGGGTCACTAATCAACGTGTTTTCTCAAAAGGCCTTCAGTCAAATTCCTTGATACTTAAAATGCATACAGTGGATTATAATAATGAAAAAGGATAATTTGAAATCTTGGTTTCAACTCTAAAGGAACTCTTTAAAAAAAAGATTTTAAGTTTTGGAAACCCCAATGAAAATGTAGCAACTGCACGGATTCTACTGTCAGATTGGTTCTAAGTGCCAAAAAGTGCTGGAAACGGGGAGATAAGCCTATTTTTGCAACAATGGTTAAAATCTTCAATTTTTCATCACAGATGTGTCCAAGATGCACAAAAGCGCTGGAAACGGTGAGATAAGCCTATTTTTGCAACTTTTGTTAAAATCTTCAATTTTTCATCACAGATGTGCCCAAGATGCACAAAAACGCTGTAAACGGTGAGATAAGCCTATTTTTGCAACTTTGGTTAAAATCTTCAATTTTTCATCACAGATGTGTCCAAGATGCGCAAAAGCGCTGGAAACGGTGAGATAAGCCTATTTTTGCAACTTTGGTTAAAATCTTAAATTTTTCATCACAGATGTGCCCAAGATGCCCAAAAGCGCTGGAAACGGTGAGATAAGCCTATTTTTGCAACTTTGGTTAAAATCTTCAATTTTTCATCACAGATGTGCCCAAGATGCACAAAAGCGCTGGAAACGGTGAGATAAGCCTATTTTTGCAACTTTGGTTAAAATCTTCAATTTTTCATCACAGATGTGCCCAAGATGCGCAAAAGCGCTGGAAACGGTGAGATAAGCCTATTTTTGCAACTTTGGTTAAAATCTTAAATTTTTCATCACAGATGTGCCCAAGGTGCGCAAAAGTGCTGGAAACAGTGAGATAAGCCTAATTTTGCAACAATGTTTAAGGTTTGGAGGTTTCATAGACTAAAGTTGAAAATCAGTGGTTTGACTGCCATAATGAAATAGGGTCACTAATCAACGTGTTTTCTCAAAAGGCCTTCAGTCAAATTCCTTGATACTTAAAATGCATACAGTGGATTATAATAATGAAAAAGGATAATTTGAAATCTTGGTTTCAACTCTAAAGGAACTCTTTAAAAAAAAGATTTTAAGTTTTGGAAACCCCAATGAAAATGTAGCAACTGCACGGATTCTACTGTCAGATTGGCTCTAAGTGCCAAAAAGTGCTGTAAACGGGGAGATAAGCCTATTTTTGCAACAATGGTTAAAATCTTCAATTTTTCATCACAGATGTGTCCAAGATGCACAAAAGCGCTGGAAACGGTGAGATAAGCCTATTTTTGCAACTTTGGTTAAAATCTTCAATTTTTCATCACAGATGTGCCCAAGATGCGCAAAAGCGCTGGAAACGGTGAGATAAGCCTATTTTTGCAACTTTGGTTAAAATCTTCATTTTTTCATCACAGATATGCCCAAGGTGCACAAAAGTGCTGGAAACGGTGAGATAAGCCTAATTTTGCAACAATGTTTAAGGTTTGGAGGTTTCATAGACTAAAGTTGAAAATCAGTGGTTTGACTGCCATAATGAAATAGGGTCACTAATCAACGTGTTTTCTCAAAAGGCCTTCAGTCAAATTCCTTGATACTTAAAATGCATACAGTGGATTATAATAATGAAAAAGGATAATTTGAAATCTTGGTTTCAACTCTAAAGGAACTCTTTAAAAAAAAGATTTTAAGTTTTGGAAACCCCAATGAAAATGTAGCAACTGCACGGATTCTACTGTCAGATTGGCTCTAAGTGCCAAAAAGTGCTGGAAACGGGGAGATAAGCCTATTTTTGCAACAATGGTTAAAATCTTCAATTTTTCATCACAGATGTGTCCAAGATGCACAAAAGCGCTGGAAACGGTGAGATAAGCCTATTTTTGCAACTTTTGTTAAAATCTTCAATTTTTCATCACAGATGTGCCCAAGATGCACAAAAACGCTGGAAACGGTGAGATAAGCCTATTTTTGCAACTTTGGTTAAAATCTTCAATTTTTCATCACAGATGTGTCCAAGATGCGCAAAAGCGCTGGAAACGGTGAGATAAGCCTATTTTTGCAACTTTGGTTAAAATCTTAAATTTTTCATCACAGATGTGCCCAAGATGCCCAAAAGCGCTGGAAACGGTGAGATAAGCCTATTTTTGCAACTTTGGTTAAAATCTTCAATTTTTCATCACAGATGTGCCCAAGATGCACAAAAGCGCTGGAAACGGTGAGATAAGCCTATTTTTGCAACTTTGGTTAAAATCTTAAATTTTTCATCACAGATGTGCCCAAGGTGCGCAAAAGTGCTGGAAACGGTGAGATAAGCCTAATTTTGCAACAATGTTTAAGGTTTGGAGGTTTCATAGACTAAAGTTGAAAATCAGTGGTTTGACTGCCATAATGAAATAGGGTCACTAATCAACGTGTTTTCTCAAAAGGTCTTCAGTCAAATTCCTTGATACTTAAAATGCATACAGTGGATTATAATAATGAAAAAGGATAATTTGAAATCTTGGTTTCAACTCTAAAGGAACTCTTTAAAAAAAAGATTTTAAGTTTTGGAAACCCCAATGAAAATGTAGCAACTGCACGGATTCTACTGTCAGATTGGCTCTAAGTGCCAAAAAGTGCTGGAAACGGGGAGATAAGCCTATTTTTGCAACAATGGTTAAAATCTTCAATTTTTCATCACAGATGTGTCCAAGATGCACAAAAGCGCTGGAAACGGTGAGATAAGCCTATTTTTGCAACTTTTGTTAAAATCTTCAATTTTTCATCACAGATGTGCCCAAGATGCACAAAAACGCTGGAAACGGTGAGATAAGCCTATTTTTGCAACTTTGGTTAAAATCTTCAATTTTTCATCACAGATGTGTCCAAGATGCGCAAAAGCGCTGGAAACGGTGAGATAAGCCTATTTTTGCAACTTTGGTTAAAATCTTAAATTTTTCATCACAGATGTGCCCAAGATGCCCAAAAGCGCTGGAAACGGTGAGATAAGCCTATTTTTGCAACTTTGGTTAAAATCTTCAATTTTTCATCACAGATGTGCCCAAGATGCACAAAAGCGCTGGAAACGGTGAGATAAGCCTATTTTTGCAACTTTGGTTAAAATCTTAAATTTTTCATCACAGATGTGCCCAAGGTGCGCAAAAGTGCTGGAAACGGTGAGATAAGCCTAATTTTGCAACAATGTTTAAGGTTTGGAGGTTTCATAGACTAAAGTTGAAAATCAGTGGTTTGACTGCCATAATGAAATAGGGTCACTAATCAACGTGTTTTCTCAAAAGGCCTTCAGTCAAATTCCTTGATACTTAAAATGCATACAGTGGATTATAATAATGAAAAAGGATAATTTGAAATCTTGGTTTCAACTCTAAAGGAACTCTTTAAAAAAAAGATTTTAAGTTTTGGAAACCCTAATGAAAATGTAGCAACTGCACGGATTCTACTGTCAGATTGGCTCTAAGTGCCAAAAAGTGCTGGAAACGGGGAGATAAGCCTATTTTTGCAACAATGGTTAAAATCTTCAATTTTTCATCACAGATGTGTCCAAGATGCACAAAAGCGCTGGAAACGGTGAGATAAGCCTATTTTTGCAACTTTTGTTAAAATCTTCAATTTTTCATCACAGATGTGCCCAAGATGCACAAAAACGCTGTAAACGGTGAGATAAGCCTATTTTTGCAACTTTGGTTAAAATCTTCAATTTTTCATCACAGATGTGTCCAAGATGCGCAAAAGCGCTGGAAACGGTGAGATAAGCCTATTTTTGCAACTTTGGTTAAAATCTTAAATTTTTCATCACAGATGTGCCCAAGATGCCCAAAAGCGCTGGAAACGGTGAGATAAGCCTATTTTTGCAACTTTGGTTAAAATCTTCAATTTTTCATCACAGATGTGCCCAAGATGCACAAAAGCGCTGGAAACGGTGAGATAAGCCTATTTTTGCAACTTTGGTTAAAATCTTCAATTTTTCATCACAGATGTGCCCAAGATGCGCAAAAGCGCTGGAAACGGTGAGATAAGCCTATTTTTGCAACTTTGGTTAAAATCTTCATTTTTTCATCACAGATATGCCCAAGGTGCTCAAAAGTGCTGGAAACGGTGAGATAAGCCTAATTTTGCAACAATGTTTAAGGTTTGGAGGTTTCATAGACTAAAGTTGAAAATCAGTGGTTTGACTGCCATAATGAAATAGGGTCACTAATCAACGTGTTTTCACAAAAGGCCTTCAGTCAAATTCCTTGATACTTAAAATGCATACAGTGGATTATAATAATGAAAAAGGATAATTTGAAATCTTGGTTTCAACTCTAAAGGAACTCTTTAAAAAAAAGATTTTAAGTTTTGGAAACCCCAATGAAAAAGTAGCAACTGCACGGATTCTACTGTCAGATTGGCTCTAAGTGCCAAAAAGTGCTGGAAACGGGGAGATAAGCCTATTTTTGCAACTTTGGTTAAAATCTTCAATTTTTCATCACAGATGTGCCCAAGATGCACAAAAACGCTGGAAACGGTGAGTTAAGCCTATTTTTGCAACTTTGGTTAAAATCTTAAATTTTTCATCACAGATGTGCCCAAGATGCGCAAAAGCGCTGGAAACGGTGAGATAAGCCTATTTTTGCAACTTTGGTTAAAATCTTAAATTTTTCATCACAGATGTGCCCAAGATGCGCAAAAGCGCTGGAAACGGTGAGATAAGCCTATTTTTGCAACTTTGGTTAAAATCTTCATTTTTTCATCACAGATGTGCCCAAGGTGCGCAAAAGTGCTGGAAACAGTGAGATAAGCCTAATTTTGCAACAATGTTTAAGGTTTGGAGGTTTCATAGACTAAAGTTGAAAATCAGTGGTTTGACTGCCATAATGAAATAGGGTCACTAATCAACGTGTTTTCTCAAAAGGCCTTCAGTCAAATTCCTTGATACTTAAAATGCATACAGTGGATTATAATAATGAAAAAGGATAATTTGAAATCTTGGTTTCAACTCTAAAGGAACTCTTTAAAAAAAAGATTTTAAGTTTTGGAAACCCCAATGAAAATGTAGCAACTGCACGGATTCTACTGTCAGATTGGCTCTAAGTGCCAAAAAGTGCTGTAAACGGGGAGATAAGCCTATTTTTGCAACAATGGTTAAAATCTTCAATTTTTCATCACAGATGTGTCCAAGATGCACAAAAGCGCTGGAAACGGTGAGATAAGCCTATTTTTGCAACTTTGGTTAAAATCTTCAATTTTTCATCACAGATGTGCCCAAGATGCGCAAAAGCGCTGGAAACGGTGAGATAAGCCTATTTTTGCAACTTTGGTTAAAATCTTCATTTTTTCATCACAGATATGCCCAAGGTGCACAAAAGTGCTGGAAACGGTGAGATAAGCCTAATTTTGCAACAATGTTTAAGGTTTGGAGGTTTCATAGACTAAAGTTGAAAATCAGTGGTTTGACTGCCATAATGAAATAGGGTCACTAATCAACGTGTTTTCTCAAAAGGCCTTCAGTCAAATTCCTTGATACTTAAAATGCATACAGTGGATTATAATAATGAAAAAGGATAATTTGAAATCTTGGTTTCAACTCTAAAGGAACTCTTTAAAAAAAAGATTTTAAGTTTTGGAAACCCCAATGAAAATGTAGCAACTGCACGGATTCTACTGTCAGATTGGCTCTAAGTGCCAAAAAGTGCTGGAAACGGAAAGATAAGCCTATTTTTGCAACAATGGTTACAATCTTCAATTTTTCATCACAGATGTGTCCAAGATGCACAAAAGCGCTGGAAACGGTGAGATAAGCCTATTTTTGCAACTTTTGTTAAAATCTTCAATTTTTCATCACAGATGTGCCCAAGATGCACAAAAACGCTGGAAACGGTGAGATAAGCCTATTTTTGCAACTTTGGTTAAAATCTTCAATTTTTCATCACAGATGTGTCCAAGATGCGCAAAAGCGCTGGAAACGGTGAGATAAGCCTATTTTTGCAACTTTGGTTAAAATCTTAAATTTTTCATCACAGATGTGCCCAAGATGCCCAAAAGCGCTGGAAACGGTGAGATAAGCCTATTTTTGCAACTTTGGTTAAAATCTTCAATTTTTCATCACAGATGTGCCCAAGATGCACAAAAGCGCTGGAAACGGTGAGATAAGCCTATTTTTGCAACTTTGGTTAAAATCTTAAATTTTTCATCACAGATGTGCCCAAGGTGCGCAAAAGTGCTGGAAACGGTGAGATAAGCCTAATTTTGCAACAATGTTTAAGGTTTGGAGGTTTCATAGACTAAAGTTGAAAATCAGTGGTTTGACTGCCATAATGAAATAGGGTCACTAATCAACGTGTTTTCTCAAAAGGCCTTCAGTCAAATTCCTTGATACTTAAAATGCATACAGTGGATTATAATAATGAAAAAGGATAATTTGAAATCTTGGTTTCAACTCTAAAGGAACTCTTTAAAAAAAAGATTTTAAGTTTTGGAAACCCCAATGAAAATGTAGCAACTGCACGGATTCTACTGTCAGATTGGCTCTAAGTGCCAAAAAGTGCTGGAAACGGGGAGATAAGCCTATTTTTGCAACAATGGTTAAAATCTTCAATTTTTCATCACAGATGTGTCCAAGATGCACAAAAGCGCTGGAAACGGTGAGATAAGCCTATTTTTGCAACTTTTGTTAAAATCTTCAATTTTTCATCACAGATGTGCCCAAGATGCACAAAAACGCTGGAAACGGTGAGATAAGCCTATTTTTGCAACTTTGGTTAAAATCTTCAATTTTTCATCACAGATGTGTCCAAGATGCGCAAAAGCGCTGGAAACGGTGAGATAAGCCTATTTTTGCAACTTTGGTTAAAATCTTAAATTTTTCATCACAGATGTGCCCAAGATGCCCAAAAGCGCTGGAAACGGTGAGATAAGCCTATTTTTGCAACTTTGGTTAAAATCTTCAATTTTTCATCACAGATGTGCCCAAGATGCACAAAAGCGCTGGAAACGGTGAGATAAGCCTATTTTTGCAACTTTGGTTAAAATCTTAAATTTTTCATCACAGATGTGCCCAAGGTGCGCAAAAGTGCTGGAAACGGTGAGATAAGCCTAATTTTGCAACAATGTTTAAGGTTTGGAGGTTTCATAGACTAAAGTTGAAAATCAGTGGTTTGACTGCCATAATGAAATAGGGTCACTAATCAACGTGTTTTCTCAAAAGGCCTTCAGTCAAATTCCTTGATACTTAAAATGCATACAGTGGATTATAATAATGAAAAAGGATAATTTGAAATCTTGGTTTCAACTCTAAAGGAACTCTTTAAAAAAAAGATTTTAAGTTTTGGAAACCCCAATGAAAATGTAGCAACTGCACGGATTCTACTGTCAGATTGGCTCTAAGTGCCAAAAAGTGCTGGAAACGGGGAGATAAGCCTATTTTTGCAACAATGGTTAAAATCTTCAATTTTTCATCACAGATGTGTCCAAGATGCACAAAAGCGCTGGAAACGGTGAGATAAGCCTATTTTTGCAACTTTTGTTAAAATCTTCAATTTTTCATCACAGATGTGCCCAAGATGCACAAAAACGCTGTAAACGGTGAGATAAGCCTATTTTTGCAACTTTGGTTAAAATCTTCAATTTTTCATCACAGATGTGTCCAAGATGCGCAAAAGCGCTGGAAACGGTGAGATAAGCCTATTTTTGCAACTTTGGTTAAAATCTTAAATTTTTCATCACAGATGTGCCCAAGATGCCCAAAAGCGCTGGAAACGGTGAGATAAGCCTATTTTTGCAACTTTGGTTAAAATCTTCAATTTTTCATCACAGATGTGCCCAAGATGCACAAAAGCGCTGGAAACGGTGAGATAAGCCTATTTTTGCAACTTTGGTTAAAATCTTCAATTTTTCATCACAGATGTGCCCAAGATGCGCAAAAGCGCTGGAAACGGTGAGATAAGCCTATTTTTGCAACTTTGGTTAAAATCTTCATTTTTTCATCACAGATATGCCCAAGGTGCTCAAAAGTGCTGGAAACGGTGAGATAAGCCTAATTTTGCAACAATGTTTAAGGTTTGGAGGTTTCATAGACTAAAGTTGAAAATCAGTGGTTTGACTGCCATAATGAAATAGGGTCACTAATCAACGTGTTTTCACAAAAGGCCTTCAGTCAAATTCCTTGATACTTAAAATGCATACAGTGGATTATAATAATGAAAAAGGATAATTTGAAATCTTGGTTTCAACTCTAAAGGAACTCTTTAAAAAAAAGATTTAAGTTTTGGAAACCCCAATGAAAAAGTAGCAACTGCACGGTTTCTACTGTCAGATTGGCTCTAAGTGCCAAAAAGTGCTGGAAACGGGGAGATAAGCCTATTTTTGCAACTTTGGTTAAAATCTTCAATTTTTCATCACAGATGTGCCCAAGATGCGCAAAAGCGCTGGAAACGGTGAGATAAGCCTATTTTTGCAACTTTGGTTAAAATCTTAAATTTTTCATCACAGATGTGCCCAAGATGCCCAAAAGCGCTGGAAACGGTGAGATAAGCCTATTTTTGCAACTTTGGTTAAAATCTTCAATTTTTCATCACAGATGTGCCCAAGATGCACAAAAGCGCTGGAAACGGTGAGATAAGCCTATTTTTGCAACTTTGGTTAAAATCTTAAATTTTTCATCACAGATGTGCCCAAGGTGCGCAAATGTGCTGGAAACGGTGAGATAAGCCTAATTTTGCAACAATGTTTAAGGTTTGGAGGTTTCATAGACTAAAGTTGAAAATCAGTGGTTTGACTGCCATAATGAAATAGGGTCACTAATCAACGTGTTTTCTCAAAAGGCCTTCAGTCAAATTCCTTGATACTTAAAATGCATACAGTGGATTATAATAATGAAAAAGGATAATTTGAAATCTTGGTTTCAACTCTAAAGGAACTCTTTAAAAAAAAGATTTTAAGTTTTGGAAACCCCAATGAAAAAGTAGCAACTGCACGGATTCTACTGTCAGATTGGCTCTAAGTGCCAAAAAGTGCTGGAAACGGGGAGATAAGCCTATTTTTGCAACTTTGGTTAAAATCTTCAATTTTTCATCACAGATGTGCCCAAGATGCACAAAAACGCTGGAAACGGTGAGATAAGCCTATTTTTGCAACTTTGGTTAAAATCTTAAATTTTTCATCACAGATGTGCCCAAGATGCGCAAAAGCGCTGGAAACGGTGAGATAAGCCTATTTTTGCAACTTTGGTTAAAATCTTAAATTTTTCATCACAGATGTGCCCAAGATGCGCAAAAGCGCTGGAAACGGTGAGATAAGCCTATTTTTGCAACTTTGGTTAAAATCTTCATTTTTTCATCACAGATATGCCCATGGTGCGCAAAAGTGCTGGAAACGGTGAGATAAGCCTAATTTTGCAACAATGTTTAAGGTTTGGAGGTTTCATAGACTAAAGTTGAAAATTAGTGGTTTGACTGCCATAATGAAATAGGGTCACTAATCAACGTGTTTTCTCAAAAGGCCTTCAGTCAAATTCCTTGATACTTAAAATGCATACAGTGGATTATAATAATGAAAAAGGATAATTTGAAATCTTGGTTTCAACTCTAAAGGAACTCTTTAAAAAAAAGATTTTAAGTTTTGGAAACCCCAATGAAAAAGTAGCAACTGCACGGTTTCTACTGTCAGATTCGCTCTAAGTGCCAAAAAGTGCTGGAAACGGGGAGATAAGCCTATTTTTGCAACAATGGTTAAAATCTTCAATTTTTCATCACAGATGTGTCCAAGATGCACAAAAGCGCTGGAAACGGTGAGATAAGCCTATTTTTGCAACTTTGGTTAAAATCTTCAATTTTTCATCACAGATGTGCCCAAGATGCCCAAAAGCGCTGGAAACGGTGAGATAAGCCTATTTTTGCAACTTTGGTTAAAATCTTCATTTTTTCATCACAGATATGCCCAAGGTGCACAAAAGTGCTGGAAACGGTGAGATAAGCCTAATTTTGCAACTTTGGTTAAAATCTTCAATTTTTCATCACAGATGTGCCCAAGATGCCCAAAAGCGCTGGAAACGGTGAGATAAGCCTATTTTTGCAACTTTGGTTAAAATCTTCATTTTTTCATCACAGATATGCCCAAGGTGCACAAAAGTGCTGGAAACGGTGAGATAAGCCTAATTTTGCAACAATGTTTAAGGTTTGGAGGTTTCATAGACTAAAGTTGAAAATCAGTGGTTTGACTGCCATAATGAAATAGGGTCACTAATCAACGTGTTTTCTCAAAAGGCCTTCACTCAATTTCCTTGATACTTAAAATGCATACAGTGGATTATAATAATGAAAAAGGATAATTTGAAATCTTGGTTTCAACTCTAAAGGAACTCTTTAAAAAAAAGATTTTAAGTTTTGGAAACCCCAATGAAAAAGTAGCAACTGCACGGTTTCTACTGTCAGATTGGCTCTAAGTGCCAAAAAGTGCTGGAAACGGGGAGATAAGCCTATTTTTGCAACAATGGTTAAAATCTTCAATTTTTCATCACAGATGTGTCCAAGATGCACAAAAGCGCTGGAAACGGTGAGATAAGCCTATTTTTGCAACTTTGGTTAAAATCTTCAATTTTTCATCACAGATGTGCCCAAGATGCACAAAAGCGCTGGAAACGGTGAGATAAGCCTATTTTTGCAACTTTGGTTAAAATCTTCAATTTTTCATCACAGATGTGCCCAAGATGCCCAAAAGCGCTGGAAACGGTGAGATAAGCCTATTTTTGCAACTTTGGTTAAAATCTTCAATTTTTCATCACAGATGTGCCCAAGATGCCCAAAAGCGCTGTAAACGGTGAGATAAGCCTATTTTTGCAACTTTGATTAAAATCTTCATTTTTTCATCACAGATATGCCCAAGGTGCACAAAAGTGCTGGAAACGGTGAGATAAGCCTAATTTTGCAACAATGTTTAAGGTTTGGAGGTTTCATAGACTAAAGTTGAAAATCAGTGGTTTGACTGCCATAATGAAATAGGGTCACTAATCAACGTGTTTTCTCAAAAGGCCTTCACTCAATTTCCTTCATACTTAAAATGCATACAGTGGATTATAATAATGAAAAAGGATAATTTGAAATCTTGGTTTCAACTCTAAAGGAACTCTTTAAAAAAAAGATTTTAAGTTTTGGAAACCCCAATGAAAAAGTAGCAACTGCACGGTTTCTACTGTCAGATTCGCTCTAAGTGCCAAAAAGTGCTGGAAACGGGGAGATAAGCCTATTTTTGCAACAATGGTTAAAATCTTCAATTTTTCATCACAGATGTGTCCAAGATGCACAAAAGCGCTGGAAACTGTGAGATAAGCCTATTTTTGCAGCTTTGGTTAAAATCTTCAATTTTTCATCACAGATGTGCCCAAGATGCCCAAAAGCGCTGGAAACGGTGAGATAAGCCTATTTTTGCAACTTTGGTTAAAATCTTCATTTTTTTATCACAGATATGCCCAAGGTGCACAAAAGTGCTGGAAACGGTGAGATAAGCCTAATTTTGCAACAATGTTTAAGGTTTGGAGGTTTCATAGACTAAAGTTGAAAATCAGTGGTTTGACTGCCATAATGAAATAGGGTCACTAATCAACGTGTTTTCTCAAAAGGCCTTCACTCAATTTCCTTCATACTTAAAATGCATACAGTGGATTATAATAATGAAAAAGGATAATTTGAAATCTTGGTTTCAACTCTAAAGGAACTCTTTAAAAAAAAGATTTTAAGTTTTGGAAACCCCAATGAAAAAGTAGCAACTGCACGGTTTCTACTGTCAGATTCGCTCTAAGTGCCAAAAAGTGCTGGAAACGGGGAGATAAGCCTATTTTTGCAACAATGGTTAAAATCTTCAATTTTTCATCACAGATGTGCCCAAGATGCACAAAAGCGCTGGAAACGGTGAGATAAGCCTATTTTTGCAACTTTGGTTAAAATCTTCAATTTTTCATCACAGATGTGCCCAAGATGCACAAAAGCGCTGGAAACGGTGAGATAAGCCTATTTTTGCAACTTTGGTTAAAATCTTCAATTTTTCATCACAGATGTGCCCAAGATGCCCAAAAGCGCTGGAAACGGTGAGATAAGCCTATTTTTGCAACTTTGGTTAAAATCTTCAATTTTTCATCACAGATGTGCCCAAGATGCCCAAAAGCGCTGGAAACGGTGAGATAAGCCTATTTTTGCAACTTTGGTTAAAATCTTCATTTTTTCATCACAGATATGCCCAAGGTGCACAAAAGTGCTGGAAACGGTGAGATAAGCCTAATTTTGCAACAATGTTTAAGGTTTGGAGGTTTCATAGACTAAAGTTGAAAATCAGTGGTTTGACTGCCATAATGAAATAGGGTCACTAATCAACGTGTTTTCTCAAAAGGCCTTCACTCAATTTCCTTGATACTTAAAATGCATACAGTGGATTATAATAATGAAAAAGGATAATTTGAAATCTTGGTTTCAACTCTAAAGGAACTCTTTAAAAAAAAGATTTTAAGTTTTGGAAACCCCAATGAAAAAGTAGCAACTGCACGGTTTCTACTGTCAGATTGGCTCTAAGTGCCAAAAAGTGCTGAAAACGGTGAGATAAGCCTATTTTTGCAACTTTGGTTAAAATCTTCAATTTTTCATCACAGATGTGCCCAAGATGCACAAAAGCGCTGGAAACGGTGAGATAAGCCTATTTTTGCAACTTTGGTTAAAATCTTCAATTTTTCATCACAGATGTGCCCAAGATGCCCAAAAGCGCTGGAAACGGTGAGATAAGCCTATTTTTGCAACTTTGGTTAAAATCTTCAATTTTTCATCACAGATGTGCCCAAGATGCCCAAAAGCGCTGGAAACGGTGAGATAAGCCTATTTTTGCAACTTTGGTTAAAATCTTCATTTTTTCATCACAGATATGCCCAAGGTGCACAAAAGTGCTGGAAACGGTGAGATAAGCCTAATTTTGCAACAATGTTTAAGGTTTGGAGGTTTCATAGACTAAAGTTGAAAATCAGTGGTTTGACTGCCATAATGAAATAGGGTCACTAATCAACGTGTTTTCTCAAAAGGCCTTCAGTCAAATTCCTTGATACTTAAAATGCATACAGTGGATTATAATAATGAAAAAGGATAATTTGAAATCTTGGTTTCAACTCTAAAGGAACTCTTTAAAAAAAAGATTTTAAGTTTTGGAAACCCCAATGAAAATGTAGCAACTGCACGGATTCTACTGTCAGATTGGCTCTAAGTGCCAAAAAGTGCTGGAAACGGGGAGATAAGCCTATTTTTGCAACAATGGTTAAAATCTTCAATTTTTCATCACAGATGTGTCCAAGATGCACAAAAGCGCTGGAAACGGTGAGATAAGCCTATTTTTGCAACTTTTGTTAAAATCTTCAATTTTTCATCACAGATGTGCCCAAGATGCACAAAAACGCTGTAAACGGTGAGATAAGCCTATTTTTGCAACTTTGGTTAAAATCTTCAATTTTTCATCACAGATGTGTCCAAGATGCGCAAAAGCGCTGGAAACGGTGAGATAAGCCTATTTTTGCAACTTTGGTTAAAATCTTAAATTTTTCATCACAGATGTGCCCAAGATGCCCAAAAGCGCTGGAAACGGTGAGATAAGCCTATTTTTGCAACTTTGGTTAAAATCTTCAATTTTTCATCACAGATGTGCCCAAGATGCACAAAAGCGCTGGAAACGGTGAGATAAGCCTATTTTTGCAACTTTGGTTAAAATCTTCAATTTTTCATCACAGATGTGCCCAAGATGCGCAAAAGCGCTGGAAACGGTGAGATAAGCCTATTTTTGCAACTTTGGTTAAAATCTTCATTTTTTCATCACAGATATGCCCAAGGTGCTCAAAAGTGCTGGAAACGGTGAGATAAGCCTAATTTTGCAAAAAATGTTTAAGGTTTGGAGGTTTCATAGACTAAAGTTGAAAATCAGTGGTTTGACTGCCATAATGAAATAGGGTCACTAATCAACGTGTTTTCACAAAAGGCCTTCAGTCAAATTCCTTGATACTTAAAATGCATACAGTGGATTATAATAATGAAAAAGGATAATTTGAAATCTTGGTTTCAACTCTAAAGGAACTCTTTAAAAAAAAGATTTAAGTTTTGGAAACCCCAATGAAAAAGTAGCAACTGCACGGTTTCTACTGTCAGATTGGCTCTAAGTGCCAAAAAGTGCTGGAAACGGGGAGATAAGCCTATTTTTGCAACTTTGGTTAAAATCTTCAATTTTTCATCACAGATGTGCCCAAGATGCGCAAAAGCGCTGGAAACGGTGAGATAAGCCTATTTTTGCAACTTTGGTTAAAATCTTAAATTTTTCATCACAGATGTGCCCAAGATGCCCAAAAGCGCTGGAAACGGTGAGATAAGCCTATTTTTGCAACTTTGGTTAAAATCTTCAATTTTTCATCACAGATGTGCCCAAGATGCACAAAAGCGCTGGAAACGGTGAGATAAGCCTATTTTTGCAACTTTGGTTAAAATCTTAAATTTTTCATCACAGATGTGCCCAAGGTGCGCAAATGTGCTGGAAACGGTGAGATAAGCCTAATTTTGCAACAATGTTTAAGGTTTGGAGGTTTCATAGACTAAAGTTGAAAATCAGTGGTTTGACTGCCATAATGAAATAGGGTCACTAATCAACGTGTTTTCTCAAAAGGCCTTCAGTCAAATTCCTTGATACTTAAAATGCATACAGTGGATTATAATAATGAAAAAGGATAATTTGAAATCTTGGTTTCAACTCTAAAGGAACTCTTTAAAAAAAAGATTTTAAGTTTTGGAAACCCCAATGAAAAAGTAGCAACTGCACGGATTCTACTGTCAGATTGGCTCTAAGTGCCAAAAAGTGCTGGAAACGGGGAGATAAGCCTATTTTTGCAACTTTGGTTAAAATCTTCAATTTTTCATCACAGATGTGCCCAAGATGCACAAAAACGCTGGAAACGGTGAGATAAGCCTATTTTTGCAACTTTGGTTAAAATCTTAAATTTTTCATCACAGATGTGCCCAAGATGCGCAAAAGCGCTGGAAACGGTGAGATAAGCCTATTTTTGCAACTTTGGTTAAAATCTTAAATTTTTCATCACAGATGTGCCCAAGATGCGCAAAAGCGCTGGAAACGGTGAGATAAGCCTATTTTTGCAACTTTGGTTAAAATCTTCATTTTTTCATCACAGATATGCCCATGGTGCGCAAAAGTGCTGGAAACGGTGAGATAAGCCTAATTTTGCAACAATGTTTAAGGTTTGGAGGTTTCATAGACTAAAGTTGAAAATTAGTGGTTTGACTGCCATAATGAAATAGGGTCACTAATCAACGTGTTTTCTCAAAAGGCCTTCAGTCAAATTCCTTGATACTTAAAATGCATACAGTGGATTATAATAATGAAAAAGGATAATTTGAAATCTTGGTTTCAACTCTAAAGGAACTCTTTAAAAAAAAGATTTTAAGTTTTGGAAACCCCAATGAAAAAGTAGCAACTGCACGGTTTCTACTGTCAGATTCGCTCTAAGTGCCAAAAAGTGCTGGAAACGGGGAGATAAGCCTATTTTTGCAACAATGGTTAAAATCTTCAATTTTTCATCACAGATGTGTCCAAGATGCACAAAAGCGCTGGAAACGGTGAGATAAGCCTATTTTTGCAACTTTGGTTAAAATCTTCAATTTTTCATCACAGATGTGCCCAAGATGCCCAAAAGCGCTGGAAACGGTGAGATAAGCCTATTTTTGCAACTTTGGTTAAAATCTTCATTTTTTCATCACAGATATGCCCAAGGTGCACAAAAGTGCTGGAAACGGTGAGATAAGCCTAATTTTGCAACTTTGGTTAAAATCTTCAATTTTTCATCACAGATGTGCCCAAGATGCCCAAAAGCGCTGGAAACGGTGAGATAAGCCTATTTTTGCAACTTTGGTTAAAATCTTCATTTTTTCATCACAGATATGCCCAAGGTGCACAAAAGTGCTGGAAACGGTGAGATAAGCCTAATTTTGCAACAATGTTTAAGGTTTGGAGGTTTCATAGACTAAAGTTGAAAATCAGTGGTTTGACTGCCATAATGAAATAGGGTCACTAATCAACGTGTTTTCTCAAAAGGCCTTCACTCAATTTCCTTGATACTTAAAATGCATACAGTGGATTATAATAATGAAAAAGGATAATTTGAAATCTTGGTTTCAACTCTAAAGGAACTCTTTAAAAAAAAGATTTTAAGTTTTGGAAACCCCAATGAAAAAGTAGCAACTGCACGGTTTCTACTGTCAGATTGGCTCTAAGTGCCAAAAAGTGCTGGAAACGGGGAGATAAGCCTATTTTTGCAACAATGGTTAAAATCTTCAATTTTTCATCACAGATGTGTCCAAGATGCACAAAAGTGCTGGAAACGGTGAGATAAGCCTAATTTTGCAACAATGTTTAAGGTTTGGAGGTTTCATAGACTAAAGTTGAAAATTAGTGGTTTGACTGCCATAATGAAATAGGGTCACTAATCAACGTGTTTTCTCAAAAGGCCTTCAGTCAAATTCCTTGATACTTAAAATGCATACAGTGGATTATAATAATGAAAAAGGATAATTTGAAATCTTGGTTTCAACTCTAAAGGAACTCTTTAAAAAAAAGATTTTAAGTTTTGGAAACCCCAATGAAAAAGTAGCAACTGCACGGTTTCTACTGTCAGATTCGCTCTAAGTGCCAAAAAGTGCTGGAAACGGGGAGATAAGCCTATTTTTGCAACAATGGTTAAAATCTTCAATTTTTCATCACAGATGTGTCCAAGATGCACAAAAGCGCTGGAAACGGTGAGATAAGCCTATTTTTGCAACTTTGGTTAAAATCTTCAATTTTTCATCACAGATGTGCCCAAGATCCCCAAAAGCGCTGGAAACGGTGAGATAAGCCTATTTTTGCAACTTTGGTTAAAATCTTCATTTTTTCATCACAGATATGCCCAAGGTGCACAAAAGTGCTGGAAACGGTGAGATAAGCCTAATTTTGCAACTTTGGTTAAAATCTTCAATTTTTCATCACAGATGTGCCCAAGATGCCCAAAAGCGCTGGAAACGGTGAGATAAGCCTATTTTTGCAACTTTGGTTAAAATCTTCATTTTTTCATCACAGATATGCCCAAGGTGCACAAAAGTGCTGGAAACGGTGAGATAAGCCTAATTTTGCAACAATGTTTAAGGTTTGGAGGTTTCATAGACTAAAGTTGAAAATCAGTGGTTTGACTGCCATAATGAAATAGGGTCACTAATCAACGTGTTTTCTCAAAAGGCCTTCACTCAATTTCCTTGATACTTAAAATGCATACAGTGGATTATAATAATGAAAAAGGATAATTTGAAATCTTGGTTTCAACTCTAAAGGAACTCTTTAAAAAAAAGATTTTAAGTTTTGGAAACCCCAATGAAAAAGTAGCAACTGCACGGTTTCTACTGTCAGATTGGCTCTAAGTGCCAAAAAGTGCTGGAAACGGGGAGATAAGCCTATTTTTGCAACAATGGTTAAAATCTTCAATTTTTCATCACAGATGTGTCCAAGATGCACAAAAGCGCTGGAAACGGTGAGATAAGCCTATTTTTGCAACTTTGGTTAAAATCTTCAATTTTTCATCACAGATGTGCCCAAGATGCACAAAAGCGCTGGAAACGGTGAGATAAGCCTATTTTTGCAACTTTGGTTAAAATCTTCAATTTTTCATCACAGATGTGCCCAAGATGCCCAAAAGCGCTGGAAACGGTGAGATAAGCCTATTTTTGCAACTTTGGTTAAAATCTTCAATTTTTCATCACAGATGTGCCCAAGATGCCCAAAAGCGCTGTAAACGGTGAGATAAGCCTATTTTTGCAACTTTGATTAAAATCTTCATTTTTTCATCACAGATATGCCCAAGGTGCACAAAAGTGCTGGAAACGGTGAGATAAGCCTAATTTTGCAACAATGTTTAAGGTTTGGAGGTTTCATAGACTAAAGTTGAAAATCAGTGGTTTGACTGCCATAATGAAATAGGGTCACTAATCAACGTGTTTTCTCAAAAGGCCTTCACTCAATTTCCTTCATACTTAAAATGCATACAGTGGATTATAATAATGAAAAAGGATAATTTGAAATCTTGGTTTCAACTCTAAAGGAACTCTTTAAAAAAAAGATTTTAAGTTTTGGAAACCCCAATGAAAAAGTAGCAACTGCACGGTTTCTACTGTCAGATTCGCTCTAAGTGCCAAAAAGTGCTGGAAACGGGGAGATAAGCCTATTTTTGCAACAATGGTTAAAATCTTCAATTTTTCATCACAGATGTGTCCAAGATGCACAAAATCGCTGGAAACGGTGAGATAAGCCTATTTTTGCAGCTTTGGTTAAAATCTTCAATTTTTCATCACAGATGTGCCCAAGATGCCCAAAAGCGCTGGAAACGGTGAGATAAGCCTATTTTTGCAACTTTGGTTAAAATCTTCATTTTTTTATCACAGATATGCCCAAGGTGCACAAAAGTGCTGGAAACGGTGAGATAAGCCTAATTTTGCAACAATGTTTAAGGTTTGGAGGTTTCATAGACTAAAGTTGAAAATCAGTGGTTTGACTGCCATAATGAAATAGGGTCACTAATCAACGTGTTTTCTCAAAAGGCCTTCACTCAATTTCCTTCATACTTAAAATGCATACAGTGGATTATAATAATGAAAAAGGATAATTTGAAATCTTGGTTTCAACTCTAAAGGAACTCTTTAAAAAAAAGATTTTAAGTTTTGGAAACCCCAATGAAAAAGTAGCAACTGCACGGTTTCTACTGTCAGATTCGCTCTAAGTGCCAAAAAGTGCTGGAAACGGGGAGATAAGCCTATTTTTGCAACAATGGTTAAAATCTTCAATTTTTCATCACAGATGTGCCCAAGATGCACAAAAGCGCTGGAAACGGTGAGATAAGCCTATTTTTGCAACTTTGGTTAAAATCTTCAATTTTTCATCACAGATGTGCCCAAGATGCACAAAAGCGCTGGAAACGGTGAGATAAGCCTATTTTTGCAACTTTGGTTAAAATCTTCAATTTTTCATCACAGATGTGCCCAAGATGCCCAAAAGCGCTGGAAACGGTGAGATAAGCCTATTTTTGCAACTTTGGTTAAAATCTTCAATTTTTCATCACAGATGTGCCCAAGATGCCCAAAAGCGCTGGAAACGGTGAGATAAGCCTATTTTTGCAACTTTGGTTAAAATCTTCATTTTTTCATCACAGATATGCCCAAGGTGCACAAAAGTGCTGGAAACGGTGAGATAAGCCTAATTTTGCAACAATGTTTAAGGTTTGGAGGTTTCATAGACTAAAGTTGAAAATCAGTGGTTTGACTGCCATAATGAAATAGGGTCACTAATCAACGTGTTTTCTCAAAAGGCCTTCACTCAATTTCCTTGATACTTAAAATGCATACAGTGGATTATAATAATGAAAAAGGATAATTTGAAATCTTGGTTTCAACTCTAAAGGAACTCTTTAAAAAAAAGATTTTAAGTTTTGGAAACCCCAATGAAAAAGTAGCAACTGCACGGTTTCTACTGTCAGATTGGCTCTAAGTGCCAAAAAGTGCTGAAAACGGTGAGATAAGCCTATTTTTGCAACTTTGGTTAAAATCTTCAATTTTTCATCACAGATGTGCCCAAGATGCACAAAAGCGCTGGAAACGGTGAGATAAGCCTATTTTTGCAACTTTGGTTAAAATCTTCAATTTTTCATCACAGATGTGCCCAAGATGCCCAAAAGCGCTGGAAACGGTGAGATAAGCCTATTTTTGCAACTTTGGTTAAAATCTTCAATTTTTCATCACAGATGTGCCCAAGATGCCCAAAAGCGCTGGAAACGGTGAGATAAGCCTATTTTTGCAACTTTGGTTAAAATCTTCATTTTTTCATCACAGATATGCCCAAGGTGCACAAAAGTGCTGGAAACGGTGAGATAAGCCTAATTTTGCAACAATGTTTAAGGTTTGGAGGTTTCATAGACTAAAGTTGAAAATCAGTGGTTTGACTGCCATAATGAAATAGGGTCACTAATCAACGTGTTTTCTCAAAAGGTCTTCACTCAATTTCCTTCATACTTAAAATGCATACAGTGGATTATAATAATGAAAAAGGATAATTTGAAATCTTGGTTTCAACTCTAAAGGAACTCTTTAAAAAAAAGATTTTAAGTTTTGGAAACCCCAATGAAAAAGTAGCAACTGCACGGTTTCTACTGTCAGATTGGCTCTAAGTGCCAAAAAGTGCTGGAAACGGGGAGATAAGCCTATTTTTGCAACAATGGTTAAAATCTTCAATTTTTCATCACAGATGTGTCCAAGATGCACAAAAGCGCTGGAAACGGGGAGATAAGCCTATTTTTGCAACTTTGGTTAAAATCTTCAATTTTTCATCACAGATGTGCCCAAGATGCACAAAAGCGCTGGAAACGGTGAGATAAGCCTATTTTTGCAACTTTGGTTAAAATCTTCAATTTTTCATCACAGATGTGCCCAAGATGCCCAAAAGCGCTGGAAACGGTGAGATAAGCCTATTTTTGCAACTTTGGTTAAAATCTTCAATTTTTCATCACAGATGTGCCCAAGATGCCCAAAAGCGCTGGAAACGGTGAGATAAGCCTATTTTTGCAACTTTGGTTAAAATCTTCATTTTTTCATCACAGATATGCCCAAGGTGCACAAAAGTGCTGGAAACGGTGAGATAAGCCTAATTTTGCAACAATGTTTAAGGTTTGGAGGTTTCATAGACTAAAGTTGAAAATCAGTGGTTTGACTGCCATAATGAAATAGGGTCACTAATCAACGTGTTTTCTCAAAAGGCCTTCACTCAATTTCCTTGATACTTAAAATGCATACAGTGGATTATAATAATGAAAAAGGATAATTTGAAATCTTGGTTTCAACTCTAAAGGAACTCTTTAAAAAAAAGATTTTAAGTTTTGGAAACCCCAATGAAAAAGTAGCAACTGCACGGTTTCTACTGTCAGATTGGCTCTAAGTGCCAAAAAGTGCTGAAAACGGGGAGATAAGCCTATTTTTGCAACAATGGTTAAAATCTTCAATTTTTCATCACAGATGTGTCCAAGATGCACAAAAGCGCTGGAAACGGTGAGATAAGCCTATTTTTGCAACTTTGGTTAAAATCTTCAATTTTTCATCACAGATGTGCCCAAGATGCCCAAAAGCGCTGGAAACGGTGAGATAAGCCTATTTTTGCAACTTTGGTTAAAATCTTCATTTTTTCATCACAGATATGCCCAAGGTGCACAAAAGTGCTGGAAACGGTGAGATAAGCCTAATTTTGCAACTTTGGTTAAAATCTTCAATTTTTCATCACAGATGTGCCCAAGATGCCCAAAAGCGCTGGAAACGGTGAGATAAGCCTATTTTTGCAACTTTGGTTAAAATCTTCATTTTTTCATCACAGATATGCCCAAGGTGCACAAAAGTGCTGGAAACGGTGAGATAAGCCTAATTTTGCAACAATGTTTAAGGTTTGGAGGTTTCATAGACTAAAGTTGAAAATCAGTGGTTTGACTGCCATAATGAAATAGGGTCACTAATCAACGTGTTTTCTCAAAAGGCCTTCACTCAATTTCCTTGATACTTAAAATGCATACAGTGGATTATAATAATGAAAAAGGATAATTTGAAATCTTGGTTTCAACTCTAAAGGAACTCTTTAAAAAAAAGATTTTAAGTTTTGGAAACCCCAATGAAAAAGTAGCAACTGCACGGTTTCTACTGTCAGATTGGCTCTAAGTGCCAAAAAGTGCTGGAAACGGGGAGATAAGCCTATTTTTGCAACAATGGTTAAAATCTTCAATTTTTCATCACAGATGTGTCCAAGATGCACAAAAGCGCTGGAAACGGTGAGATAAGCCTATTTTTGCAACTTTGGTTAAAATCTTCAATTTTTCATCACAGATGTGCCCAAGATGCACAAAAGCGCTGGAAACGGTGAGATAAGCCTATTTTTGCAACTTTGGTTAAAATCTTCAATTTTTCATCACAGATGTGCCCAAGATGCCCAAAAGCGCTGGAAACGGTGAGATAAGCCTATTTTTGCAACTTTGGTTAAAATCTTCATTTTTTCATCACAGATATGCCCAAGGTGCACAAAAGTGCTGGAAACGGTGAGATAAGCCTATTTTTGCAACTTTGGTTAAAATCTTCAATTTTTCATCACAGATGTGCCCAAGATGCCCAAAAGCGCTGGAAACGGTGAGATAAGCCTATTTTTGCAACTTTGGTTAAAATCTTCATTTTTTCATCACAGATATGCCCAAGGTGCACAAAAGTGCTGGAAACGGTGAGATAAGCCTAATTTTGCAACAATGTTTAAGGTTTGGAGGTTTCATAGACTAAAGTTGAAAATCAGTGGTTTGACTGCCATAATGAAATAGGGTCACTAATCAACGTGTTTTCTCAAAAGGTCTTCACTCAATTTCCTTCATACTTAAAATGCATACAGTGGATTATAATAATGAAAAAGGATAATTTGAAATCTTGGTTTCAACTCTAAAGGAACTCTTTAAAAAAAAGATTTTAAGTTTTGGAAACCCCAATGAAAAAGTAGCAACTGCACGGTTTCTACTGTCAGATTGGCTCTAAGTGCCAAAAAGTGCTGGAAACGGGGAGATAAGCCTATTTTTGCAACAATGGTTAAAATCTTCAATTTTTCATCACAGATGTGTCCAAGATGCACAAAAGCGCTGGAAACGGGGAGATAAGCCTATTTTTGCAACTTTGGTTAAAATCTTCAATTTTTCATCACAGATGTGCCCAAGATGCACAAAAGCGCTGGAAACGGTGAGATAAGCCTATTTTTGCAACTTTGGTTAAAATCTTCAATTTTTCATCACAGATGTGCCCAAGATGCCCAAAAGCGCTGGAAACGGTGAGATAAGCCTATTTTTGCAACTTTGGTTAAAATCTTCAATTTTTCATCACAGATGTGCCCAAGATGCCCAAAAGCGCTGGAAACGGTGAGATAAGCCTATTTTTGCAACTTTGGTTAAAATCTTCATTTTTTCATCACAGATATGCCCAAGGTGCACAAAAGTGCTGGAAACGGTGAGATAAGCCTAATTTTGCAACAATGTTTAAGGTTTGGAGGTTTCATAGACTAAAGTTGAAAATCAGTGGTTTGACTGCCATAATGAAATAGGGTCACTAATCAACGTGTTTTCTCAAAAGGCCTTCACTCAATTTCCTTGATACTTAAAATGCATACAGTGGATTATAATAATGAAAAAGGATAATTTGAAATCTTGGTTTCAACTCTAAAGGAACTCTTTAAAAAAAAGATTTTAAGTTTTGGAAACCCCAATGAAAAAGTAGCAACTGCACGGTTTCTACTGTCAGATTGGCTCTAAGTGCCAAAAAGTGCTGAAAACGGGGAGATAAGCCTATTTTTGCAACAATGGTTAAAATCTTCAATTTTTCATCACAGATGTGTCCAAGATGCACAAAAGCGCTGGAAACGGTGAGATAAGCCTATTTTTGCAACTTTGGTTAAAATCTTCAATTTTTCATCACAGATGTGCCCAAGATGCCCAAAAGCGCTGGAAACGGTGAGATAAGCCTATTTTTGCAACTTTGGTTAAAATCTTCATTTTTTCATCACAGATATGCCCAAGGTGCACAAAAGTGCTGGAAACGGTGAGATAAGCCTAATTTTGCAACTTTGGTTAAAATCTTCAATTTTTCATCACAGATGTGCCCAAGATGCCCAAAAGCGCTGGAAACGGTGAGATAAGCCTATTTTTGCAACTTTGGTTAAAATCTTCATTTTTTCATCACAGATATGCCCAAGGTGCACAAAAGTGCTGGAAACGGTGAGATAAGCCTAATTTTGCAACAATGTTTAAGGTTTGGAGGTTTCATAGACTAAAGTTGAAAATCAGTGGTTTGACTGCCATAATGAAATAGGGTCACTAATCAACGTGTTTTCTCAAAAGGCCTTCACTCAATTTCCTTGATACTTAAAATGCATACAGTGGATTATAATAATGAAAAAGGATAATTTGAAATCTTGGTTTCAACTCTAAAGGAACTCTTTAAAAAAAAGATTTTAAGTTTTGGAAACCCCAATGAAAAAGTAGCAACTGCACGGTTTCTACTGTCAGATTGGCTCTAAGTGCCAAAAAGTGCTGGAAACGGGGAGATAAGCCTATTTTTGCAACAATGGTTAAAATCTTCAATTTTTCATCACAGATGTGTCCAAGATGCACAAAAGCGCTGGAAACGGTGAGATAAGCCTATTTTTGCAACTTTGGTTAAAATCTTCAATTTTTCATCACAGATGTGCCCAAGATGCACAAAAGCGCTGGAAACGGTGAGATAAGCCTATTTTTGCAACTTTGGTTAAAATCTTCAATTTTTCATCACAGATGTGCCCAAGATGCCCAAAAGCGCTGGAAACGGTGAGATAAGCCTATTTTTGCAACTTTGGTTAAAATCTTCAATTTTTCATCACAGATGTGCCCAAGATGCCCAAAAGCGCTGTAAACGGTGAGATAAGCCTATTTTTGCAACTTTGATTAAAATCTTCATTTTTTCATCACAGATATGCCCAAGGTGCACAAAAGTGCTGGAAACGGTGAGATAAGCCTAATTTTGCAACAATGTTTAAGGTTTGGAGGTTTCATAGACTAAAGTTGAAAATCAGTGGTTTGACTGCCATAATGAAATAGGGTCACTAATCAACGTGTTTTCTCAAAAGGCCTTCACTCAATTTCCTTCATACTTAAAATGCATACAGTGGATTATAATAATGAAAAAGGATAATTTGAAATCTTGGTTTCAACTCTAAAGGAACTCTTTAAAAAAAAGATTTTAAGTTTTGGAAACCCCAATGAAAAAGTAGCAACTGCACGGTTTCTACTGTCAGATTCGCTCTAAGTGCCAAAAAGTGCTGGAAACGGGGAGATAAGCCTATTTTTGCAACAATGGTTAAAATCTTCAATTTTTCATCACAGATGTGTCCAAGATGCACAAAATCGCTGGAAACGGTGAGATAAGCCTATTTTTGCAGCTTTGGTTAAAATCTTCAATTTTTCATCACAGATGTGCCCAAGATGCCCAAAAGCGCTGGAAACGGTGAGATAAGCCTATTTTTGCAACTTTGGTTAAAATCTTCATTTTTTTATCACAGATATGCCCAAGGTGCACAAAAGTGCTGGAAACGGTGAGATAAGCCTAATTTTGCAACAATGTTTAAGGTTTGGAGGTTTCATAGACTAAAGTTGAAAATCAGTGGTTTGACTGCCATAATGAAATAGGGTCACTAATCAACGTGTTTTCTCAAAAGGCCTTCACTCAATTTCCTTCATACTTAAAATGCATACAGTGGATTATAATAATGAAAAAGGATAATTTGAAATCTTGGTTTCAACTCTAAAGGAACTCTTTAAAAAAAAGATTTTAAGTTTTGGAAACCCCAATGAAAAAGTAGCAACTGCACGGTTTCTACTGTCAGATTCGCTCTAAGTGCCAAAAAGTGCTGGAAACGGGGAGATAAGCCTATTTTTGCAACAATGGTTAAAATCTTCAATTTTTCATCACAGATGTGCCCAAGATGCACAAAAGCGCTGGAAACGGTGAGATAAGCCTATTTTTGCAACTTTGGTTAAAATCTTCAATTTTTCATCACAGATGTGCCCAAGATGCACAAAAGCGCTGGAAACGGTGAGATAAGCCTATTTTTGCAACTTTGGTTAAAATCTTCAATTTTTCATCACAGATGTGCCCAAGATGCCCAAAAGCGCTGGAAACGGTGAGATAAGCCTATTTTTGCAACTTTGGTTAAAATCTTCAATTTTTCATCACAGATGTGCCCAAGATGCCCAAAAGCGCTGGAAACGGTGAGATAAGCCTATTTTTGCAACTTTGGTTAAAATCTTCATTTTTTCATCACAGATATGCCCAAGGTGCACAAAAGTGCTGGAAACGGTGAGATAAGCCTAATTTTGCAACAATGTTTAAGGTTTGGAGGTTTCATAGACTAAAGTTGAAAATCAGTGGTTTGACTGCCATAATGAAATAGGGTCACTAATCAACGTGTTTTCTCAAAAGGCCTTCACTCAATTTCCTTGATACTTAAAATGCATACAGTGGATTATAATAATGAAAAAGGATAATTTGAAATCTTGGTTTCAACTCTAAAGGAACTCTTTAAAAAAAAGATTTTAAGTTTTGGAAACCCCAATGAAAAAGTAGCAACTGCACGGTTTCTACTGTCAGATTGGCTCTAAGTGCCAAAAAGTGCTGAAAACGGTGAGATAAGCCTATTTTTGCAACTTTGGTTAAAATCTTCAATTTTTCATCACAGATGTGCCCAAGATGCACAAAAGCGCTGGAAACGGTGAGATAAGCCTATTTTTGCAACTTTGGTTAAAATCTTCAATTTTTCATCACAGATGTGCCCAAGATGCCCAAAAGCGCTGGAAACGGTGAGATAAGCCTATTTTTGCAACTTTGGTTAAAATCTTCAATTTTTCATCACAGATGTGCCCAAGATG
Organism: Pleuronectes platessa; assembly: GCF_947347685.1. NCBI lineage: Eukaryota > Metazoa > Chordata > Actinopteri > Pleuronectiformes > Pleuronectidae > Pleuronectes > Pleuronectes platessa. Next base: position 464,238 of record NW_026519048.1, on the reverse strand, counting down.
CCCAAAAGCGCTGGAAACGGTGAGATAAGCCTATTTTTGCAACTTTGGTTAAAATCTTCATTTTTTCATCACAGATATGCCCAAGGTGCACAAAAGTGCTGGAAACGGTGAGATAAGCCTAATTTTGCAACAATGTTTAAGGTTTGGAGGTTTCATAGACTAAAGTTGAAAATCAGTGGTTTGACTGCCATAATGAAATAGGGTCACTAATCAACGTGTTTTCTCAAAAGGTCTTCACTCAATTTCCTTCATACTTAAAATGCATACAGTGGATTATAATAATGAAAAAGGATAATTTGAAATCTTGGTTTCAACTCTAAAGGAACTCTTTAAAAAAAAGATTTTAAGTTTTGGAAACCCCAATGAAAAAGTAGCAACTGCACGGTTTCTACTGTCAGATTGGCTCTAAGTGCCAAAAAGTGCTGGAAACGGGGAGATAAGCCTATTTTTGCAACAATGGTTAAAATCTTCAATTTTTCATCACAGATGTGTCCAAGATGCACAAAAGCGCTGGAAACGGGGAGATAAGCCTATTTTTGCAACTTTGGTTAAAATCTTCAATTTTTCATCACAGATGTGCCCAAGATGCACAAAAGCGCTGGAAACGGTGAGATAAGCCTATTTTTGCAACTTTGGTTAAAATCTTCAATTTTTCATCACAGATGTGCCCAAGATGCCCAAAAGCGCTGGAAACGGTGAGATAAGCCTATTTTTGCAACTTTGGTTAAAATCTTCAATTTTTCATCACAGATGTGCCCAAGATGCCCAAAAGCGCTGGAAACGGTGAGATAAGCCTATTTTTGCAACTTTGGTTAAAATCTTCATTTTTTCATCACAGATATGCCCAAGGTGCACAAAAGTGCTGGAAACGGTGAGATAAGCCTAATTTTGCAACAATGTTTAAGGTTTGGAGGTTTCATAGACTAAAGTTGAAAATCAGTGGTTTGACTGCCATAATGAAATAGGGTCACTAATCAACGTGTTTTCTCAAAAGGCCTTCACTCAATTTCCTTGATACTTAAAATGCATACAGTGGATTATAATAATGAAAAAGGATAATTTGAAATCTTGGTTTCAACTCTAAAGGAACTCTTTAAAAAAAAGATTTTAAGTTTTGGAAACCCCAATGAAAAAGTAGCAACTGCACGGTTTCTACTGTCAGATTGGCTCTAAGTGCCAAAAAGTGCTGAAAACGGGGAGATAAGCCTATTTTTGCAACAATGGTTAAAATCTTCAATTTTTCATCACAGATGTGTCCAAGATGCACAAAAGCGCTGGAAACGGTGAGATAAGCCTATTTTTGCAACTTTGGTTAAAATCTTCAATTTTTCATCACAGATGTGCCCAAGATGCACAAAAGCGCTGGAAACGGTGAGATAAGCCTATTTTTGCAACTTTGGTTAAAATCTTCAATTTTTCATCACAGATGTGCCCAAGATGCCCAAAAGCGCTGGAAACGGTGAGATAAGCCTATTTTTGCAACTTTGGTTAAAATCTTCAATTTTTCATCACAGATGTGCCCAAGATGCCCAAAAGCGCTGGAAACGGTGAGATAAGCCTATTTTTGCAACTTTGGTTAAAATCTTCATTTTTTCATCACAGATATGCCCAAGGTGCACAAAAGTGCTGGAAACGGTGAGATAAGCCTAATTTTGCAACAATGTTTAAGGTTTGGAGGTTTCATAGACTAAAGTTGAAAATCAGTGGTTTGACTGCCATAATGAAATAGGGTCACTAATCAACTTGTTTTCTCAAAAGGCCTTCACTCAATTTCCTTCATACTTAAAATGCATACAGTGGATTATAATAATGAAAAAGGATAATTTGAAATCTTGGTTTCAACTCTAAAGGAACTCTTTAAAAAAAAGATTTTAAGTTTTGGAAACCCCAATGAAAAAGTAGCAACTGCACGGTTTCTACTGTCAGATTGGCTCTAAGTGCCAAAAAGTGCTGGAAACGGGGAGATAAGCCTATTTTTGCAACAATGGTTAAAATCTTCAATTTTTCATCACAGATGTGTCCAAGATGCACAAAAGCGCTGGAAACGGGGAGATAAGCCTATTTTTGCAACTTTGGTTAAAATCTTCAATTTTTCATCACAGATGTGCCCAAGATGCACAAAAGCGCTGGAAACGGTGAGATAAGCCTATTTTTGCAACTTTGGTTAAAATCTTCAATTTTTCATCACAGATGTGCCCAAGATGCCCAAAAGCGCTGGAAACGGTGAGATAAGCCTATTTTTTTAACTTTGGTTAAAATCTTCAATTTTTCATCACAGATGTGCCCAAGATGCCCAAAAGCGCTGGAAACGGTGAGATAAGCCTATTTTTGCAACTTTGGTTAAAATCTTCATTTTTTCATCACAGATATGCCCAAGGTGCACAAAAGTGCTGGAAACGGTGAGATAAGCCTAATTTTGCAACAATGTTTAAGGTTTGGAGGTTTCATAGACTAAAGTTGAAAATCAGTGGTTTGACTGCCATAATGAAATAGGGTCACTAATCAACGTGTTTTCTCAAAAGGCCTTCACTCAATTTCCTTCATACTTAAAATGCATACAGTGGATTATAATAATGAAAAAGGATAATTTGAAATCTTGGTTTCAACTCTAAAGGAACTCTTTAAAAAAAAGATTTTAAGTTTTGGAAACCCCAATGAAAAAGTAGCAACTGCACGGTTTCTACTGTCAGATTCGCTCTAAGTGCCAAAAAGTGCTGGAAACGGGGAGATAAGCCTATTTTTGCAACAATGGTTAAAATCTTCAATTTTTCATCACAGATGTGTCCAAGATGCACAAAAGCGCTGGAAACGGTGAGATAAGCCTATTTTTGCAACTTTGGTTAAAATCTTCAATTTTTCATCACAGATGTGCCCAAGATGCCCAAAAGCGCTGGAAACGGTGAGATAAGCCTATTTTTGCAACTTTGGTTAAAATCTTCATTTTTTCATCACAGATATGCCCAAGGTGCACAAAAGTGCTGGAAACGGTGAGATAAGCCTAATTTTGCAACAATGTTTAAGGTTTGGAGGTTTCATAGACTAAAGTTGAAAATCAGTGGTTTGACTGCCATAATGAAATAGGGTCACTAATCAACGTGTTTTCTCAAAAGGCCTTCACTCAATTTCCTTGATACTTAAAATGCATACAGTGGATTATAATAATGAAAAAGGATAATTTGAAATCTTGGTTTCAACTCTAAAGGAACTCTTTAAAAAAAAGATTTTAAGTTTTGGAAACCCCAATGAAAAAGTAGCAACTGCACGGTTTCTACTGTCAGATTGGCTCTAAGTGCCAAAAAGTGCTGGAAACGGGGAGATAAGCCTATTTTTGCAACAATGGTTAAAATCTTCAATTTTTCATCACAGATGTGTCCAAGATGCACAAAAGCGCTGGAAACGGTGAGATAAGCCTATTTTTGCAACTTTGGTTAAAATCTTCAATTTTTCATCACAGATGTGCCCAAGATGCACAAAAGCGCTGGAAACGGTGAGATAAGCCTATTTTTGCAACTTTGGTTAAAATCTTCAATTTTTCATCACAGATGTGCCCAAGATGCCCAAAAGCGCTGGAAACGGTGAGATAAGCCTATTTTTGCAACTTTGGTTAAAATCTTCAATTTTTCATCACAGATGTGCCCAAGATGCCCAAAAGCGCTGGAAACGGTGAGATAAGCCTATTTTTGCAACTTTGGTTAAAATCTTCATTTTTTCATCACAGATATGCCCAAGGTGCACAAAAGTGCTGGAAACGGTGAGATAAGCCTAATTTTGCAACAATGTTTAAGGTTTGGAGGTTTCATAGACTAAAGTTGAAAATCAGTGGTTTGACTGCCATAATGAAATAGGGTCACTAATCAACGTGTTTTCTCAAAAGGCCTTCACTCAATTTCCTTCATACTTAAAATGCATACAGTGGATTATAATAATGAAAAAGGATAATTTGAAATCTTGGTTTCAACTCTAAAGGAACTCTTTAAAAAAAAGATTTTAAGTTTTGTAAACCCCAATGAAAAAGTAGCAACTGCACGGTTTCTACTGTCAGATTCGCTCTAAGTGCCAAAAAGTGCTGGAAACGGGGAGATAAGCCTATTTTTGCAACAATGGTTAAAATCTTCAATTTTTCATCACAGATGTGTCCAAGATGCACAAAAGCGCTGGAAACGGTGAGATAAGCCTATTTTTGCAACTTTGGTTAAAATCTTCAATTTTTCATCACAGATGTGCCCAAGATGCCCAAAAGCGCTGGAAACGGTGAGATAAGCCTATTTTTGCAACTTTGGTTAAAATCTTCATTTTTTCATCACAGATATGCCCAAGGTGCACAAAAGTGCTGGAAACGGTGAGATAAGCCTAATTTTGCAACAATGTTTAAGGTTTGGAGGTTTCATAGACTAAAGTTGAAAATCAGTGGTTTGACTGCCATAATGAAATAGGGTCACTAATCAACGTGTTTTCTCAAAAGGCCTTCACTCAATTTCCTTGATACTTAAAATGCATACAGTGGATTATAATAATGAAAAAGGATAATTTGAAATCTTGGTTTCAACTCTAAAGGAACTCTTTAAAAAAAAGATTTTAAGTTTTGGAAACCCCAATGAAAAAGTAGCAACTGCACGGTTTCTACTGTCAGATTGGCTCTAAGTGCCAAAAAGTGCTGGAAACGGGGAGATAAGCCTATTTTTGCAACAATGGTTAAAATCTTCAATTTTTCATCACAGATGTGTCCAAGATGCACAAAAGCGCTGGAAACGGTGAGATAAGCCTATTTTTTCAACTTTGGTTAAAATCTTCAATTTTTCATCACAGATGTGCCCAAGATGCACAAAAGCGCTGGAAACGGTGAGATAAGCCTATTTTTGCAACTTTGGTTAAAATCTTCAATTTTTCATCACAGATGTGCCCAAGATGCCCAAAAGCGCTGGAAACGGTGAGATAAGCCTATTTTTGCAACTTTGGTTAAAATCTTCAATTTTTCATCACAGATGTGCCCAAGATGCCCAAAAGCGCTGGAAACGGTGAGATAAGCCTATTTTTGCAACTTTGGTTAAAATCTTCATTTTTTCATCACAGATATGCCCAAGGTGCACAAAAGTGCTGGAAACGGTGAGATAAGCCTAATTTTGCAACAATGTTTAAGGTTTGGAGGTTTCATAGACTAAAGTTGAAAATCAGTGGTTTGACTGCCATAATGAAATAGGGTCACTAATCAACGTGTTTTCTCAAAAGGCCTTCACTCAATTTCCTTCATACTTAAAATGCATACAGTGGATTATAATAATGAAAAAGGATAATTTGAAATCTTGGTTTCAACTCTAAAGGAACTCTTTAAAAAAAAGATTTTAAGTTTTGGAAACCCCAATGAAAAAGTAGCAACTGCACGGTTTCTACTGTCAGATTGGCTCTAAGTGCCAAAAAGTGCTGGAAACGGGGAGATAAGCCTATTTTTGCAACAATGGTTAAAATCTTCAATTTTTCATCACAGATGTGCCCAAGATGCACAAAAGCGCTGGAAACGGTGAGATAAGCCTATTTTTGCAACTTTGGTTAAAATCTTCATTTTTTCATCACAGATATGCCCAAGGTGCACAAAAGTGCTGGAAACGGTGAGATAAGCCTAATTTTGCAACAATGTTTAAGGTTTGGAGGTTTCATAGACTAAAGTTGAAAATCAGTGGTTTGACTGCCATAATGAAATAGGGTCACTAATCAACGTGTTTTCTCAAAAGGCCTTCACTCAATTTCCTTGATACTTAAAATGCATACAGTGGATTATAATAATGAAAAAGGATAATTTGAAATCTTGGTTTCAACTCTAAAGGAACTCTTTAAAAAAAAGATTTTAAGTTTTGGAAACCCCAATGAAAAAGTAGCAACTGCACGGTTTCTACTGTCAGATTGGCTCTAAGTGCCAAAAAGTGCTGGAAACGGGGAGATAAGCCTATTTTTGCAACAATGGTTAAAATCTTCAATTTTTCATCACAGATGTGTCCAAGATGCACAAAAGCGCTGGAAACGGTGAGATAAGCCTATTTTTGCAACTTTGGTTAAAATCTTCAATTTTTCATCACAGATGTGCCCAAGATGCACAAAAGCGCTGGAAACTGTGAGATAAGCCTATTTTTGCAACTTTGGTTAAAATCTTCAATTTTTCATCACAGATGTGCCCAAGATGCCCAAAAGCGCTGGAAACGGTGAGATAAGCCTATTTTTGCAACTTTGGTTAAAATCTTCAATTTTTCATCACAGATGTGCCCAAGATGCCCAAAAGCGCTGGAAACGGTGAGATAAGCCTATTTTTGCAACTTTGGTTAAAATCTTCATTTTTTCATCACAGATATGCCCAAGGTGCACAAAAGTGCTGGAAACGGTGAGATAAGCCTAATTTTGCAACAATGTTTAAGGTTTGGAGGTTTCATAGACTAAAGTTGAAAATCAGTGGTTTGACTGCCATAATGAAATAGGGTCACTAATCAACGTGTTTTCTCAAAAGGCCTTCACTCAATTTCCTTCATACTTAAAATGCATACAGTGGATTATAATAATGAAAAAGGATAATTTGAAATCTTGGTTTCAACTCTAAAGGAACTCTTTAAAAAAAAGATTTTAAGTTTTGGAAACCCCAATGAAAAAGTAGCAACTGCACGGTTTCTACTGTCAGATTCGCTCTAAGTGCCAAAAAGTGCTGGAAACGGGGAGATAAGCCTATTTTTGCAACAATGGTTAAAATCTTCAATTTTTCATCACAGATGTGTCCAAGATGCACAAAAGCGCTGGAAACGGTGAGATAAGCCTATTTTTGCAACTTTGGTTAAAATCTTCAATTTTTCATCACAGATGTGCCCAAGATGCCCAAAAGCGCTGGAAACGGTGAGATAAGCCTATTTTTGCAACTTTGGTTAAAATCTTCATTTTTTCATCACAGATATGCCCAAGGTGCACAAAAGTGCTGGAAACGGTGAGATAAGCCTAATTTTGCAACAATGTTTAAGGTTTGGAGGTTTCATAGACTAAAGTTGAAAATCAGTGGTTTGACTGCCATAATGAAATAGGGTCACTAATCAACGTGTTTTCTCAAAAGGCCTTCACTCAATTTCCTTCATACTTAAAATGCATACAGTGGATTATAATAATGAAAAAGGATAATTTGAAATCTTGGTTTCAACTCTAAAGGAACTCTTTAAAAAAAAGATTTTAAGTTTTGGAAACCCCAATGAAAAAGTAGCAACTGCACGGTTTCTACTGTCAGATTCGCTCTAAGTGCCAAAAAGTGCTGGAAACGGGGAGATAAGCCTATTTTTGCAACAATGGTTAAAATCTTCAATTTTTCATCACAGATGTGCCCAAGATGCACAAAAGCGCTGGAAACGGTGAGATAAGCCTATTTTTGCAACTTTGGTTAAAATCTTCAATTTTTCATCACAGATGTGCCCAAGATGCACAAAAGCGCTGGAAACGGTGAGATAAGCCTATTTTTGCAACTTTGGTTAAAATCTTCAATTTTTCATCACAGATGTGCCCAAGATGCCCAAAAGCGCTGGAAACGGTGAGATAAGCCTATTTTTGCAACTTTGGTTAAAATCTTCAATTTTTCATCACAGATGTGCCCAAGATGCCCAAAAGCGCTGGAAACGGTGAGATAAGCCTATTTTTGCAACTTTGGTTAAAATCTTCATTTTTTCATCACAGATATGCCCAAGGTGCACAAAAGTGCTGGAAACGGTGAGATAAGCCTAATTTTGCAACAATGTTTAAGGTTTGGAGGTTTCATAGACTAAAGTTGAAAATCAGTGGTTTGACTGCCATAATGAAATAGGGTCACTAATCAACGTGTTTTCTCAAAAGGCCTTCACTCAATTTCCTTGATACTTAAAATGCATACAGTGGATTATAATAATGAAAAAGGATAATTTGAAATCTTGGTTTCAACTCTAAAGGAACTCTTTAAAAAAAAGATTTTAAGTTTTGGAAACCCCAATGAAAAAGTAGCAACTGCACGGTTTCTACTGTCAGATTGGCTCTAAGTGCCAAAAAGTGCTGAAAACGGGGAGATAAGCCTATTTTTGCAACAATGGTTAAAATCTTCAATTTTTCATCACAGATGTGTCCAAGATGCACAAAAGCGCTGGAAACGGTGAGATAAGCCTATTTTTGCAACTTTGGTTAAAATCTTCAATTTTTCATCACAGATGTGCCCAAGATGCCCAAAAGCGCTGGAAACGGTGAGATAAGCCTATTTTTGCAACTTTGGTTAAAATCTTCATTTTTTCATCACAGATATGCCCAAGGTGCACAAAAGTGCTGGAAACGGTGAGATAAGCCTAATTTTGCAACAATGTTTAAGGTTTGGAGGTTTCATAGACTAAAGTTGAAAATCAGTGGTTTGACTGCCATAATGAAATAGGGTCACTAATCAACGTGTTTTCTCAAAAGGCCTTCACTCAATTTCCTTGATACTTAAAATGCATACAGTGGATTATAATAATGAAAAAGGATAATTTGAAATCTTGGTTTCAACTCTAAAGGAACTCTTTAAAAAAAAGATTTTAAGTTTTGGAAACCCCAATGAAAAAGTAGCAACTGCACGGTTTCTACTGTCAGATTCGCTCTAAGTGCCAAAAAGTGCTGGAAACGGGGAGATAAGCCTATTTTTGCAACAATGGTTAAAATCTTCAATTTTTCATCACAGATGTGTCCAAGATGCACAAAAGCGCTGGAAACGGTGAGATAAGCCTATTTTTGCAACTTTGGTTAAAATCTTCAATTTTTCATCACAGATGTGCCCAAGATGCACAAAAGCGCTGGAAACGGTGAGATAAGCCTATTTTTGCAACTTTGGTTAAAATCTTCAATTTTTCATCACAGATGTGCCCAAGATGCACAAAAGCGCTGGAAACGGTGAGATAAGCCTATTTTTGCAACTTTGGTTAAAATCTTCAATTTTTCATCACAGATGTGCCCAAGATGCCCAAAAGCGCTGGAAACGGTGAGATAAGCCTATTTTTGCAACTTTGGTTAAAATCTTCAATTTTTCATCACAGATGTGCCCAAGATGCCCAAAAGCGCTGGAAACGGTGAGATAAGCCTATTTTTGCAACTTTGGTTAAAATCTTCAATTTTTCATCACAGATGTGCCCAAGATGCCCAAAAGCGCTGGAAACGGTGAGATAAGCCTATTTTTGCAACTTTGGTTAAAATCTTCATTTTTTCATCACAGATATGCCCAAGGTGCACAAAAGTGCTGGAAACGGTGAGATAAGCCTAATTTTGCAACAATGTTTAAGGTTTGGAGGTTTCATAGACTAAAGTTGAAAATCAGTGGTTTGACTGCCATAATGAAATAGGGTCACTAATCAACGTGTTTTCTCAAAAGGCCTTCACTCAATTTCCTTGATACTTAAAATGCATACAGTGGATTATAATAATGAAAAAGGATAATTTGAAATCTTGGTTTCAACTCTAAAGGAACTCTTTAAAAAAAAGATTTTAAGTTTTGGAAACCCCAATGAAAAAGTAGCAACTGCACGGTTTCTACTGTCAGATTGGCTCTAAGTGCCAAAAAGTGCTGGAAACGGGGAGATAAGCCTATTTTTGCAACAATGGTTAAAATCTTCAATTTTTCATCACAGATGTGTCCAAGATGCACAAAAGCGCTGGAAACGGTGAGATAAGCCTATTTTTGCAACTTTGGTTAAAATCTTCAATTTTTCATCACAGATGTGCCCAAGATGCACAAAAGCGCTGGAAACGGTGAGATAAGCCTATTTTTGCAACTTTGGTTAAAATCTTCAATTTTTCATCACAGATGTGCCCAAGATGCCCAAAAGCGCTGGAAACGGTGAGATAAGCCTATTTTTGCAACTTTGGTTAAAATCTTCAATTTTTCATCACAGATGTGCCCAAGATGCCCAAAAGCGCTGGAAACGGTGAGATAAGCCTATTTTTGCAACTTTGGTTAAAATCTTCATTTTTTCATCACAGATATGCCCAAGGTGCACAAAAGTGCTGGAAACGGTGAGATAAGCCTAATTTTGCAACAATGTTTAAGGTTTGGAGGTTTCATAGACTAAAGTTGAAAATCAGTGGTTTGACTGCCATAATGAAATAGGGTCACTAATCAACGTGTTTTCTCAAAAGGCCTTCACTCAATTTCCTTCATACTTAAAATGCATACAGTGGATTATAATAATGAAAAAGGATAATTTGAAATCTTGGTTTCAACTCTAAAGGAACTCTTTAAAAAAAAGATTTTAAGTTTTGGAAACCCCAATGAAAAAGTAGCAACTGCACGGTTTCTACTGTCAGATTGGCTCTAAGTGCCAAAAAGTGCTGGAAACGGGGAGATAAGCCTATTTTTGCAACAATGGTTAAAATCTTCAATTTTTCATCACAGATGTGTCCAAGATGCACAAAAGCGCTGGAAACGGTGAGATAAGCCTATTTTTGCAACTTTGGTTAAAATCTTCAATTTTTCATCACAGATGTGCCCAAGATGCACAAAAGCGCTGGAAACGGTGAGATAAGCCTATTTTTGCAACTTTGGTTAAAATCTTCAATTTTTCATCACAGATGTGCCCAAGATGCCCAAAAGCGCTGGAAACGGTGAGATAAGCCTATTTTTGCAACTTTGGTTAAAATCTTCAATTTTTCATCACAGATGTGCCCAAGATGCCCAAAAGCGCTGGAAACGGTGAGATAAGCCTATTTTTGCAACTTTGGTTAAAATCTTCATTTTTTCATCACAGATATGCCCAAGGTGCACAAAAGTGCTGGAAACGGTGAGATAAGCCTAATTTTGCAACAATGTTTAAGGTTTGGAGGTTTCATAGACTAAAGTTGAAAATCAGTGGTTTGACTGCCATAATGAAATAGGGTCACTAATCAACGTGTTTTCTCAAAAGGCCTTCACTCAATTTCCTTCATACTTAAAATGCATACAGTGGATTATAATAATGAAAAAGGATAATTTGAAATCTTGGTTTCAACTCTAAAGGAACTCTTTAAAAAAAAGATTTTAAGTTTTGGAAACCCCAATGAAAAAGTAGCAACTGCACGGTTTCTACTGTCAGATTCGCTCTAAGTGCCAAAAAGTGCTGGAAACGGGGAGATAAGCCTATTTTTGCAACAATGGTTAAAATCTTCAATTTTTCATCACAGATGTGTCCAAGATGCACAAAAGCGCTGGAAACGGTGAGATAAGCCTATTTTTGCAACTTTGGTTAAAATCTTCAATTTTTCATCACAGATGTGCCCAAGATGCCCAAAAGCGCTGGAAACGGTGAGATAAGCCTATTTTTGCAACTTTGGTTAAAATCTTCATTTTTTCATCACAGATATGCCCAAGGTGCACAAAAGTGCTGGAAACGGTGAGATAAGCCTAATTTTGCAACAATGTTTAAGGTTTGGAGGTTTCATAGACTAAAGTTGAAAATCAGTGGTTTGACTGCCATAATGAAATAGGGTCACTAATCAACGTGTTTTCTCAAAAGGCCTTCACTCAATTTCCTTCATACTTAAAATGCATACAGTGGATTATAATAATGAAAAAGGATAATTTGAAATCTTGGTTTCAACTCTAAAGGAACTCTTTAAAAAAAAGATTTTAAGTTTTGGAAACCCCAATGAAAAAGTAGCAACTGCACGGTTTCTACTGTCAGATTCGCTCTAAGTGCCAAAAAGTGCTGGAAACGGGGAGATAAGCCTATTTTTGCAACAATGGTTAAAATCTTCAATTTTTCATCACAGATGTGCCCAAGATGCACAAAAGCGCTGGAAACGGTGAGATAAGCCTATTTTTGCAACTTTGGTTAAAATCTTCAATTTTTCATCACAGATGTGCCCAAGATGCACAAAAGCGCTGGAAACGGTGAGATAAGCCTATTTTTGCAACTTTGGTTAAAATCTTCAATTTTTCATCACAGATGTGCCCAAGATGCCCAAAAGCGCTGGAAACGGTGAGATAAGCCTATTTTTGCAACTTTGGTTAAAATCTTCAATTTTTCATCACAGATGTGCCCAAGATGCCCAAAAGCGCTGGAAACGGTGAGATAAGCCTATTTTTGCAACTTTGGTTAAAATCTTCATTTTTTCATCACAGATATGCCCAAGGTGCACAAAAGTGCTGGAAACGGTGAGATAAGCCTAATTTTGCAACAATGTTTAAGGTTTGGAGGTTTCATAGACTAAAGTTGAAAATCAGTGGTTTGACTGCCATAATGAAATAGGGTCACTAATCAACGTGTTTTCTCAAAAGGCCTTCACTCAATTTCCTTGATACTTAAAATGCATACAGTGGATTATAATAATGAAAAAGGATAATTTGAAATCTTGGTTTCAACTCTAAAGGAACTCTTTAAAAAAAAGATTTTAAGTTTTGGAAACCCCAATGAAAAAGTAGCAACTGCACGGTTTCTACTGTCAGATTGGCTCTAAGTGCCAAAAAGTGCTGAAAACGGGGAGATAAGCCTATTTTTGCAACAATGGTTAAAATCTTCAATTTTTCATCACAGATGTGTCCAAGATGCACAAAAGCGCTGGAAACGGTGAGATAAGCCTATTTTTGCAACTTTGGTTAAAATCTTCAATTTTTCATCACAGATGTGCCCAAGATGCCCAAAAGCGCTGGAAACGGTGAGATAAGCCTATTTTTGCAACTTTGGTTAAAATCTTCATTTTTTCATCACAGATATGCCCAAGGTGCACAAAAGTGCTGGAAACGGTGAGATAAGCCTAATTTTGCAACAATGTTTAAGGTTTGGAGGTTTCATAGACTAAAGTTGAAAATCAGTGGTTTGACTGCCATAATGAAATAGGGTCACTAATCAACGTGTTTTCTCAAAAGGCCTTCACTCAATTTCCTTGATACTTAAAATGCATACAGTGGATTATAATAATGAAAAAGGATAATTTGAAATCTTGGTTTCAACTCTAAAGGAACTCTTTAAAAAAAAGATTTTAAGTTTTGGAAACCCCAATGAAAAAGTAGCAACTGCACGGTTTCTACTGTCAGATTCGCTCTAAGTGCCAAAAAGTGCTGGAAACGGGGAGATAAGCCTATTTTTGCAACAATGGTTAAAATCTTCAATTTTTCATCACAGATGTGTCCAAGATGCACAAAAGCGCTGGAAACGGTGAGATAAGCCTATTTTTGCAACTTTGGTTAAAATCTTCAATTTTTCATCACAGATGTGCCCAAGATGCACAAAAGCGCTGGAAACGGTGAGATAAGCCTATTTTTGCAACTTTGGTTAAAATCTTCAATTTTTCATCACAGATGTGCCCAAGATGCACAAAAGCGCTGGAAACGGTGAGATAAGCCTATTTTTGCAACTTTGGTTAAAATCTTCAATTTTTCATCACAGATGTGCCCAAGATGCCCAAAAGCGCTGGAAACGGTGAGATAAGCCTATTTTTGCAACTTTGGTTAAAATCTTCAATTTTTCATCACAGATGTGCCCAAGATGCCCAAAAGCGCTGGAAACGGTGAGATAAGCCTATTTTTGCAACTTTGGTTAAAATCTTCAATTTTTCATCACAGATGTGCCCAAGATGCCCAAAAGCGCTGGAAACGGTGAGATAAGCCTATTTTTGCAACTTTGGTTAAAATCTTCATTTTTTCATCACAGATATGCCCAAGGTGCACAAAAGTGCTGGAAACGGTGAGATAAGCCTAATTTTGAAACAATGTTTAAGGTTTGGAGGTTTCATAGACTAAAGTTGAAAATCAGTGGTTTGACTGCCATAATGAAATAGGGTCACTAATCAACGTGTTTTCTCAAAAGGCCTTCACTCAATTTCCTTGATACTTAAAATGCATACAGTGGATTATAATAATGAAAAAGGATAATTTGAAATCTTGGTTTCAACTCTAAAGGAACTCTTTAAAAAAAAGATTTTAAGTTTTGGAAACCCCAATGAAAAAGTAGCAACTGCACGGTTTCTACTGTCAGATTGGCTCTAAGTGCCAAAAAGTGCTGGAAACGGGGAGATAAGCCTATTTTTGCAACAATGGTTAAAATCTTCAATTTTTCATCACAGATGTGTCCAAGATGCACAAAAGCGCTGGAAACGGTGAGATAAGCCTATTTTTGCAACTTTGGTTAAAATCTTCAATTTTTCATCACAGATGTGCCCAAGATGCACAAAAGCGCTGGAAACGGTGAGATAAGCCTATTTTTGCAACTTTGGTTAAAATCTTCAATTTTTCATCACAGATGTGCCCAAGATGCCCAAAAGCGCTGGAAACGGTGAGATAAGCCTATTTTTGCAACTTTGGTTAAAATCTTCAATTTTTCATCACAGATGTGCCCAAGATGCCCAAAAGCGCTGGAAACGGTGAGATAAGCCTATTTTTGCAACTTTGGTTAAAATCTTCATTTTTTCATCACAGATATGCCCAAGGTGCACAAAAGTGCTGGAAACGGTGAGATAAGCCTAATTTTGCAACAATGTTTAAGGTTTGGAGGTTTCATAGACTAAAGTTGAAAATCAGTGGTTTGACTGCCATAATGAAATAGGGTCACTAATCAACGTGTTTTCTCAAAAGGCCTTCACTCAATTTCCTTCATACTTAAAATGCATACAGTGGATTATAATAATGAAAAAGGATAATTTGAAATCTTGGTTTCAACTCTAAAGGAACTCTTTAAAAAAAAGATTTTAAGTTTTGGAAACCCCAATGAAAAAGTAGCAACTGCACGGTTTCTACTGTCAGATTCGCTCTAAGTGCCAAAAAGTGCTGAAAACGGGGAGATAAGCCTATTTTTGCAACAATGGTTAAAATCTTCAATTTTTCATCACAGATGTGTCCAAGATGCACAAAAGCGCTGGAAACGGTGAGATAAGCCTATTTTTGCAACTTTGGTTAAAATCTTCAATTTTTCATCACAGATGTGCCCAAGATGCACAAAAGCGCTGGAAACGGTGAGATAAGCCTATTTTTGCAACTTTGGTTAAAATCTTCAATTTTTCATCACAGATGTGCCCAAGATGCCCAAAAGCGCTGGAAACGGTGAGATAAGCCTATTTTTGCAACTTTGGTTAAAATCTTCAATTTTTCATCACAGATGTGCCCAAGATGCCCAAAAGCGCTGGAAACGGTGAGATAAGCCTATTTTTGCAACTTTGGTTAAAATCTTCATTTTTTCATCACAGATATGCCCAAGGTGCACAAAAGTGCTGGAAACGGTGAGATAAGCCTAATTTTGCAACAATGTTTAAGGTTTGGAGGTTTCATAGACTAAAGTTGAAAATCAGTGGTTTGACTGCCATAATGAAATAGGGTCACTAATCAACGTGTTTTCTCAAAAGGCCTTCACTCAATTTCCTTGATACTTAAAATGCATACAGTGGATTATAATAATGAAAAAGGATAATTTGAAATCTTGGTTTCAACTCTAAAGGAACTCTTTAAAAAAAAGATTTTAAGTTTTGGAAACCCCAATGAAAAAGTAGCAACTGCACGGTTTCTACTGTCAGATTGGCTCTAAGTGCCAAAAAGTGCTGAAAACGGGGAGATAAGCCTATTTTTGCAACAATGGTTAAAATCTTCAATTTTTCATCACAGATGTGTCCAAGATGCACAAAAGCGCTGGAAACGGTGAGATAAGCCTATTTTTGCAACTTTGGTTAAAATCTTCAATTTTTCATCACAGATGTGCCCAAGATGCCCAAAAGCGCTGGAAACGGTGAGATAAGCCTATTTTTGCAACTTTGGTTAAAATCTTCATTTTTTCATCACAGATATGCCCAAGGTGCACAAAAGTGCTGGAAACGGTGAGATAAGCCTAATTTTGCAACAATGTTTAAGGTTTGGAGGTTTCATAGACTAAAGTTGAAAATCAGTGGTTTGACTGCCATAATGAAATAGGGTCACTAATCAACGTGTTTTCTCAAAAGGCCTTCACTCAATTTCCTTGATACTTAAAATGCATACAGTGGATTATAATAATGAAAAAGGATAATTTGAAATCTTGGTTTCAACTCTAAAGGAACTCTTTAAAAAAAAGATTTTAAGTTTTGGAAACCCCAATGAAAAAGTAGCAACTGCACGGTTTCTACTGTCAGATTCGCTCTAAGTGCCAAAAAGTGCTGGAAACGGGGAGATAAGCCTATTTTTGCAACAATGGTTAAAATCTTCAATTTTTCATCACAGATGTGTCCAAGATGCACAAAAGCGCTGGAAACGGTGAGATAAGCCTATTTTTGCAACTTTGGTTAAAATCTTCAATTTTTCATCACAGATGTGCCCAAGATGCACAAAAGCGCTGGAAACGGTGAGATAAGCCTATTTTTGCAACTTTGGTTAAAATCTTCAATTTTTCATCACAGATGTGCCCAAGATGCACAAAAGCGCTGGAAACGGTGAGATAAGCCTATTTTTGCAACTTTGGTTAAAATCTTCAATTTTTCATCACAGATGTGCCCAAGATGCCCAAAAGCGCTGGAAACGGTGAGATAAGCCTATTTTTGCAACTTTGGTTAAAATCTTCAATTTTTCATCACAGATGTGCCCAAGATGCCCAAAAGCGCTGGAAACGGTGAGAAAAGCCTATTTTTGCAACTTTGGTTAAAATCTTCAATTTTTCATCACAGATGTGCCCAAGATGCCCAAAAGCGCTGGAAACGGTGAGATAAGCCTATTTTTGCAACTTTGGTTAAAATCTTCATTTTTTCATCACAGATATGCCCAAGGTGCACAAAAGTGCTGGAAACGGTGAGATAAGCCTAATTTTGCAACAATGTTTAAGGTTTGGAGGTTTCATAGACTAAAGTTGAAAATCAGTGGTTTGACTGCCATAATGAAATAGGGTCACTAATCAACGTGTTTTCTCAAAAGGCCTTCACTCAATTTCCTTGATACTTAAAATGCATACAGTGGATTATAATAATGAAAAAGGATAATTTGAAATCTTGGTTTCAACTCTAAAGGAACTCTTTAAAAAAAAGATTTTAAGTTTTGGAAACCCCAATGAAAAAGTAGCAACTGCACGGTTTCTACTGTCAGATTGGCTCTAAGTGCCAAAAAGTGCTGGAAACGGGGAGATAAGCCTATTTTTGCAACAATGGTTAAAATCTTCAATTTTTCATCACAGATGTGTCCAAGATGCACAAAAGCGCTGGAAACGGTGAGATAAGCCTATTTTTGCAACTTTGGTTAAAATCTTCAATTTTTCATCACAGATGTGCCCAAGATGCACAAAAGCGCTGGAAACGGTGAGATAAGCCTATTTTTGCAACTTTGGTTAAAATCTTCAATTTTTCATCACAGATGTGCCCAAGATGCCCAAAAGCGCTGGAAACGGTGAGATAAGCCTATTTTTGCAACTTTGGTTAAAATCTTCAATTTTTCATCACAGATGTGCCCAAGATGCCCAAAAGCGCTGGAAACGGTGAGATAAGCCTATTTTTGCAACTTTGGTTAAAATCTTCATTTTTTCATCACAGATATGCCCAAGGTGCACAAAAGTGCTGGAAACGGTGAGATAAGCCTAATTTTGCAACAATGTTTAAGGTTTGGAGGTTTCATAGACTAAAGTTGAAAATCAGTGGTTTGACTGCCATAATGAAATAGGGTCACTAATCAACGTGTTTTCTCAAAAGGCCTTCACTCAATTTCCTTCATACTTAAAATGCATACAGTGGATTATAATAATGAAAAAGGATAATTTGAAATCTTGGTTTCAACTCTAAAGGAACTCTTTAAAAAAAAGATTTTAAGTTTTGGAAACCCCAATGAAAAAGTAGCAACTGCACGGTTTCTACTGTCAGATTCGCTCTAAGTGCCAAAAAGTGCTGGAAACGGGGAGATAAGCCTATTTTTGCAACAATGGTTAAAATCTTCAATTTTTCATCACAGATGTGTCCAAGATGCACAAAAGCGCTGGAAACGGTGAGATAAGCCTATTTTTGCAACTTTGGTTAAAATCTTCAATTTTTCATCACAGATGTGCCCAAGATGCCCAAAAGCGCTGGAAACGGTGAGATAAGCCTATTTTTGCAACTTTGGTTAAAATCTTCATTTTTTCATCACAGATATGCCCAAGGTGCACAAAAGTGCTGGAAACGGTGAGATAAGCCTAATTTTGCAACAATGTTTAAGGTTTGGAGGTTTCATAGACTAAAGTTGAAAATCAGTGGTTTGACTGCCATAATGAAATAGGGTCACTAATCAACGTGTTTTCTCAAAAGGCCTTCACTCAATTTCCTTCATACTTAAAATGCATACAGTGGATTATAATAATGAAAAAGGATAATTTGAAATCTTGGTTTCAACTCTAAAGGAACTCTTTAAAAAAAAGATTTTAAGTTTTGGAAACCCCAATGAAAAAGTAGCAACTGCACGGTTTCTACTGTCAGATTCGCTCTAAGTGCCAAAAAGTGCTGGAAACGGTGAGATAAGCCTATTTTTGCAACTTTGGTTAAAATCTTCAATTTTTCATCACAGATGTGTCCAAGATGCACAAAAGCGCTGGAAACGGTGAGATAAGCCTATTTTTGCAACTTTGGTTAAAATCTTCAATTTTTCATCACAGATGTGCCCAAGATGCACAAAAGCGCTGGAAACGGTGAGATAAGCCTATTTTTGCAACTTTGGTTAAAATCTTCAATTTTTCATCACAGATGTGCCCAAGATGCACAAAAGCGCTGGAAACGGTGAGATAAGCCTATTTTTGCAACTTTGGTTAAAATCTTCAATTTTTCATCACAGATGTGCCCAAGATGCCCAAAAGCGCTGGAAACGGTGAGATAAGCCTATTTTTGCAACTTTGGTTAAAATCTTCAATTTTTCATCACAGATGTGCCCAAGATGCACAAAAGCGCTGGAAACGGTGAGATAAGCCTATTTTTGCAACTTTGGTTAAAATCTTCAATTTTTCATCACAGATGTGCCCAAGATGCACAAAAGCGCTGGAAACGGTGAGATAAGCCTATTTTTGCAACTTTGGTTAAAATCTTCAATTTTTCATCACAGATGTGCCCAAGATGCCCAAAAGCGCTGGAAACGGTGAGATAAGCCTATTTTTGCAACTTTGGTTAAAATCTTCAATTTTTCATCACAGATGTGCCCAAGATGCCCAAAAGCGCTGGAAACGGTGAGATAAGCCTATTTTTGCAACTTTGGTTAAAATCTTCAATTTTTCATCACAGATGTGCCCAAGATGCCCAAAAGCGCTGGAAACGGTGAGATAAGCCTATTTTTGCAACTTTGGTTAAAATCTTCATTTTTTCATCACAGATATGCCCAAGGTGCACAAAAGTGCTGGAAACGGTGAGATAAGCCTAATTTTGCAACAATGTTTAAGGTTTGGAGGTTTCATAGACTAAAGTTGAAAATCAGTGGTTTGACTGCCATAATGAAATAGGGTCACTAATCAACGTGTTTTCTCAAAAGGCCTTCACTCAATTTCCTTGATACTTAAAATGCATACAGTGGATTATAATAATGAAAAAGGATAATTTGAAATCTTGGTTTCAACTCTAAAGGAACTCTTTAAAAAAAAGATTTTAAGTTTTGGAAACCCCAATGAAAAAGTAGCAACTGCACGGTTTCTACTGTCAGATTGGCTCTAAGTGCCAAAAAGTGCTGGAAACGGGGAGATAAGCCTATTTTTGCAACAATGGTTAAAATCTTCAATTTTTCATCACAGATGTGTCCAAGATGCACAAAAGCGCTGGAAACGGTGAGATAAGCCTATTTTTGCAACTTTGGTTAAAATCTTCAATTTTTCATCACAGATGTGCCCAAGATGCACAAAAGCGCTGGAAACGGTGAGATAAGCCTATTTTTGCAACTTTGGTTAAAATCTTCAATTTTTCATCACAGATGTGCCCAAGATGCCCAAAAGCGCTGGAAACGGTGAGATAAGCCTATTTTTGCAACTTTGGTTAAAATCTTCAATTTTTCATCACAGATGTGCCCAAGATGCCCAAAAGCGCTGGAAACGGTGAGATAAGCCTATTTTTGCAACTTTGGTTAAAATCTTCATTTTTTCATCACAGATATGCCCAAGGTGCACAAAAGTGCTGGAAACGGTGAGATAAGCCTAATTTTGCAACAATGTTTAAGGTTTGGAGGTTTCATAGACTAAAGTTGAAAATCAGTGGTTTGACTGCCATAATGAAATAGGGTCACTAATCAACGTGTTTTCTCAAAAGGCCTTCACTCAATTTCCTTCATACTTAAAATGCATACAGTGGATTATAATAATGAAAAAGGATAATTTGAAATCTTGGTTTCAACTCTAAAGGAACTCTTTAAAAAAAAGATTTTAAGTTTTGGAAACCCCAATGAAAAAGTAGCAACTGCACGGTTTCTACTGTCAGATTCGCTCTAAGTGCCAAAAAGTGCTGGAAACGGGGAGATAAGCCTATTTTTGCAACAATGGTTAAAATCTTCAATTTTTCATCACAGATGTGTCCAAGATGCACAAAAGCGCTGGAAACGGTGAGATAAGCCTATTTTTGCAACTTTGGTTAAAATCTTCAATTTTTCATCACAGATGTGCCCAAGATGCCCAAAAGCGCTGGAAACGGTGAGATAAGCCTATTTTTGCAACTTTGGTTAAAATCTTCATTTTTTCATCACAGATATGCCCAAGGTGCACAAAAGTGCTGGAAACGGTGAGATAAGCCTAATTTTGCAACAATGTTTAAGGTTTGGAGGTTTCATAGACTAAAGTTGAAAATCAGTGGTTTGACTGCCATAATGAAATAGGGTCACTAATCAACGTGTTTTCTCAAAAGGCCTTCACTCAATTTCCTTCATACTTAAAATGCATACAGTGGATTATAATAATGAAAAAGGATAATTTGAAATCTTGGTTTCAACTCTAAAGGAACTCTTTAAAAAAAAGATTTTAAGTTTTGGAAACCCCAATGAAAAAGTAGCAACTGCACGGTTTCTACTGTCAGATTCGCTCTAAGTGCCAAAAAGTGCTGGAAACGGTGAGATAAGCCTATTTTTGCAACTTTGGTTAAAATCTTCAATTTTTCATCACAGATGTGCCCAAGATGCACAAAAGCGCTGGAAACGGTGAGATAAGCCTATTTTTGCAACTTTGGTTAAAATCTTCAATTTTTCATCACAGATGTGCCCAAGATGCCCAAAAGCGCTGGAAACGGTGAGATAAGCCTATTTTTGCAACTTTGGTTAAAATCTTCAATTTTTCATCACAGATGTGCCCAAGATGCCCAAAAGCGCTGGAAACGGTGAGATAAGCCTATTTTTGCAACTTTGGTTAAAATCTTCATTTTTTCATCACAGATATGCCCAAGGTGCACAAAAGTGCTGGAAACGGTGAGATAAGCCTAATTTTGCAACAATGTTTAAGGTTTGGAGGTTTCATAGACTAAAGTTGAAAATCAGTGGTTTGACTGCCATAATGAAATAGGGTCACTAATCAACGTGTTTTCTCAAAAGGCCTTCACTCAATTTCCTTGATACTTAAAATGCATACAGTGGATTATAATAATGAAAAAGGATAATTTGAAATCTTGGTTTCAACTCTAAAGGAACTCTTTAAAAAAAAGATTTTAAGTTTTGGAAACCCCAATAAAAAAGTAGCAACTGCACGGTTTCTACTGTCAGATTGGCTCTAAGTGCCAAAAAGTGCTGAAAACGGGGAGATAAGCCTATTTTTGCAACAATGGTTAAAATCTTCAATTTTTCATCACAGATGTGTCCAAGATGCACAAAAGCGCTGGAAACGGTGAGATAAGCCTATTTTTGCAACTTTGGTTAAAATCTTCAATTTTTCATCACAGATGTGCCCAAGATGCCCAAAAGCGCTGGAAACGGTGAGATAAGCCTATTTTTGCAACTTTGGTTAAAATCTTCATTTTTTCATCACAGATATGCCCAAGGTGCACAAAAGTGCTGGAAACGGTGAGATAAGCCTAATTTTGCAACAATGTTTAAGGTTTGGAGGTTTCATAGACTAAAGTTGAAAATCAGTGGTTTGACTGCCATAATGAAATAGGGTCACTAATCAACGTGTTTTCTCAAAAGGCCTTCACTCAATTTCCTTGATACTTAAAATGCATACAGTGGATTATAATAATGAAAAAGGATAATTTGAAATCTTGGTTTCAACTCTAAAGGAACTCTTTAAAAAAAAGATTTTAAGTTTTGGAAACCCCAATGAAAAAGTAGCAACTGCACGGTTTCTACTGTCAGATTCGCTCTAAGTGCCAAAAAGTGCTGGAAACGGGGAGATAAGCCTATTTTTGCAACAATGGTTAAAATCTTCAATTTTTCATCACAGATGTGTCCAAGATGCACAAAAGCGCTGGAAACGGTGAGATAAGCCTATTTTTGCAACTTTGGTTAAAATCTTCAATTTTTCATCACAGATGTGCCCAAGATGCACAAAAGCGCTGGAAACGGTGAGATAAGCCTATTTTTGCAACTTTGGTTAAAATCTTCAATTTTTCATCACAGATGTGCCCAAGATGCCCAAAAGCGCTGGAAACGGTGAGATAAGCCTATTTTTGCAACTTTGGTTAAAATCTTCATTTTTTCATCACAGATATGCCCAAGGTGCACAAAAGTGCTGGAAACGGTGAGATAAGCCTAATTTTGCAACAATGTTTAAGGTTTGGAGGTTTCATAGACTAAAGTTGAAAATCAGTGGTTTGACTGCCATAATGAAATAGGGTCACTAATCAACGTGTTTTCTCAAAAGGCCTTCACTCAATTTCCTTCATACTTAAAATGCATACAGTGGATTATAATAATGAAAAAGGATAATTTGAAATCTTGGTTTCAACTCTAAAGGAACTCTTTAAAAAAAAGATTTTAAGTTTTGGAAACCCCAATGAAAAAGTAGCAACTGCACGGTTTCTACTGTCAGATTCGCTCTAAGTGCCAAAAAGTGCTGGAAACGGTGAGATAAGCCTATTTTTGCAACTTTGGTTAAAATCTTCAATTTTTCATCACAGATGTGCCCAAGATGCACAAAAGCGCTGGAAACGGTGAGATAAGCCTATTTTTGCAACTTTGGTTAAAATCTTCAATTTTTCATCACAGATGTGCCCAAGATGCCCAAAAGCGCTGGAAACGGTGAGATAAGCCTATTTTTGCAACTTTGGTTAAAATCTTCAATTTTTCATCACAGATGTGCCCAAGATGCCCAAAAGCGCTGGAAACGGTGAGATAAGCCTATTTTTGCAACTTTGGTTAAAATCTTCATTTTTTCATCACAGATATGCCCAAGGTGCACAAAAGTGCTGGAAACGGTGAGATAAGCCTAATTTTGCAACAATGTTTAAGGTTTGGAGGTTTCATAGACTAAAGTTGAAAATCAGTGGTTTGACTGCCATAATGAAATAGGGTCACTAATCAACGTGTTTTCTCAAAAGGCCTTCACTCAATTTCCTTGATACTTAAAATGCATACAGTGGATTATAATAATGAAAAAGGATAATTTGAAATCTTGGTTTCAACTCTAAAGGAACTCTTTAAAAAAAAGATTTTAAGTTTTGGAAACCCCAATAAAAAAGTAGCAACTGCACGGTTTCTACTGTCAGATTGGCTCTAAGTGCCAAAAAGTGCTGAAAACGGGGAGATAAGCCTATTTTTGCAACAATGGTTAAAATCTTCAATTTTTCATCACAGATGTGTCCAAGATGCACAAAAGCGCTGGAAACGGTGAGATAAGCCTATTTTTGCAACTTTGGTTAAAATCTTCATTTTTTCATCACAGATATGCCCAAGGTGCACAAAAGTGCTGGAAACGGTGAGATAAGCCTAATTTTGCAACAATGTTTAAGGTTTGGAGGTTTCATAGACTAAAGTTGAAAATCAGTGGTTTGACTGCCATAATGAAATAGGGTCACTAATCAACGTGTTTTCTCAAAAGGCCTTCACTCAATTTCCTTGATACTTAAAATGCATACAGTGGATTATAATAATGAAAAAGGATAATTTGAAATCTTGGTTTCAACTCTAAAGGAACTCTTTAAAAAAAAGATTTTAAGTTTTGGAAACCCCAATGAAAAAGTAGCAACTGCACGGTTTCTACTGTCAGATTCGCTCTAAGTGCCAAAAAGTGCTGGAAACGGGGAGATAAGCCTATTTTTGCAACAATGGTTAAAATCTTCAATTTTTCATCACAGATGTGTCCAAGATGCACAAAAGCGCTGGAAACGGTGAGATAAGCCTATTTTTGCAACTTTGGTTAAAATCTTCAATTTTTCATCACAGATGTGCCCAAGATGCACAAAAGCGCTGGAAACGGTGAGATAAGCCTATTTTTGCAACTTTGGTTAAAATCTTCAATTTTTCATCACAGATGTGCCCAAGATGCCCAAAAGCGCTGGAAACGGTGAGATAAGCCTATTTTTGCAACTTTGGTTAAAATCTTCAATTTTTCATCACAGATGTGCCCAAGATGCCCAAAAGCGCTGGAAACGGTGAGATAAGCCTATTTTTGCAACTTTGGTTAAAATCTTCATTTTTTCATCACAGATATGCCCAAGGTGCACAAAAGTGCTGGAAACGGTGAGATAAGCCTAATTTTGCAACAATGTTTAAGGTTTGGAGGTTTCATAGACTAAAGTTGAAAATCAGTGGTTTGACTGCCATAATGAAATAGGGTCACTAATCAACGTGTTTTCTCAAAAGGCCTTCACTCAATTTCCTTGATACTTAAAATGCATACAGTGGATTATAATAATGAAAAAGGATAATTTGAAATCTTGGTTTCAACTCTAAAGGAACTCTTTAAAAAAAAGATTTTAAGTTTTGGAAACCCCAATGAAAAAGTAGCAACTGCACGGTTTCTACTGTCAGATTCGCTCTAAGTGCCAAAAAGTGCTGGAAACGGGGAGATAAGCCTATTTTTGCAACAATGGTTAAAATCTTCAATTTTTCATCACAGATGTGCCCAAGATGCACAAAAGCGCTGGAAACGGTGAGATAAGCCTATTTTTGCAACTTTGGTTAAAATCTTCAATTTTTCATCACAGATGTGCCCAAGATGCACAAAAGCGCTGGAAACGGTGAGATAAGCCTATTTTTGCAACTTTGGTTAAAATCTTCAATTTTTCATCACAGATGTGCCCAAGATGCCCAAAAGCGCTGGAAACGGTGAGATAAGCCTATTTTTGCAACTTTGGTTAAAATCTTCAATTTTTCATCACAGATGTGCCCAAGATGCCCAAAAGCGCTGGAAACGGTGAGATAAGCCTATTTTTGCAACTTTGGTTAAAATCTTCATTTTTTCATCACAGATATGCCCAAGGTGCACAAAAGTGCTGGAAACGGTGAGATAAGCCTAATTTTGCAACAATGTTTAAGGTTTGGAGGTTTCATAGACTAAAGTTGAAAATCAGTGGTTTGACTGCCATAATGAAATAGGGTCACTAATCAACGTGTTTTCTCAAAAGGCCTTCACTCAATTTCCTTGATACTTAAAATGCATACAGTGGATTATAATAATGAAAAAGGATAATTTGAAATCTTGGTTTCAACTCTAAAGGAACTCTTTAAAAAAAAGATTTTAAGTTTTGGAAACCCCAATAAAAAAGTAGCAACTGCACGGTTTCTACTGTCAGATTGGCTCTAAGTGCCAAAAAGTGCTGAAAACGGGGAGATAAGCCTATTTTTGCAACAATGGTTAAAATCTTCAATTTTTCATCACAGATGTGTCCAAGATGCACAAAAGCGCTGGAAACGGTGAGATAAGCCTATTTTTGCAACTTTGGTTAAAATCTTCAATTTTTCATCACAGATGTGCCCAAGATGCCCAAAAGCGCTGGAAACGGTGAGATAAGCCTATTTTTGCAACTTTGGTTAAAATCTTCATTTTTTCATCACAGATATGCCCAAGGTGCACAAAAGTGCTGGAAACGGTGAGATAAGCCTAATTTTGCAACAATGTTTAAGGTTTGGAGGTTTCATAGACTAAAGTTGAAAATCAGTGGTTTGACTGCCATAATGAAATAGGGTCACTAATCAACGTGTTTTCTCAAAAGGCCTTCACTCAATTTCCTTGATACTTAAAATGCATACAGTGGATTATAATAATGAAAAAGGATAATTTGAAATCTTGGTTTCAACTCTAAAGGAACTCTTTAAAAAAAAGATTTTAAGTTTTGGAAACCCCAATGAAAAAGTAGCAACTGCACGGTTTCTACTGTCAGATTCGCTCTAAGTGCCAAAAAGTGCTGGAAACGGGGAGATAAGCCTATTTTTGCAACAATGGTTAAAATCTTCAATTTTTCATCACAGATGTGTCCAAGATGCACAAAAGCGCTGGAAACGGTGAGATAAGCCTATTTTTGCAACTTTGGTTAAAATCTTCAATTTTTCATCACAGATGTGCCCAAGATGCACAAAAGCGCTGGAAACGGTGAGATAAGCCTATTTTTGCAACTTTGGTTAAAATCTTCAATTTTTCATCACAGATGTGCCCAAGATGCCCAAAAGCGCTGGAAACGGTGAGATAAGCCTATTTTTGCAACTTTGGTTAAAATCTTCAATTTTTCATCACAGATGTGCCCAAGATGCCCAAAAGCGCTGGAAACGGTAAGATAAGCCTATTTTTGCAACTTTGGTTAAAATCTTCATTTTTTCATCACAGATATGCCCAAGGTGCACAAAAGTGCTGGAAACGGTGAGATAAGCCTAATTTTGCAACAATGTTTAAGGTTTGGAGGTTTCATAGACTAAAGTTGAAAATCAGTGGTTTGACTGCCATAATGAAATAGGGTCACTAATCAACGTGTTTTCTCAAAAGGCCTTCACTCAATTTCCTTGATACTTAAAATGCATACAGTGGATTATAATAATGAAAAAGGATAATTTGAAATCTTGGTTTCAACTCTAAAGGAACTCTTTAAAAAAAAGATTTTAAGTTTTGGAAACCCCAATGAAAAAGTAGCAACTGCACGGTTTCTACTGTCAGATTGGCTCTAAGTGCCAAAAAGTGCTGAAAACGGGGAGATAAGCCTATTTTTGCAACAATGGTTAAAATCTTCAATTTTTCATCACAGATGTGTCCAAGATGCACAAAAGCGCTGGAAACGGTGAGATAAGCCTATTTTTGCAACTTTGGTTAAAATCTTCAATTTTTCATCACAGATGTGCCCAAGATGCCCAAAAGCGCTGGAAACGGTGAGATAAGCCTATTTTTGCAACTTTGGTTAAAATCTTCAATTTTTCATCACAGATATGCCCAAGGTGCACAAAAGTGCTGGAAACGGTGAGATAAGCCTAATTTTGCAACAATGTTTAAGGTTTGGAGGTTTCATAGACTAAAGTTGAAAATCAGTGGTTTGACTGCCATAATGAAATAGGGTCACTAATCAACGTGTTTTCTCAAAAGGCCTTCACTCAATTTCCTTCATACTTAAAATGCATACAGTGGATTATAATAATGAAAAAGGATAATTTGAAATCTTGGTTTCAACTCTAAAGGAACTCTTTAAAAAAAAGATTTTAAGTTTTGGAAACCCCAATGAAAAAGTAGCAACTGCACGGTTTCTACTGTCAGATTGGCTCTAAGTGCCAAAAAGTGCTGGAAACGGGGAGATAAGCCTATTTTTGCAACAATGGTTAAAATCTTCAATTTTTCATCACAGATGTGTCCAAGATGCACAAAAGCGCTGGAAACGGTGAGATAAGCCTATTTTTGCAACTTTGGTTAAAATCTTCAATTTTTCATCACAGATGTGCCCAAGATGCCCAAAAGCGCTGGAAACGGTGAGATAAGCCTATTTTTGCAACTTTGGTTAAAATCTTCAATTTTTCATCACAGATGTGCCCAAGATGCCCAAAAGCGCTGGAAACGGTGAGATAAGCCTATTTTTGCAACTTTGGTTAAAATCTTCATTTTTTCATCACAGATATGCCCAAGGTGCACAAAAGTGCTGGAAACGGTGAGATAAGCCTAATTTTGCAACAATGTTTAAGGTTTGGAGGTTTCATAGACTAAAGTTGAAAATCAGTGGTTTGACTGCCATAATGAAATAGGGTCACTAATCAACGTGTTTTCTCAAAAGGCCTTCACTCAATTTCCTTGATACTTAAAATGCATACAGTGGATTATAATAATGAAAAAGGATAATTTGAAATCTTGGTTTCAACTCTAAAGGAACTCTTTAAAAAAAAGATTTTAAGTTTTGGAAACCCCAATGAAAAAGTAGCAACTGCACGGTTTCTACTGTCAGATTGGCTCTAAGTGCCAAAAAGTGCTGGAAACGGGGAGATAAGCCTATTTTTGCAACAATGGTTAAAATCTTCAATTTTTCATCACAGATGTGTCCAAGATGCACAAAAGTGCTGGAAACGGTGAGATAAGCCTATTTTTGCAACTTTGGTTAAAATCTTCAATTTTTCATCACAGATGTGCCCAAGATGCACAAAAGCGCTGGAAACGGTGAGATAAGCCTATTTTTGCAACTTTGGTTAAAATCTTCAATTTTTCATCACAGATGTGCCCAAGATGCCCAAAAGCGCTGGAAACGGTGAGATAAGCCTATTTTTGCAACTTTGGTTAAAATCTTCAATTTTTCATCACAGATGTGCCCAAGATGCCCAAAAGCGCTGGAAACGGTGAGATAAGCCTATTTTTGCAACTTTGGTTAAAATCTTCATTTTTTCATCACAGATATGCCCAAGGTGCACAAAAGTGCTGGAAACGGTGAGATAAGCCTAATTTTGCAACAATGTTTAAGGTTTGGAGGTTTCATAGACTAAAGTTGAAAATCAGTGGTTTGACTGCCATAATGAAATAGGGTCACTAATCAACGTGTTTTCTCAAAAGGCCTTCACTCAATTTCCTTCATACTTAAAATGCATACAGTGGATTATAATAATGAAAAAGGATAATTTGAAATCTTGGTTTCAACTCTAAAGGAACTCTTTAAAAAAAAGATTTTAAGTTTTGGAAACCCCAATGAAAAAGTAGCAACTGCACGGTTTCTACTGTCAGATTCGCTCTAAGTGCCAAAAAGTGCTGGAAACGGGGAGATAAGCCTATTTTTGCAACAATGGTTAAAATCTTCAATTTTTCATCACAGATGTGCCCAAGATGCACAAAAGCGCTGGAAACGGTGAGATAAGCCTATTTTTGCAACTTTGGTTAAAATCTTCAATTTTTCATCACAGATGTGCCCAAGATGCCCAAAAGCGCTGGAAACGGTGAGATAAGCCTATTTTTGCAACTTTGGTTAAAATCTTCAATTTTTCATCACAGATGTGCCCAAGATGCCCAAAAGCGCTGGAAACGGTGAGATAAGCCTATTTTTGCAACTTTGGTTAAAATCTTCATTTTTTCATCACAGATATGCCCAAGGTGCACAAAAGTGCTGGAAACGGTGAGATAAGCCTAATTTTGCAACAATGTTTAAGGTTTGGAGGTTTCATAGACTAAAGTTGAAAATCAGTGGTTTGACTGCCATAATGAAATAGGGTCACTAATCAACGTGTTTTCTCAAAAGGCCTTCACTCAATTTCCTTCATACTTAAAATGCATACAGTGGATTATAATAATGAAAAAGGATAATTTGAAATCTTGGTTTCAACTCTAAAGGAACTCTTTAAAAAAAAGATTTTAAGTTTTGGAAACCCCAATGAAAAAGTAGCAACTGCACGGTTTCTACTGTCAGATTCGCTCTAAGTGCCAAAAAGTGCTGGAAACGGGGAGATAAGCCTATTTTTGCAACAATGGTTAAAATCTTCAATTTTTCATCACAGATGTGCCCAAGATGCACAAAAGCGCTGGAAACGGTGAGATAAGCCTATTTTTGCAACTTTGGTTAAAATCTTCAATTTTTCATCACAGATGTGCCCAAGATGCCCAAAAGCGCTGGAAACGGTGAGATAAGCCTATTTTTGCAACTTTGGTTAAAATCTTCAATTTTTCATCACAGATGTGCCCAAGATGCCCAAAAGCGCTGGAAACGGTGAGATAAGCCTATTTTTGCAACTTTGGTTAAAATCTTCATTTTTTCATCACAGATATGCCCAAGGTGCACAAAAGTGCTGGAAACGGTGAGATAAGCCTAATTTTGCAACAATGTTTAAGGTTTGGAGGTTTCATAGACTAAAGTTGAAAATCAGTGGTTTGACTGCCATAATGAAATAGGGTCACTAATCAACGTGTTTTCTCAAAAGGCCTTCACTCAATTTCCTTGATACTTAAAATGCATACAGTGGATTATAATAATGAAAAAGGATAATTTGAAATCTTGGTTTCAACTCTAAAGGAACTCTTTAAAAAAAAGATTTTAAGTTTTGGAAACCCCAATGAAAAAGTAGCAACTGCACGGTTTCTACTGTCAGATTGGCTCTAAGTGCCAAAAAGTGCTGGAAACGGGGAGATAAGCCTATTTTTGCAACAATGGTTAAAATCTTCAATTTTTCATCACAGATGTGTCCAAGATGCACAAAAGTGCTGGAAACGGTGAGATAAGCCTATTTTTGCAACTTTGGTTAAAATCTTCAATTTTTCATCACAGATGTGCCCAAGATGCACAAAAGCGCTGGAAACGGTGAGATAAGCCTATTTTTGCAACTTTGGTTAAAATCTTCAATTTTTCATCACAGATGTGCCCAAGATGCCCAAAAGCGCTGGAAACGGTGAGATAAGCCTATTTTTGCAACTTTGGTTAAAATCTTCATTTTTTCATCACAGATATGCCCAAGGTGCACAAAAGTGCTGGAAACGGTGAGATAAGCCTAATTTTGCAACAATGTTTAAGGTTTGGAGGTTTCATAGACTAAAGTTGAAAATCAGTGGTTTGACTGCCATAATGAAATAGGGTCACTAATCAACGTGTTTTCTCAAAAGGCCTTCACTCAATTTCCTTGATACTTAAAATGCATACAGTGGACTATAATAATGAAAAAGGATCATTTGAAATCTTGGTTTCAACTCTAAAGGAACTCTTTAAAAAAAAGATTTTAAGTTTTGGAAACCCCAATGAAAAAGTAGCAACTGCACGGTTTCTACTGTCAGATTCGCTCTAAGTGCCAAAAAGTGCTGGAAACGGGGAGATAAGCCTATTTTTGCAACAATGGTTAAAATCTTCAATTTTTCATCACAGATGTGCCCAAGATGCACAAAAGCGCTGGAAACGGTGAGATAAGCCTATTTTTGCAACTTTGGTTAAAATCTTCAATTTTTCATCACAGATGTGCCCAAGATGCACAAAAGCGCTGGAAACGGTGAGATAAGCCTATTTTTGCAACTTTGGTTAAAATCTTCAATTTTTCATCACAGATGTGCCCAAGATGCCCAAAAGCGCTGGAAACGGTGAGATAAGCCTATTTTTGCAACTTTGGTTAAAATCTTCAATTTTTCATCACAGATGTGCCCAAGATGCCCAAAAGCGCTGGAAACGGTGAGATAAGCCTATTTTTGCAACTTTGGTTAAAATCTTCATTTTTTCATCACAGATATGCCCAAGGTGCACAAAAGTGCTGGAAACGGTGAGATAAGCCTAATTTTGCAACAATGTTTAAGGTTTGGAGGTTTCATAGACTAAAGTTGAAAATCAGTGGTTTGACTGCCATAATGAAATAGGGTCACTAATCAACGTGTTTTCTCAAAAGGCCTTCACTCAATTTCCTTGATACTTAAAATGCATACAGTGGATTATAATAATGAAAAAGGATAATTTGAAATCTTGGTTTCAACTCTAAAGGAAGTCTTTAAAAAAAAGATTTTAAGTTTTGGAAACCCCAATGAAAAAGTAGCAACTGCACAGTTTCTACTGTCAGATTGGCTCTAAGTGCCAAAAAGTGCTGGAAACGGGGAGATAAGCCTATTTTTGCAACAATGGTTAAAATCTTCAATTTTTCATCACAGATGTGTCCAAGATGCACAAAAGCGCTGGAAACGGTGAGATAAGCCTATTTTTGCAACTTTGGTTAAAATCTTCAATTTTTCATCACAGATGTGCCCAAGATGCACAAAAGCGCTGGAAACGGTGAGATAAGCCTATTTTTGCAACTTTGGTTAAAATCTTCAATTTTTCATCACAGATGTGCCCAAGATGCCCAAAAGCGCTGGAAACGGTGAGATAAGCCTATTTTTGCAACTTTGGTTAAAATCTTCAATTTTTCATCACAGATGTGCCCAAGATGCCCAAAAGCGCTGGAAACGGTGAGATAAGCCTATTTTTGCAACTTTGGTTAAAATCTTCATTTTTTCATCACAGATATGCCCAAGGTGCACAAAAGTGCTGGAAACGGTGAGATAAGCCTAATTTTGCAACAATGTTTAAGGTTTGGAGGTTTCATAGACTAAAGTTGAAAATCAGTGGTTTGACTGCCATAATGAAATAGGGTCACTAATCAACGTGTTTTCTCAAAAGGCCTTCACTCAATTTCCTTGATACTTAAAATGCATACAGTGGACTATAATAATGAAAAAGGATCATTTGAAATCTTGGTTTCAACTCTAAAGGAACTCTTTAAAAAAAAGATTTTAAGTTTTGGAAACCCCAATGAAAAAGTAGCAACTGCACGGTTTCTACTGTCAGATTCGCTCTAAGTGCCAAAAAGTGCTGGAAACGGGGAGATAAGCCTATTTTTGCAACAATGGTTAAAATCTTCAATTTTTCATCACAGATGTGCCCAAGATGCACAAAAGCGCTGGAAACGGTGAGATAAGCCTATTTTTGCAACTTTGGTTAAAATCTTCAATTTTTCATCACAGATGTGCCCAAGATGCACAAAAGCGCTGGAAACGGTGAGATAAGCCTATTTTTGCAACTTTGGTTAAAATCTTCAATTTTTCATCACAGATGTGCCCAAGATGCCCAAAAGCGCTGGAAACGGTGAGATAAGCCTATTTTTGCAACTTTGGTTAAAATCTTCAATTTTTCATCACAGATGTGCCCAAGATGCCCAAAAGCGCTGGAAACGGTGAGATAAGCCTATTTTTGCAACTTTGGTTAAAATCTTCATTTTTTCATCACAGATATGCCCAAGGTGCACAAAAGTGCTGGAAACGGTGAGATAAGCCTAATTTTGCAACAATGTTTAAGGTTTGGAGGTTTCATAGACTAAAGTTGAAAATCAGTGGTTTGACTGCCATAATGAAATAGGGTCACTAATCAACGTGTTTTCTCAAAAGGCCTTCACTCAATTTCCTTGATACTTAAAATGCATACAGTGGATTATAATAATGAAAAAGGATAATTTGAAATCTTGGTTTCAACTCTAAAGGAAGTCTTTAAAAAAAAGATTTTAAGTTTTGGAAACCCCAATGAAAAAGTAGCAACTGCACAGTTTCTACTGTCAGATTGGCTCTAAGTGCCAAAAAGTGCTGGAAACGGGGAGATAAGCCTATTTTTGCAACAATGGTTAAAATCTTCAATTTTTCATCACAGATGTGTCCAAGATGCACAAAAGCGCTGGAAACGGTGAGATAAGCCTATTTTTGCAACTTTGGTTAAAATCTTCAATTTTTCATCACAGATGTGCCCAAGATGCACAAAAGCGCTGGAAACGGTGAGATAAGCCTATTTTTGCAACTTTGGTTAAAATCTTCAATTTTTCATCACAGATGTGCCCAAGATGCCCAAAAGCGCTGGAAACGGTGAGATAAGCCTATTTTTGCAACTTTGGTTAAAATCTTCAATTTTTCATCACAGATGTGCCCAAGATGCCCAAAAGCGCTGGAAACGGTGAGATAAGCCTATTTTTGCAACTTTGGTTAAAATCTTCATTTTTTCATCACAGATATGCCCAAGGTGCACAAAAGTGCTGGAAACGGTGAGATAAGCCTAATTTTGCAACAATGTTTAAGGTTTGGAGGTTTCATAGACTAAAGTTGAAAATCAGTGGTTTGACTGCCATAATGAAATAGGGTCACTAATCAACGTGTTTTCTCAAAAGGCCTTCACTCAATTTCCTTCATACTTAAAATGCATACAGTGGATTATAATAATGAAAAAGGATAATTTGAAATCTTGGTTTCAACTCTAAAGGAACTCTTTAAAAAAAAGATTTTAAGTTTTGGAAACCCCAATGAAAAAGTAGCAACTGCACGGTTTCTACTGTCAGATTCGCTCTAAGTGCCAAAAAGTGCTGGAAACGGGGAGATAAGCCTATTTTTGCAACAATGGTTAAAATCTTCAATTTTTCATCACAGATGTGTCCAAGATGCACAAAAGCGCTGGAAACGGTGAGATAAGCCTATTTTTGCAACTTTGGTTAAAATCTTCAATTTTTCATCACAGATGTGCCCAAGATGCCCAAAAGCGCTGGAAACGGTGAGATAAGCCTATTTTTGCAACTTTGGTTAAAATCTTCAATTTTTCATCACAGATGTGCCCAAGATGCCCAAAAGCGCTGGAAACGGTGAGATAAGCCTATTTTTGCAACTTTGGTTAAAATCTTCATTTTTTCATCACAGATATGCCCAAGGTGCACAAAAGTGCTGGAAACGGTGAGATAAGCCTAATTTTGCAACAATGTTTAAGGTTTGGAGGTTTCATAGACTAAAGTTGAAAATCAGTGGTTTGACTGCCATAATGAAATAGGGTCACTAATCAACGTGTTTTCTCAAAAGGCCTTCACTCAATTTCCTTGATACTTAAAATGCATACAGTGGACTATAATAATGAAAAAGGATCATTTGAAATCTTGGTTTCAACTCTAAAGGAACTCTTTAAAAAAAAGATTTTAAGTTTTGGAAACCCCAATGAAAAAGTAGCAACTGCACGGTTTCTACTGTCAGATTCGCTCTAAGTGCCAAAAAGTGCTGGAAACGGGGAGATAAGCCTATTTTTGCAACAATGGTTAAAATCTTCAATTTTTCATCACAGATGTGCCCAAGATGCACAAAAGCGCTGGAAACGGTGAGATAAGCCTATTTTTGCAACTTTGGTTAAAATCTTCAATTTTTCATCACAGATGTGCCCAAGATGCACAAAAGCGCTGGAAACGGTGAGATAAGCCTATTTTTGCAACTTTGGTTAAAATCTTCAATTTTTCATCACAGATGTGCCCAAGATGCCCAAAAGCGCTGGAAACGGTGAGATAAGCCTATTTTTGCAACTTTGGTTAAAATCTTCAATTTTTCATCACAGATGTGCCCAAGATGCCCAAAAGCGCTGGAAACGGTGAGATAAGCCTATTTTTGCAACTTTGGTTAAAATCTTCATTTTTTCATCACAGATATGCCCAAGGTGCACAAAAGTGCTGGAAACGGTGAGATAAGCCTAATTTTGCAACAATGTTTAAGGTTTGGAGGTTTCATAGACTAAAGTTGAAAATCAGTGGTTTGACTGCCATAATGAAATAGGGTCACTAATCAACGTGTTTTCTCAAAAGGCCTTCACTCAATTTCCTTGATACTTAAAATGCATACAGTGGATTATAATAATGAAAAAGGATAATTTGAAATCTTGGTTTCAACTCTAAAGGAACTCTTTAAAAAAAAGATTTTAAGTTTTGGAAACCCCAATGAAAAAGTAGCAACTGCACGGTTTCTACTGTCAGATTGGCTCTAAGTGCCAAAAAGTGCTGAAAACGGGGAGATAAGCCTATTTTTGCAACAATGGTTAAAATCTTCAATTTTTCATCACAGATGTGTCCAAGATGCACAAAAGCGCTGGAAACGGTGAGATAAGCCTATTTTTGCAACTTTGGTTAAAATCTTCAATTTTTCATCACAGATGTGCCCAAGATGCACAAAAGCGCTGGAAACGGTGAGATAAGCCTATTTTTGCAACTTTGGTTAAAATCTTCAATTTTTCATCACAGATGTGCCCAAGATGCCCAAAAGCGCTGGAAACGGTGAGATAAGCCTATTTTTGCAACTTTGGTTAAAATCTTCAATTTTTCATCACAGATGTGCCCAAGATGCCCAAAAGCGCTGGAAACGGTGAGATAAGCCTATTTTTGCAACTTTGGTTAAAATCTTCATTTTTTCATCACAGATATGCCCAAGGTGCACAAAAGTGCTGGAAACGGTGAGATAAGCCTAATTTTGCAACAATGTTTAAGGTTTGGAGGTTTCATAGACTAAAGTTGAAAATCAGTGGTTTGACTGCCATAATGAAATAGGGTCACTAATCAACGTGTTTTCTCAAAAGGCCTTCACTCAATTTCCTTCATACTTAAAATGCATACAGTGGATTATAATAATGAAAAAGGATAATTTGAAATCTTGGTTTCAACTCTAAAGGAACTCTTTAAAAAAAAGATTTTAAGTTTTGGAAACCCCAATGAAAAAGTAGCAACTGCACGGTTTCTACTGTCAGATTCGCTCTAAGTGCCAAAAAGTGCTGGAAACGGGGAGATAAGCCTATTTTTGCAACAATGGTTAAAATCTTCAATTTTTCATCACAGATGTGTCCAAGATGCACAAAAGCGCTGGAAACGGTGAGATAAGCCTATTTTTGCAACTTTGGTTAAAATCTTCAATTTTTCATCACAGATGTGCCCAAGATGCCCAAAAGCGCAGGAAACGGTGAGATAAGCCTATTTTTGCAACTTTGGTTAAAATCTTCATTTTTTCATCACAGATATGCCCAAGGTGCACAAAAGTGCTGGAAACGGTGAGATAAGCCTAATTTTGCAACAATGTTTAAGGTTTGGAGGTTTCATAGACTAAAGTTGAAAATCAGTGGTTTGACTG
This sequence comes from Pleuronectes platessa, assembly GCF_947347685.1. Lineage (NCBI taxonomy): Eukaryota > Metazoa > Chordata > Actinopteri > Pleuronectiformes > Pleuronectidae > Pleuronectes > Pleuronectes platessa. The sequence goes on along the minus strand of NW_026519048.1, from coordinate 427,639 downwards.
CCATAATGAAATAGGGTCACTAATCAACGTGTTTTCTCAAAAGGCCTTCACTCAATTTCCTTCATACTTAAAATGCATACAGTGGATTATAATAATGAAAAAGGATAATTTGAAATCTTGGTTTCAACTCTAAAGGAACTCTTTAAAAAAAAGATTTTAAGTTTTGGAAACCCCAATGAAAAAGTAGCAACTGCACGGTTTCTACTGTCAGATTCGCTCTAAGTGCCAAAAAGTGCTGGAAACGGGGAGATAAGCCTATTTTTGCAACAATGGTTAAAATCTTCAATTTTTCATCACAGATGTGCCCAAGATGCACAAAAGCGCTGGAAACGGTGAGATAAGCCTATTTTTGCAACTTTGGTTAAAATCTTAAATTTTTCATCACAGATGTGCCCAAGGTGCGCAAAAGTGCTGGAAACGGTGAGATAAGCCTAATTTTGCAACAATGTTTAAGGTTTGGAGGTTTCATAGACTAAAGTTGAAAATCAGTGGTTTGACTGCCATAATGAAATAGGGTCACTAATCAACGTGTTTTCTCAAAAGGCCTTCACTCAATTTCCTTCATACTTAAAATGCATACAGTGGATTATAATAATGAAAAAGGATCATTTGAAATCTTGGTTTCAACTCTAAAGGAACTCTTTAAAAAAAAGATTTTAAGTTTTGGAAACCCCAATGAAAAAGTAGCAACTGCACGGTTTCTACTGTCAGATTCGCTCTAAGTGCCAAAAAGTGCTGGAAACGGGGAGATAAGCCTATTTTTGCAACAATGGTTAAAATCTTCAATTTTTCATCACAGATGTGCCCAAGATGCACAAAAGCGCTGGAAACGGTGAGATAAGCCTATTTTTGCAACTTTGGTTAAAATCTTCAATTTTTCATCACAGATGTGCCCAAGATGCACAAAAGCGCTGGAAACGGTGAGATAAGCCTATTTTTGCAACTTTGGTTAAAATCTTCAATTTTTCATCACAGATGTGCCCAAGATGCCCAAAAGCGCTGGAAACGGTGAGATAAGCCTATTTTTGCAACTTTGGTTAAAATCTTCAATTTTTCATCACAGATGTACCCAAGATGCCCAAAAGCGCTGGAAACGGTGAGATAAGCCTATTTTTGCAACTTTGGTTAAAATCTTCATTTTTTCATCACAGATATGCCCAAGGTGCACAAAAGTGCTGGAAACGGTGAGATAAGCCTAATTTTGCAACAATGTTTAAGGTTTGGAGGTTTCATAGACTAAAGTTGAAAATCAGTGGTTTGACTGCCATAATGAAATAGGGTCACTAATCAACGTGTTTTCTCAAAAGGCCTTCACTCAATTTCCTTCATACTTAAAATGCATACAGTGGATTATAATAATGAAAAAGGATCATTTGAAATCTTGGTTTCAACTCTAAAGGAACTCTTTAAAAAAAAGATTTTAAGTTTTGGAAACCCCAATGAAAAAGTAGCAACTGCACGGTTTCTACTGTCAGATTCGCTCTAAGTGCCAAAAAGTGCTGGAAACGGGGAGATAAGCCTATTTTTGCAACAATGGTTAAAATCTTCAATTTTTCATCACAGATGTGCCCAAGATGCACAAAAGCGCTGGAAACGGTGAGATAAGCCTATTTTTGCAACTTTGGTTAAAATCTTCAATTTTTCATCACAGATGTGCCCAAGATGCACAAAAGCGCTGGAAACGGTGAGATAAGCCTATTTTTGCAACTTTGGTTAAAATCTTCAATTTTTCATCACAGATGTGCCCAAGATGCACAAAAGCGCTGGAAACGGTGAGATAAGCCTATTTTTGCAACTTTGGTTAAAATCTTCAATTTTTCATCACAGATGTGCCCAAGATGCCCAAAAGCGCTGGAAACGGTGAGATAAGCCTATTTTTGCAACTTTGGTTAAAATCTTCATTTTTTCATCACAGATATGCCCAAGGTGCACAAAAGTGCTGGAAACGGTGAGATAAGCCTAATTTTGCAACAATGTTTAAGGTTTGGAGGTTTCATAGACTAAAGTTGAAAATCAGTGGTTTGACTGCCATAATGAAATAGGGTCACTAATCAACGTGTTTTCTCAAAAGGCCTTCACTCAATTTCCTTCATACTTAAAATGCATACAGTGGATTATAATAATGAAAAAGGATCATTTGAAATCTTGGTTTCAACTCTAAAGGAACTCTTTAAAAAAAAGATTTTAAGTTTTGGAAACCCCAATGAAAAAGTAGCAACTGCACGGTTTCTACTGTCAGATTCGCTCTAAGTGCCAAAAAGTGCTGGAAACGGGGAGATAAGCCTATTTTTGCAACAATGGTTAAAATCTTCAATTTTTCATCACAGATGTGCCCAAGATGCACAAAAGCGCTGGAAACGGTGAGATAAGCCTATTTTTGCAACTTTGGTTAAAATCTTCAATTTTTCATCACAGATGTGCCCAAGATGCACAAAAGCGCTGGAAACGGTGAGATAAGCCTATTTTTGCAACTTTGGTTAAAATCTTCAATTTTTCATCACAGATGTGCCCAAGATGCCCAAAAGCGCTGGAAACGGTGAGATAAGCCTATTTTTGCAACTTTGGTTAAAATCTTCAATTTTTCATCACAGATGTACCCAAGATGCCCAAAAGCGCTGGAAACGGTGAGATAAGCCTATTTTTGCAACTTTGGTTAAAATCTTCATTTTTTCATCACAGATATGCCCAAGGTGCACAAAAGTGCTGGAAACGGTGAGATAAGCCTAATTTTGCAACAATGTTTAAGGTTTGGAGGTTTCATAGACTAAAGTTGAAAATCAGTGGTTTGACTGCCATAATGAAATAGGGTCACTAATCAACGTGTTTTCTCAAAAGGCCTTCACTCAATTTCCTTGATACTTAAAATGCATACAGTGGATTATAATAATGAAAAAGGATAATTTGAAATCTTGGTTTCAACTCTAAAGGAACTCTTTAAAAAAAAGATTTTAAGTTTTGGAAACCCCAATGAAAAAGTAGCAACTGCACGGTTTCTACTGTCAGATTGGCTCTAAGTGCCAAAAAGTGCTGAAAACGGGGAGATAAGCCTATTTTTGCAACAATGGTTAAAATCTTCAATTTTTCATCACAGATGTGTCCAAGATGCACAAAAGCGCTGGAAACGGTGAGATAAGCCTATTTTTGCAACTTTGGTTAAAATCTTCAATTTTTCATCACAGATGTGCCCAAGATGCACAAAAGCGCTGGAAACGGTGAGATAAGCCTATTTTTGCAACTTTGGTTAAAATCTTCAATTTTTCATCACAGATGTGCCCAAGATGCCCAAAAGCGCTGGAAACGGTGAGATAAGCCTATTTTTGCAACTTTGGTTAAAATCTTCAATTTTTCATCACAGATGTGCCCAAGATGCCCAAAAGCGCTGGAAACGGTGAGATAAGCCTATTTTCGCAACTTTGGTTAAAATCTTCATTTTTTCATCACAGATATGCCCAAGGTGCACAAAAGTGCTGGAAACGGTGAGATAAGCCTAATTTTGCAACAATGTTTAAGGTTTGGAGGTTTCATAGACTAAAGTTGAAAATCAGTGGTTTGACTGCCATAATGAAATAGGGTCACTAATCAACGTGTTTTCTCAAAAGGCCTTCACTCAATTTCCTTGATACTTAAAATGCATACAGTGGATTATAATGATGAAAAAGGATAATTTGAAATCTTGGTTTCAACTCTAAAGGAACTCTTTAAAAAAAAGATTTTAAGTTTTGGAAACCCCAATGAAAAAGTAGCAACTGCACGGTTTCTACTGTCAGATTGGCTCTAAGTGCCAAAAAGTGCTGGAAACGGGGAGATAAGCCTATTTTTGCAACAATGGTTAAAATCTTCAATTTTTCATCACAGATGTGTCCAAGATGCACAAAAGCGCTGGAAACGGGGAGATAAGCCTATTTTTGCAACTTTGGTTAAAATCTTCAATTTTTCATCACAGATGTGCCCAAGATGCACAAAAGCGCTGGAAACGGTGAGATAAGCCTATTTTTGCAACTTTGGTTAAAATCTTCAATTTTTCATCACAGATGTGCCCAAGATGCACAAAAGCGCTGGAAACGGTGAGATAAGCCTATTTTTGCAACTTTGGTTAAAATCTTCAATTTTTCATCACAGATGTGCCCAAGATGCCCAAAAGCGCTGGAAACGGTGAGATAAGCCTATTTTTGCAACTTTGGTTAAAATCTTCAATTTTTCATCACAGATGTGCCCAAGATGCACAAAAGCGCTGGAAACGGTGAGATAAGCCTATTTTTGCAACTTTGGTTAAAATCTTCAATTTTTCATCACAGATGTGCCCAAGATGCCCAAAAGCGCTGGAAACGGTGAGATAAGCCTATTTTTGCAACTTTGGTTAAAATCTTCAATTTTTCATCACAGATGTGCCCAAGATGCCCAAAAGCGCTGGAAACGGTGAGATAAGCCTATTTTTGCAACTTTGGTTAAAATCTTCATTTTTTCATCACAGATATGCCCAAGGTGCACAAAAGTGCTGGAAACGGTGAGATAAGCCTAATTTTGCAACAATGTTTAAGGTTTGGAGGTTTCATAGACTAAAGTTGAAAATCAGTGGTTTGACTGCCATAATGAAATAGGGTCACTAATCAACGTGTTTTCTCAAAAGGCCTTCACTCAATTTCCTTGATACTTAAAATGCATACAGTGGATTATAATAATGAAAAAGGATAATTTGAAATCTTGGTTTCAACTCTAAAGGAAGTCTTTAAAAAAAAGATTTTAAGTTTTGGAAACCCCAATGAAAAAGTAGCAACTGCACAGTTTCTACTGTCAGATTGGCTCTAAGTGCCAAAAAGTGCTGGAAACGGGGAGATAAGCCTATTTTTGCAACAATGGTTAAAATCTTCAATTTTTCATCACAGATGTGTCCAAGATGCACAAAAGCGCTGGAAACGGTGAGATAAGCCTATTTTTGCAACTTTGGTTAAAATCTTCAATTTTTCATCACAGATGTGCCCAAGATGCACAAAAGCGCTGGAAACGGTGAGATAAGCCTATTTTTGCAACTTTGGTTAAAATCTTCAATTTTTCATCACAGATGTGCCCAAGATGCCCAAAAGCGCTGGAAACGGTGAGATAAGCCTATTTTTGCAACTTTGGTTAAAATCTTCAATTTTTCATCACAGATGTGCCCAAGATGCCCAAAAGCGCTGGAAACGGTGAGATAAGCCTATTTTTGCAACTTTGGTTAAAATCTTCATTTTTTCATCACAGATATGCCCAAGGTGCACAAAAGTGCTGGAAACGGTGAGATAAGCCTAATTTTGCAACAATGTTTAAGGTTTGGAGGTTTCATAGACTAAAGTTGAAAATCAGTGGTTTGACTGCCATAATGAAATAGGGTCACTAATCAACGTGTTTTCTCAAAAGGCCTTCACTCAATTTCCTTCATACTTAAAATGCATACAGTGGATTATAATAATGAAAAAGGATAATTTGAAATCTTGGTTTCAACTCTAAAGGAACTCTTTAAAAAAAAGATTTTAAGTTTTGGAAACCCCAATGAAAAAGTAGCAACTGCACGGTTTCTACTGTCAGATTCGCTCTAAGTGCCAAAAAGTGCTGGAAACGGGGAGATAAGCCTATTTTTGCAACAATGGTTAAAATCTTCAATTTTTCATCACAGATGTGTCCAAGATGCACAAAAGCGCTGGAAACGGTGAGATAAGCCTATTTTTGCAACTTTGGTTAAAATCTTCAATTTTTCATCACAGATGTGCCCAAGATGCCCAAAAGCGCTGGAAACGGTGAGATAAGCCTATTTTTGCAACTTTGGTTAAAATCTTCAATTTTTCATCACAGATGTGCCCAAGATGCCCAAAAGCGCTGGAAACGGTGAGATAAGCCTATTTTTGCAACTTTGGTTAAAATCTTCATTTTTTCATCACAGATATGCCCAAGGTGCACAAAAGTGCTGGAAACGGTGAGATAAGCCTAATTTTGCAACAATGTTTAAGGTTTGGAGGTTTCATAGACTAAAGTTGAAAATCAGTGGTTTGACTGCCATAATGAAATAGGGTCACTAATCAACGTGTTTTCTCAAAAGGCCTTCACTCAATTTCCTTGATACTTAAAATGCATACAGTGGACTATAATAATGAAAAAGGATCATTTGAAATCTTGGTTTCAACTCTAAAGGAACTCTTTAAAAAAAAGATTTTAAGTTTTGGAAACCCCAATGAAAAAGTAGCAACTGCACGGTTTCTACTGTCAGATTCGCTCTAAGTGCCAAAAAGTGCTGGAAACGGGGAGATAAGCCTATTTTTGCAACAATGGTTAAAATCTTCAATTTTTCATCACAGATGTGCCCAAGATGCACAAAAGCGCTGGAAACGGTGAGATAAGCCTATTTTTGCAACTTTGGTTAAAATCTTAAATTTTTCATCACAGATGTGCCCAAGGTGCGCAAAAGTGCTGGAAACGGTGAGATAAGCCTAATTTTGCAACAATGTTTAAGGTTTGGAGGTTTCATAGACTAAAGTTGAAAATCAGTGGTTTGACTGCCATAATGAAATAGGGTCACTAATCAACGTGTTTTCTCAAAAGGCCTTCACTCAATTTCCTTCATACTTAAAATGCATACAGTGGATTATAATAATGAAAAAGGATCATTTGAAATCTTGGTTTCAACTCTAAAGGAACTCTTTAAAAAAAAGATTTTAAGTTTTGGAAACCCCAATGAAAAAGTAGCAACTGCACGGTTTCTACTGTCAGATTCGCTCTAAGTGCCAAAAAGTGCTGGAAACGGGGAGATAAGCCTATTTTTGCAACAATGGTTAAAATCTTCAATTTTTCATCACAGATGTGCCCAAGATGCACAAAAGCGCTGGAAACGGTGAGATAAGCCTATTTTTGCAACTTTGGTTAAAATCTTCAATTTTTCATCACAGATGTGCCCAAGATGCACAAAAGCGCTGGAAACGGTGAGATAAGCCTATTTTTGCAACTTTGGTTAAAATCTTCAATTTTTCATCACAGATGTGCCCAAGATGCCCAAAAGCGCTGGAAACGGTGAGATAAGCCTATTTTTGCAACTTTGGTTAAAATCTTCAATTTTTCATCACAGATGTACCCAAGATGCCCAAAAGCGCTGGAAACGGTGAGATAAGCCTATTTTTGCAACTTTGGTTAAAATCTTCATTTTTTCATCACAGATATGCCCAAGGTGCACAAAAGTGCTGGAAACGGTGAGATAAGCCTAATTTTGCAACAATGTTTAAGGTTTGGAGGTTTCATAGACTAAAGTTGAAAATCAGTGGTTTGACTGCCATAATGAAATAGGGTCACTAATCAACGTGTTTTCTCAAAAGGCCTTCACTCAATTTCCTTCATACTTAAAATGCATACAGTGGATTATAATAATGAAAAAGGATCATTTGAAATCTTGGTTTCAACTCTAAAGGAACTCTTTAAAAAAAAGATTTTAAGTTTTGGAAACCCCAATGAAAAAGTAGCAACTGCACGGTTTCTACTGTCAGATTCGCTCTAAGTGCCAAAAAGTGCTGGAAACGGGGAGATAAGCCTATTTTTGCAACAATGGTTAAAATCTTCAATTTTTCATCACAGATGTGCCCAAGATGCACAAAAGCGCTGGAAACGGTGAGATAAGCCTATTTTTGCAACTTTGGTTAAAATCTTCAATTTTTCATCACAGATGTGCCCAAGATGCACAAAAGCGCTGGAAACGGTGAGATAAGCCTATTTTTGCAACTTTGGTTAAAATCTTCAATTTTTCATCACAGATGTGCCCAAGATGCACAAAAGCGCTGGAAACGGTGAGATAAGCCTATTTTTGCAACTTTGGTTAAAATCTTCAATTTTTCATCACAGATGTGCCCAAGATGCCCAAAAGCGCTGGAAACGGTGAGATAAGCCTATTTTTGCAACTTTGGTTAAAATCTTCATTTTTTCATCACAGATATGCCCAAGGTGCACAAAAGTGCTGGAAACGGTGAGATAAGCCTAATTTTGCAACAATGTTTAAGGTTTGGAGGTTTCATAGACTAAAGTTGAAAATCAGTGGTTTGACTGCCATAATGAAATAGGGTCACTAATCAACGTGTTTTCTCAAAAGGCCTTCACTCAATTTCCTTCATACTTAAAATGCATACAGTGGATTATAATAATGAAAAAGGATCATTTGAAATCTTGGTTTCAACTCTAAAGGAACTCTTTAAAAAAAAGATTTTAAGTTTTGGAAACCCCAATGAAAAAGTAGCAACTGCACGGTTTCTACTGTCAGATTCGCTCTAAGTGCCAAAAAGTGCTGGAAACGGGGAGATAAGCCTATTTTTGCAACAATGGTTAAAATCTTCAATTTTTCATCACAGATGTGCCCAAGATGCACAAAAGCGCTGGAAACGGTGAGATAAGCCTATTTTTGCAACTTTGGTTAAAATCTTCAATTTTTCATCACAGATGTGCCCAAGATGCACAAAAGCGCTGGAAACGGTGAGATAAGCCTATTTTTGCAACTTTGGTTAAAATCTTCAATTTTTCATCACAGATGTGCCCAAGATGCCCAAAAGCGCTGGAAACGGTGAGATAAGCCTATTTTTGCAACTTTGGTTAAAATCTTCAATTTTTCATCACAGATGTACCCAAGATGCCCAAAAGCGCTGGAAACGGTGAGATAAGCCTATTTTTGCAACTTTGGTTAAAATCTTCATTTTTTCATCACAGATATGCCCAAGGTGCACAAAAGTGCTGGAAACGGTGAGATAAGCCTAATTTTGCAACAATGTTTAAGGTTTGGAGGTTTCATAGACTAAAGTTGAAAATCAGTGGTTTGACTGCCATAATGAAATAGGGTCACTAATCAACGTGTTTTCTCAAAAGGCCTTCACTCAATTTCCTTGATACTTAAAATGCATACAGTGGATTATAATAATGAAAAAGGATAATTTGAAATCTTGGTTTCAACTCTAAAGGAACTCTTTAAAAAAAAGATTTTAAGTTTTGGAAACCCCAATGAAAAAGTAGCAACTGCACGGTTTCTACTGTCAGATTGGCTCTAAGTGCCAAAAAGTGCTGAAAACGGGGAGATAAGCCTATTTTTGCAACAATGGTTAAAATCTTCAATTTTTCATCACAGATGTGTCCAAGATGCACAAAAGCGCTGGAAACGGTGAGATAAGCCTATTTTTGCAACTTTGGTTAAAATCTTCAATTTTTCATCACAGATGTGCCCAAGATGCCCAAAAGCGCTGGAAACGGTGAGATAAGCCTATTTTTGCAACTTTGGTTAAAATCTTCAATTTTTCATCACAGATGTGCCCAAGATGCCCAAAAGCGCTGGAAACGGTGAGATAAGCCTATTTTCGCAACTTTGGTTAAAATCTTCATTTTTTCATCACAGATATGCCCAAGGTGCACAAAAGTGCTGGAAACGGTGAGATAAGCCTAATTTTGCAACAATGTTTAAGGTTTGGAGGTTTCATAGACTAAAGTTGAAAATCAGTGGTTTGACTGCCATAATGAAATAGGGTCACTAATCAACGTGTTTTCTCAAAAGGCCTTCACTCAATTTCCTTGATACTTAAAATGCATACAGTGGATTATAATGATGAAAAAGGATAATTTGAAATCTTGGTTTCAACTCTAAAGGAACTCTTTAAAAAAAAGATTTTAAGTTTTGGAAACCCCAATGAAAAAGTAGCAACTGCACGGTTTCTACTGTCAGATTGGCTCTAAGTGCCAAAAAGTGCTGGAAACGGGGAGATAAGCCTATTTTTGCAACAATGGTTAAAATCTTCAATTTTTCATCACAGATGTGTCCAAGATGCACAAAAGCGCTGGAAACGGGGAGATAAGCCTATTTTTGCAACTTTGGTTAAAATCTTCAATTTTTCATCACAGATGTGCCCAAGATGCACAAAAGCGCTGGAAACGGTGAGATAAGCCTATTTTTGCAACTTTGGTTAAAATCTTCAATTTTTCATCACAGATGTGCCCAAGATGCCCAAAAGCGCTGGAAACGGTGAGATAAGCCTATTTTTGCAACTTTGGTTAAAATCTTCAATTTTTCATCACAGATGTACCCAAGATGCCCAAAAGCGCTGGAAACGGTGAGATAAGCCTATTTTTGCAACTTTGGTTAAAATCTTCATTTTTTCATCACAGATATGCCCAAGGTGCACAAAAGTGCTGGAAACGGTGAGATAAGCCTAATTTTGCAACAATGTTTAAGGTTTGGAGGTTTCATAGACTAAAGTTGAAAATCAGTGGTTTGACTGCCATAATGAAATAGGGTCACTAATCAACGTGTTTTCTCAAAAGGCCTTCACTCAATTTCCTTGATACTTAAAATGCATACAGTGGATTATAATGATGAAAAAGGATAATTTGAAATCTTGGTTTCAACTCTAAAGGAACTCTTTAAAAAAAAGATTTTAAGTTTTGGAAACCCCAATGAAAAAGTAGCAACTGCACGGTTTCTACTGTCAGATTGGCTCTAAGTGCCAAAAAGTGCTGGAAACGGGGAGATAAGCCTATTTTTGCAACAATGGTTAAAATCTTCAATTTTTCATCACAGATGTGTCCAAGATGCACAAAAGCGCTGGAAACGGGGAGATAAGCCTATTTTTGCAACTTTGGTTAAAATCTTCAATTTTTCATCACAGATGTGCCCAAGATGCACAAAAGCGCTGGAAACGGTGAGATAAGCCTATTTTTGCAACTTTGGTTAAAATCTTCAATTTTTCATCACAGATGTGCCCAAGATGCCCAAAAGCGCTGGAAACGGTGAGATAAGCCTATTTTTGCAACTTTGGTTAAAATCTTCAATTTTTCATCACAGATGTACCCAAGATGCCCAAAAGCGCTGGAAACGGTGAGATAAGCCTATTTTTGCAACTTTGGTTAAAATCTTCATTTTTTCATCACAGATATGCCCAAGGTGCACAAAAGTGCTGGAAACGGTGAGATAAGCCTAATTTTGCAACAATGTTTAAGGTTTGGAGGTTTCATAGACTAAAGTTGAAAATCAGTGGTTTGACTGCCATAATGAAATAGGGTCACTAATCAACGTGTTTTCTCAAAAGGCCTTCACTCAATTTCCTTGATACTTAAAATGCATACAGTGGATTATAATGATGAAAAAGGATAATTTGAAATCTTGGTTTCAACTCTAAAGGAACTCTTTAAAAAAAAGATTTTAAGTTTTGGAAACCCCAATGAAAAAGTAGCAACTGCACGGTTTCTACTGTCAGATTGGCTCTAAGTGCCAAAAAGTGCTGGAAACGGGGAGATAAGCCTATTTTTGCAACAATGGTTAAAATCTTCAATTTTTCATCACAGATGTGTCCAAGATGCACAAAAGCGCTGGAAACGGGGAGATAAGCCTATTTTTGCAACTTTGGTTAAAATCTTCAATTTTTCATCACAGATGTGCCCAAGATGCACAAAAGCGCTGGAAACGGTGAGATAAGCCTATTTTTGCAACTTTGGTTAAAATCTTCAATTTTTCATCACAGATGTGCCCAAGATGCCCAAAAGCGCTGGAAACGGTGAGATAAGCCTATTTTTGCAACTTTGGTTAAAATCTTCAATTTTTCATCACAGATGTACCCAAGATGCCCAAAAGCGCTGGAAACGGTGAGATAAGCCTATTTTTGCAACTTTGGTTAAAATCTTCATTTTTTCATCACAGATATGCCCAAGGTGCACAAAAGTGCTGGAAACGGTGAGATAAGCCTAATTTTGCAACAATGTTTAAGGTTTGGAGGTTTCATAGACTAAAGTTGAAAATCAGTGGTTTGATTGCCATAATGAAATAGGGTCACTAATCAACGTGTTTTCTCAAAAGGCCTTCACTCAATTTCCTTCATACTTAAAATGCATACAGTGGATTATAATAATGAAAAAGGATCATTTGAAATCTTGGTTTCAACTCTAAAGGAACTCTTTAAAAAAAAGATTTTAAGTTTTGGAAACCCCAATGAAAAAGTAGCAACTGCACGGTTTCTACTGTCAGATTCGCTCTAAGTGCCAAAAAGTGCTGGAAACGGGGAGATAAGCCTATTTTTGCAACAATGGTTAAAATCTTCAATTTTTCATCACAGATGTGCCCAAGATGCACAAAAGCGCTGGAAACGGTGAGATAAGCCTATTTTTGCAACTTTGGTTAAAATCTTCAATTTTTCATCACAGATGTGCCCAAGATGCACAAAAGCGCTGGAAACGGTGAGATAAGCCTATTTTTGCAACTTTGGTTAAAATCTTCAATTTTTCATCACAGATGTGCCCAAGATGCCCAAAAGCGCTGGAAACGGTGAGATAAGCCTATTTTTGCAACTTTGGTTAAAATCTTCAATTTTTCATCACAGATGTGCCCAAGATGCCCAAAAGCGCTGGAAACGGTGAGATAAGCCTATTTTTGCAACTTTGGTTAAAATCTTCATTTTTTCATCACAGATATGCCCAAGGTGCACAAAAGTGCTGGAAACGGTGAGATAAGCCTAATTTTGCAACAATGTTTAAGGTTTGGAGGTTTCATAGACTAAAGTTGAAAATCAGTGGTTTGACTGCCATAATGAAATAGGGTCACTAATCAACGTGTTTTCTCAAAAGGCCTTCACTCAATTTCCTTGATACTTAAAATGCATACAGTGGATTATAATAATGAAAAAGGATAATTTGAAATCTTGGTTTCAACTCTAAAGGAACTCTTTAAAAAAAAGATTTTAAGTTTTGGAAACCCCAATGAAAAAGTAGCAACTGCACGGTTTCTACTGTCAGATTGGCTCTAAGTGCCAAAAAGTGCTGAAAACGGGGAGATAAGCCTATTTTTGCAACAATGGTTAAAATCTTCAATTTTTCATCACAGATGTGTCCAAGATGCACAAAAGCGCTGGAAACGGTGAGATAAGCCTATTTTTGCAACTTTGGTTAAAATCTTCAATTTTTCATCACAGATGTGCCCAAGATGCACAAAAGCGCTGGAAACGGTGAGATAAGCCTATTTTTGCAACTTTGGTTAAAATCTTCAATTTTTCATCACAGATGTGCCCAAGATGCCCAAAAGCGCTGGAAACGGTGAGATAAGCCTATTTTTGCAACTTTGGTTAAAATCTTCAATTTTTCATCACAGATGTGCCCAAGATGCCCAAAAGCGCTGGAAACGGTGAGATAAGCCTATTTTCGCAACTTTGGTTAAAATCTTCATTTTTTCATCACAGATATGCCCAAGGTGCACAAAAGTGCTGGAAACGGTGAGATAAGCCTAATTTTGCAACAATGTTTAAGGTTTGGAGGTTTCATAGACTAAAGTTGAAAATCAGTGGTTTGACTGCCATAATGAAATAGGGTCACTAATCAACGTGTTTTCTCAAAAGGCCTTCACTCAATTTCCTTGATACTTAAAATGCATACAGTGGATTATAATGATGAAAAAGGATAATTTGAAATCTTGGTTTCAACTCTAAAGGAACTCTTTAAAAAAAAGATTTTAAGTTTTGGAAACCCCAATGAAAAAGTAGCAACTGCACGGTTTCTACTGTCAGATTGGCTCTAAGTGCCAAAAAGTGCTGGAAACGGGGAGATAAGCCTATTTTTGCAACAATGGTTAAAATCTTCAATTTTTCATCACAGATGTGTCCAAGATGCACAAAAGCGCTGGAAACGGGGAGATAAGCCTATTTTTGCAACTTTGGTTAAAATCTTCAATTTTTCATCACAGATGTGCCCAAGATGCACAAAAGCGCTGGAAACGGTGAGATAAGCCTATTTTTGCAACTTTGGTTAAAATCTTCAATTTTTCATCACAGATGTGCCCAAGATGCCCAAAAGCGCTGGAAACGGTGAGATAAGCCTATTTTTGCAACTTTGGTTAAAATCTTCAATTTTTCATCACAGATGTGCCCAAGATGCCCAAAAGCGCTGGAAACGGTGAGATAAGCCTATTTTTGCAACTTTGGTTAAAATCTTCATTTTTTCATCACAGATATGCCCAAGGTGCACAAAAGTGCTGGAAACGGTGAGATAAGCCTAATTTTGCAACAATGTTTAAGGTTTGGAGGTTTCATAGACTAAAGTTGAAAATCAGTGGTTTGACTGCCATAATGAAATAGGGTCACTAATCAACGTGTTTTCTCAAAAGGCCTTCACTCAATTTCCTTCATACTTAAAATGCATACAGTGGATTATAATAATGAAAAAGGATAATTTGAAATCTTGGTTTCAACTCTAAAGGAACTCTTTAAAAAAAAGATTTTAAGTTTTGGAAACCCCAATGAAAAAGTAGCAACTGCACGGTTTCTACTGTCAGATTCGCTCTAAGTGCCAAAAAGTGCTGGAAACGGGGAGATAAGCCTATTTTTGCAACAATGGTTAAAACCTTCAATTTTTCATCACAGATGTGTCCAAGATGCACAAAAGCGCTGGAAACGGTGAGATAAGCCTATTTTTGCAACTTTGGTTAAAATCTTCAATTTTTCATCACAGATGTGCCCAAGATGCCCAAAAGCGCTGGAAACGGTGAGATAAGCCTATTTTTGCAACTTTGGTTAAAATCTTCATTTTTTCATCACAGATATGCCCAAGGTGCACAAAAGTGCTGGAAACGGTGAGATAAGCCTAATTTTGCAACAATGTTTAAGGTTTGGAGGTTTCATAGACTAAAGTTGAAAATCAGTGGTTTGACTGCCATAATGAAATAGGGTCACTAATCAACGTGTTTTCTCAAAAGGCCTTCACTCAATTTCCTTCATACTTAAAATGCATACAGTGGATTATAATAATGAAAAAGGATAATTTGAAATCTTGGTTTCAACTCTAAAGGAACTCTTTAAAAAAAAGATTTTAAGTTTTGGAAACCCCAATGAAAAAGTAGCAACTGCACGGTTTCTACTGTCAGATTCGCTCTAAGTGCCAAAAAGTGCTGGAAACGGGGAGATAAGCCTATTTTTGCAACAATGGTTAAAATCTTCAATTTTTCATCACAGATGTGCCCAAGATGCACAAAAGCGCTGGAAACGGTGAGATAAGCCTATTTTTGCAACTTTGGTTAAAATCTTCAATTTTTCATCACAGATGTGCCCAAGATGCACAAAAGCGCTGGAAACGGTGAGATAAGCCTATTTTTGCAACTTTGGTTAAAATCTTCAATTTTTCATCACAGATGTGCCCAAGATGCCCAAAAGCGCTGGAAACGGTGAGATAAGCCTATTTTTGCAACTTTGGTTAAAATCTTGAATTTTTCATCACAGATGTGCCCAAGATGCCCAAAAGCGCTGGAAACGGTGAGATAAGCCTATTTTTGCAACTTTGGTTAAAATCTTCATTTTTTCATCACAGATATGCCCAAGGTGCACAAAAGTGCTGGAAACGGTGAGATAAGCCTAATTTTGCAACAATGTTTAAGGTTTGGAGGTTTCATAGACTAAAGTTGAAAATCAGTGGTTTGACTGCCATAATGAAATAGGGTCACTAATCAACGTGTTTTCTCAAAAGGCCTTCACTCAATTTCCTTGATACTTAAAATGCATACAGTGGATTATAATAATGAAAAAGGATAATTTGAAATCTTGGTTTCAACTCTAAAGGAACTCTTTAAAAAAAAGATTTTAAGTTTTGGAAACCCCAATGAAAAAGTAGCAACTGCACGGTTTCTACTGTCAGATTGGCTCTAAGTGCCAAAAAGTGCTGAAAACGGGGAGATAAGCCTATTTTTGCAACAATGGTTAAAATCTTCAATTTTTCATCACAGATGTGTCCAAGATGCACAAAAGCGCTGGAAACGGTGAGATAAGCCTATTTTTGCAACTTTGGTTAAAATCTTCAATTTTTCATCACAGATGTGCCCAAGATGCACAAAAGCGCTGGAAACGGTGAGATAAGCCTATTTTTGCAACTTTGGTTAAAATCTTCAATTTTTCATCACAGATGTGCCCAAGATGCCCAAAAGCGCTGGAAACGGTGAGATAAGCCTATTTTTGCAACTTTGGTTAAAATCTTCAATTTTTCATCACAGATGTGCCCAAGATGCCCAAAAGCGCTGGAAACGGTGAGATAAGCCTATTTTTGCAACTTTGGTTAAAATCTTCATTTTTTCATCACAGATATGCCCAAGGTGCACAAAAGTGCTGGAAACGGTGAGATAAGCCTAATTTTGCAACAATGTTTAAGGTTTGGAGGTTTCATAGACTAAAGTTGAAAATCAGTGGTTTGACTGCCATAATGAAATAGGGTCACTAATCAACGTGTTTTCTCAAAAGGCCTTCACTCAATTTCCTTCATACTTAAAATGCATACAGTGGATTATAATAATGAAAAAGGATAATTTGAAATCTTGGTTTCAACTCTAAAGGAACTCTTTAAAAAAAAGATTTTAAGTTTTGGAAACCCCAATGAAAAAGTAGCAACTGCACGGTTTCTACTGTCAGATTGGCTCTAAGTGCCAAAAAGTGCTGGAAACGGGGAGATAAGCCTATTTTTGCAACAATGGTTAAAATCTTCAATTTTTCATCACAGATGTGCCCAAGATGCCCAAAAGCGCTGGAAACGGTGAGATAAGCCTATTTTTGCAACTTTGGTTAAAATCTTCATTTTTTCATCACAGATATGCCCAAGGTGCACAAAAGTGCTGGAAACGGTGAGATAAGCCTAATTTTGCAACAATGTTTAAGGTTTGGAGGTTTCATAGACTAAAGTTGAAAATCAGTGGTTTGACTGCCATAATGAAATAGGGTCACTAATCAACGTGTTTTCTCAAAAGGCCTTCACTCAATTTCCTTCATACTTAAAATGCATACAGTGGATTATAATAATGAAAAAGGATAATTTGAAATCTTGGTTTCAACTCTAAAGGAACTCTTTAAAAAAAAGATTTTAAGTTTTGGAAACCCCAATGAAAAAGTAGCAACTGCACGGTTTCTACTGTCAGATTGGCTCTAAGTGCCAAAAAGTGCTGAAAACGGGGAGATAAGCCTATTTTTGCAACAATGGTTAAAATCTTCAATTTTTCATCACAGATGTGCCCAAGATGCACAAAAGCGCTGGAAACGGTGAGATAAGCCTATTTTTGCAACTTTGGTTAAAATCTTCAATTTTTCATCACAGATGTGCCCAAGATGCACAAAAGCGCTGGAAACGGTGAGATAAGCCTATTTTTGCAACTTTGGTTAAAATCTTCAATTTTTCATCACAGATGTGCCCAAGATGCCCAAAAGCGCTGGAAACGGTGAGATAAGCCTATTTTTGCAACTTTGGTTAAAATCTTGAATTTTTCATCACAGATGTGCCCAAGATGCCCAAAAGCGCTGGAAACGGTGAGATAAGCCTATTTTTGCAACTTTGGTTAAAATCTTCATTTTTTCATCACAGATATGCCCAAGGTGCACAAAAGTGCTGGAAACGGTGAGATAAGCCTAATTTTGCAACAATGTTTAAGGTTTGGAGGTTTCATAGACTAAAGTTGAAAATCAGTGGTTTGACTGCCATAATGAAATAGGGTCACTAATCAACGTGTTTTCTCAAAAGGCCTTCACTCAATTTCCTTGATACTTAAAATGCATACAGTGGATTATAATAATGAAAAAGGATAATTTGAAATCTTGGTTTCAACTCTAAAGGAACTCTTTAAAAAAAAGATTTTAAGTTTTGGAAACCCCAATGAAAAAGTAGCAACTGCACGGTTTCTACTGTCAGATTGGCTCTAAGTGCCAAAAAGTGCTGAAAACGGGGAGATAAGCCTATTTTTGCAACAATGGTTAAAATCTTCAATTTTTCATCACAGATGTGTCCAAGATGCACAAAAGCGCTGGAAACGGTGAGATAAGCCTATTTTTGCAACTTTGGTTAAAATCTTCAATTTTTCATCACAGATGTGCCCAAGATGCACAAAAGCGCTGGAAACGGTGAGATAAGCCTATTTTTGCAACTTTGGTTAAAATCTTCAATTTTTCATCACAGATGTGCCCAATATGCCCAAAAGCGCTGGAAACGGTGAGATAAGCCTATTTTTGCAACTTTGGTTAAAATCTTCAATTTTTCATCACAGATGTGCCCAAGATGCCCAAAAGCGCTGGAAACGGTGAGATAAGCCTATTTTTGCAACTTTGGTTAAAATCTTCATTTTTTCATCACAGATATGCCCAAGGTGCACAAAAGTGCTGGAAACGGTGAGATAAGCCTAATTTTGCAACAATGTTTAAGGTTTGGAGGTTTCATAGACTAAAGTTGAAAATCAGTGGTTTGACTGCCATAATGAAATAGGGTCACTAATCAACGTGTTTTCTCAAAAGGCCTTCACTCAATTTCCTTCATACTTAAAATGCATACAGTGGATTATAATAATGAAAAAGGATAATTTGAAATCTTGGTTTCAACTCTAAAGGAACTCTTTAAAAAAAAGATTTTAAGTTTTGGAAACCCCAATGAAAAAGTAGCAACTGCACGGTTTCTACTGTCAGATTGGCTCTAAGTGCCAAAAAGTGCTGGAAACGGGGAGATAAGCCTATTTTTGCAACAATGGTTAAAATCTTCAATTTTTCATCACAGATGTGCCCAAGATGCCCAAAAGCGCTGGAAACGGTGAGATAAGCCTATTTTTGCAACTTTGGTTAAAATCTTCATTTTTTCATCACAGATATGCCCAAGGTGCACAAAAGTGCTGGAAACGGTGAGATAAGCCTAATTTTGCAACAATGTTTAAGGTTTGGAGGTTTCATAGACTAAAGTTGAAAATCAGTGGTTTGACTGCCATAATGAAATAGGGTCACTAATCAACGTGTTTTCTCAAAAGGCCTTCACTCAATTTCCTTCATACTTAAAATGCATACAGTGGATTATAATAATGAAAAAGGATAATTTGAAATCTTGGTTTCAACTCTAAAGGAACTCTTTAAAAAAAAGATTTTAAGTTTTGGAAACCCCAATGAAAAAGTAGCAACTGCACGGTTTCTACTGTCAGATTCGCTCTAAGTGCCAAAAAGTGCTGGAAACGGGGAGATAAGCCTATTTTTGCAACAATGGTTAAAATCTTCAATTTTTCATCACAGATGTGTCCAAGATGCACAAAAGCGCTGGAAACGGTGAGATAAGCCTATTTTTGCAACTTTGGTTAAAATCTTCAATTTTTCATCACAGATGTGCCCAAGATGCACAAAAGCGCTGGAAACGGTGAGATAAGCCTATTTTTGCAACTTTGGTTAAAATCTTCAATTTTTCATCACAGATATGCCCAAGATGCCCAAAAGCGCTGGAAACGGTGAGATAAGCCTATTTTTGCAACTTTGGTTAAAATCTTCAATTTTTCATCACAGATGTGCCCAAGATGCCCAAAAGCGCTGGAAACGGTGAGATAAGCCTATTTTTGCAACTTTGGTTAAAATCTTCATTTTTTCATCACAGATATGCCCAAGGTGCACAAAAGTGCTGGAAACGGTGAGATAAGCCTAATTTTGCAACAATGTTTAAGGTTTGGAGGTTTCATAGACTAAAGTTGAAAATCAGTGGTTTGACTGCCATAATGAAATAGGGTCACTAATCAACGTGTTTTCTCAAAAGGCCTTCACTCAATTTCCTTCATACTTAAAATGCATACAGTGGATTATAATAATGAAAAAGGATAATTTGAAATCTTGGTTTCAACTCTAAAGGAACTCTTTAAAAAAAAGATTTTAAGTTTTGGAAACCCCAATGAAAAAGTAGCAACTGCACGGTTTCTACTGTCAGATTGGCTCTAAGTGCCAAAAAGTGCTGGAAACGGGGAGATAAGCCTATTTTTGCAACAATGGTTAAAATCTTCAATTTTTCATCACAGATGTGCCCAAGATGCCCAAAAGCGCTGGAAACGGTGAGATAAGCCTATTTTTGCAACTTTGGTTAAAATCTTCATTTTTTCATCACAGATATGCCCAAGGTGCACAAAAGTGCTGGAAACGGTGAGATAAGCCTAATTTTGCAACAATGTTTAAGGTTTGGAGGTTTCATAGACTAAAGTTGAAAATCAGTGGTTTGACTGCCATAATGAAATAGGGTCACTAATCAACGTGTTTTCTCAAAAGGCCTTCACTCAATTTCCTTCATACTTAAAATGCATACAGTGGATTATAATAATGAAAAAGGATAATTTGAAATCTTGGTTTCAACTCTAAAGGAACTCTTTAAAAAAAAGATTTTAAGTTTTGGAAACCCCAATGAAAAAGTAGCAACTGCACGGTTTCTACTGTCAGATTGGCTCTAAGTGCCAAAAAGTGCTGAAAACGGGGAGATAAGCCTATTTTTGCAACAATGGTTAAAATCTTCAATTTTTCATCACAGATGTGCCCAAGATGCACAAAAGCGCTGGAAACGGTGAGATAAGCCTATTTTTGCAACTTTGGTTAAAATCTTCAATTTTTCATCACAGATGTGCCCAAGATGCACAAAAGCGCTGGAAACGGTGAGATAAGCCTATTTTTGCAACTTTGGTTAAAATCTTCAATTTTTCATCACAGATGTGCCCAAGATGCCCAAAAGCGCTGGAAACGGTGAGATAAGCCTATTTTTGCAACTTTGGTTAAAATCTTGAATTTTTCATCACAGATGTGCCCAAGATGCCCAAAAGCGCTGGAAACGGTGAGATAAGCCTATTTTTGCAACTTTGGTTAAAATCTTCATTTTTTCATCACAGATATGCCCAAGGTGCACAAAAGTGCTGGAAACGGTGAGATAAGCCTAATTTTGCAACAATGTTTAAGGTTTGGAGGTTTCATAGACTAAAGTTGAAAATCAGTGGTTTGACTGCCATAATGAAATAGGGTCACTAATCAACGTGTTTTCTCAAAAGGCCTTCACTCAATTTCCTTGATACTTAAAATGCATACAGTGGATTATAATAATGAAAAAGGATAATTTGAAATCTTGGTTTCAACTCTAAAGGAACTCTTTAAAAAAAAGATTTTAAGTTTTGGAAACCCCAATGAAAAAGTAGCAACTGCACGGTTTCTACTGTCAGATTGGCTCTAAGTGCCAAAAAGTGCTGAAAACGGGGAGATAAGCCTATTTTTGCAACAATGGTTAAAATCTTCAATTTTTCATCACAGATGTGTCCAAGATGCACAAAAGCGCTGGAAACGGTGAGATAAGCCTATTTTTGCAACTTTGGTTAAAATCTTCAATTTTTCATCACAGATGTGCCCAAGATGCACAAAAGCGCTGGAAACGGTGAGATAAGCCTATTTTTGCAACTTTGGTTAAAATCTTCAATTTTTCATCACAGATGTGCCCAAGATGCCCAAAAGCGCTGGAAACGGTGAGATAAGCCTATTTTTGCAACTTTGGTTAAAATCTTCAATTTTTCATCACAGATGTGCCCAAGATGCCCAAAAGCGCTGGAAACGGTGAGATAAGCCTATTTTTGCAACTTTGGTTAAAATCTTCATTTTTTCATCACAGATATGCCCAAGGTGCACAAAAGTGCTGGAAACGGTGAGATAAGCCTAATTTTGCAACAATGTTTAAGGTTTGGAGGTTTCATAGACTAAAGTTGAAAATCAGTGGTTTGACTGCCATAATGAAATAGGGTCACTAATCAACGTGTTTTCTCAAAAGGCCTTCACTCAATTTCCTTCATACTTAAAATGCATACAGTGGATTATAATAATGAAAAAGGATAATTTGAAATCTTGGTTTCAACTCTAAAGGAACTCTTTAAAAAAAAGATTTTAAGTTTTGGAAACCCCAATGAAAAAGTAGCAACTGCACGGTTTCTACTGTCAGATTGGCTCTAAGTGCCAAAAAGTGCTGGAAACGGGGAGATAAGCCTATTTTTGCAACAATGGTTAAAATCTTCAATTTTTCATCACAGATGTGCCCAAGATGCCCAAAAGCGCTGGAAACGGTGAGATAAGCCTATTTTTGCAACTTTGGTTAAAATCTTCATTTTTTCATCACAGATATGCCCAAGGTGCACAAAAGTGCTGGAAACGGTGAGATAAGCCTAATTTTGCAACAATGTTTAAGGTTTGGAGGTTTCATAGACTAAAGTTGAAAATCAGTGGTTTGACTGCCATAATGAAATAGGGTCACTAATCAACGTGTTTTCTCAAAAGGCCTTCACTCAATTTCCTTCATACTTAAAATGCATACAGTGGATTATAATAATGAAAAAGGATAATTTGAAATCTTGGTTTCAACTCTAAAGGAACTCTTTAAAAAAAAGATTTTAAGTTTTGGAAACCCCAATGAAAAAGTAGCAACTGCACGGTTTCTACTGTCAGATTGGCTCTAAGTGCCAAAAAGTGCTGGAAACGGGGAGATAAGCCTATTTTTGCAACAATGGTTAAAATCTTCAATTTTTCATCACAGATGTGTCCAAGATGCACAAAAGCGCTGGAAACGGGGAGATAAGCCTATTTTTGCAACTTTGGTTAAAATCTTCAATTTTTCATCACAGATGTGCCCAAGATGCACAAAAGCGCTGGAAACGGTGAGATAGGCCTATTTTTGCAACTTTGGTTAAAATCTTCATTTTTTCATCACAGATATGCCCAAGGTGCACAAAAGTGCTGGAAACGGTGAGATAAGCCTAATTTTGCAACAATGTTTAAGGTTTGGAGGTTTCATAGACTAAAGTTGAAAATCAGTGGTTTGACTGCCATAATGAAATAGGGTCACTAATCAACGTGTTTTCTCAAAAGGCCTTCACTCAATTTCCTTGATACTTAAAATGCATACAGTGGATTATAATAATGAAAAAGGATAATTTGAAATCTTGGTTTCAACTCTAAAGGAACTCTTTAAAAAAAAGATTTTAAGTTTTGGAAACCCCAATGAAAAAGTAGCAACTGCACGGTTTCTACTGTCAGATTGGCTCTAAGTGCCAAAAAGTGCTGAAAACGGGGAGATAAGCCTATTTTTGCAACAATGGTTAAAATCTTCAATTTTTCATCACAGATGTGTCCAAGATGCACAAAAGCGCTGGAAACGGTGAGATAAGCCTATTTTTGCAACTTTGGTTAAAATCTTCAATTTTTCATCACAGATGTGCCCAAGATGCACAAAAGCGCTGGAAACGGTGAGATAAGCCTATTTTTGCAACTTTGGTTAAAATCTTCAATTTTTCATCACAGATGTGCCCAAGATGCCCAAAAGCGCTGGAAACGGTGAGATAAGCCTATTTTTGCAACTTTGGTTAAAATCTTCAATTTTTCATCACAGATGTGCCCAAGATGCCCAAAAGCGCTGGAAACGGTGAGATAAGCCTATTTTTGCAACTTTGGTTAAAATCTTCATTTTTTCATCACAGATATGCCCAAGGTGCACAAAAGTGCTGGAAACGGTGAGATAAGCCTAATTTTGCAACAATGTTTAAGGTTTGGAGGTTTCATAGACTAAAGTTGAAAATCAGTGGTTTGACTGCCATAATGAAATAGGGTCACTAATCAACGTGTTTTCTCAAAAGGCCTTCACTCAATTTCCTTCATACTTAAAATGCATACAGTGGATTATAATAATGAAAAAGGATAATTTGAAATCTTGGTTTCAACTCTAAAGGAACTCTTTAAAAAAAAGATTTTAAGTTTTGGAAACCCCAATGAAAAAGTAGCAACTGCACGGTTTCTACTGTCAGATTGGCTCTAAGTGCCAAAAAGTGCTGGAAACGGGGAGATAAGCCTATTTTTGCAACAATGGTTAAAATCTTCAATTTTTCATCACAGATGTGCCCAAGATGCCCAAAAGCGCTGGAAACGGTGAGATAAGCCTATTTTTGCAACTTTGGTTAAAATCTTCATTTTTTCATCACAGATATGCCCAAGGTGCACAAAAGTGCTGGAAACGGTGAGATAAGCCTAATTTTGCAACAATGTTTAAGGTTTGGAGGTTTCATAGACTAAAGTTGAAAATCAGTGGTTTGACTGCCATAATGAAATAGGGTCACTAATCAACGTGTTTTCTCAAAAGGCCTTCACTCAATTTCCTTCATACTTAAAATGCATACAGTGGATTATAATAATGAAAAAGGATAATTTGAAATCTTGGTTTCAACTCTAAAGGAACTCTTTAAAAAAAAGATTTTAAGTTTTGGAAACCCCAATGAAAAAGTAGCAACTGCACGGTTTCTACTGTCAGATTGGCTCTAAGTGCCAAAAAGTGCTGGAAACGGGGAGATAAGCCTATTTTTGCAACAATGGTTAAAATCTTCAATTTTTCATCACAGATGTGTCCAAGATGCACAAAAGCGCTGGAAACGGGGAGATAAGCCTATTTTTGCAACTTTGGTTAAAATCTTCAATTTTTCATCACAGATGTGCCCAAGATGCACAAAAGCGCTGGAAACGGTGAGATAGGCCTATTTTTGCAACTTTGGTTAAAATCTTCATTTTTTCATCACAGATATGCCCAAGGTGCACAAAAGTGCTGGAAACGGTGAGATAAGCCTAATTTTGCAACAATGTTTAAGGTTTGGAGGTTTCATAGACTAAAGTTGAAAATCAGTGGTTTGACTGCCATAATGAAATAGGGTCACTAATCAACGTGTTTTCTCAAAAGGCCTTCACTCAATTTCCTTCATACTTAAAATGCATACAGTGGATTATAATAATGAAAAAGGATAATTTGAAATCTTGGTTTCAACTCTAAAGGAACTCTTTAAAAAAAAGATTTTAAGTTTTGGAAACCCCAATGAAAAAGTAGCAACTGCACGGTTTCTACTGTCAGATTCGCTCTAAATGCCAAAAAGTGCTGGAAACGGGGAGATAAGCCTATTTTTGCAACAATGGTTAAAATCTTCAATTTTTCATCACAGATGTGTCCAAGATGCACAAAAGCGCTGGAAACGGTGAGATAAGCCTATTTTTGCAACTTTGGTTAAAATCTTCAATTTGTCATCACAGATGTGCCCAAGATGCCCAAAAGCGCTGGAAACGGTGAGATAAGCCTATTTTTGCAACTTTGGTTAAAATCTTCATTTTTTCATCACAGATATGCCCAAGGTGCACAAAAGTGCTGGAAACGGTGAGATAAGCCTAATTTTGCAACAATGTTTAAGGTTTGGAGGTTTCATAGACTAAAGTTGAAAATCAGTGGTTTGACTGCCATAATGAAATAGGGTCACTAATCAACGTGTTTTCTCAAAAGGCCTTCACTCAATTTCCTTCATACTTAAAATGCATACAGTGGATTATAATAATGAAAAAGGATAATTTGAAATCTTGGTTTCAACTCTAAAGGAACTCTTTAAAAAAAAGATTTTAAGTTTTGGAAACCCCAATGAAAAAGTAGCAACTGCACGGTTTCTACTGTCAGATTGGCTCTAAGTGCCAAAAAGTGCTGGAAACGGGGAGATAAGCCTATTTTTGCAACAATGGTTAAAATCTTCAATTTTTCATCACAGATGTGCCCAAGATGCCCAAAAGCGCTGGAAACGGTGAGATAAGCCTATTTTTGCAACTTTGGTTAAAATCTTCATTTTTTCATCACAGATATGCCCAAGGTGCACAAAAGTGCTGGAAACGGTGAGATAAGCCTAATTTTGCAACAATGTTTAAGGTTTGGAGGTTTCATAGACTAAAGTTGAAAATCAGTGGTTTGACTGCCATAATGAAATAGGGTCACTAATCAACGTGTTTTCTCAAAAGGCCTTCACTCAATTTCCTTCATACTTAAAATGCATACAGTGGATTATAATAATGAAAAAGGATAATTTGAAATCTTGGTTTCAACTCTAAAGGAACTCTTTAAAAAAAAGATTTTAAGTTTTGGAAACCCCAATGAAAAAGTAGCAACTGCACGGTTTCTACTGTCAGATTGGCTCTAAGTGCCAAAAAGTGCTGGAAACGGGGAGATAAGCCTATTTTTGCAACAATGGTTAAAATCTTCAATTTTTCATCACAGATGTGTCCAAGATGCACAAAAGCGCTGGAAACGGGGAGATAAGCCTATTTT
The DNA here is from genome assembly GCF_947347685.1 of Pleuronectes platessa. Classification (NCBI taxonomy): domain Eukaryota; kingdom Metazoa; phylum Chordata; class Actinopteri; order Pleuronectiformes; family Pleuronectidae; genus Pleuronectes; species Pleuronectes platessa. The sequence goes on along the minus strand of NW_026519048.1, from coordinate 401,749 downwards.
TGCAACTTTGGTTAAAATCTTCAATTTTTCATCACAGATGTGCCCAAGATGCACAAAAGCGCTGGAAACGGTGAGATAGGCCTATTTTTGCAACTTTGGTTAAAATCTTCATTTTTTCATCACAGATATGCCCAAGGTGCACAAAAGTGCTGGAAACGGTGAGATAAGCCTAATTTTGCAACAATGTTTAAGGTTTGGAGGTTTCATAGACTAAAGTTGAAAATCAGTGGTTTGACTGCCATAATGAAATAGGGTCACTAATCAACGTGTTTTCTCAAAAGGCCTTCACTCAATTTCCTTGATACTTAAAATGCATACAGTGGATTATAATAATGAAAAAGGATAATTTGAAATCTTGGTTTCAACTCTAAAGGAACTCTTTAAAAAAAAGATTTTAAGTTTTGGAAACCCCAATGAAAAAGTAGCAACTGCACGGTTTCTACTGTCAGATTGGCTCTAAGTGCCAAAAAGTGCTGAAAACGGGGAGATAAGCCTATTTTTGCAACAATGGTTAAAATCTTCAATTTTTCATCACAGATGTGTCCAAGATGCACAAAAGCGCTGGAAACGGTGAGATAAGCCTATTTTTGCAACTTTGGTTAAAATCTTCAATTTTTCATCACAGATGTGCCCAAGATGCACAAAAGCGCTGGAAACGGTGAGATAAGCCTATTTTTGCAACTTTGGTTAAAATCTTGAATTTTTCATCACAGATGTGCCCAAGATGCCCAAAAGCGCTGGAAACGGTGAGATAAGCCTATTTTTGCAACTTTGGTTAAAATCTTCATTTTTTCATCACAGATATGCCCAAGGTGCACAAAAGTGCTGGAAACGGTGAGATAAGCCTAATTTTGCAACAATGTTTAAGGTTTGGAGGTTTCATAGACTAAAGTTGAAAATCAGTGGTTTGACTGCCATAATGAAATAGGGTCACTAATCAACGTGTTTTCTCAAAAGGCCTTCACTCAATTTCCTTGATACTTAAAATGCATACAGTGGATTATAATAATGAAAAAGGATAATTTGAAATCTTGGTTTCAACTCTAAAGGAACTCTTTAAAAAAAAGATTTTAAGTTTTGGAAACCCCAATGAAAAAGTAGCAACTGCACGGTTTCTACTGTCAGATTGGCTCTAAGTGCCAAAAAGTGCTGAAAACGGGGAGATAAGCCTATTTTTGCAACAATGGTTAAAATCTTCAATTTTTCATCACAGATGTGTCCAAGATGCACAAAAGCGCTGGAAACGGTGAGATAAGCCTATTTTTGCAACTTTGGTTAAAATCTTCAATTTTTCATCACAGATGTGCCCAAGATGCACAAAAGCGCTGGAAACGGTGAGATAAGCCTATTTTTGCAACTTTGGTTAAAATCTTCAATTTTTCATCACAGATGTGCCCAAGATGCCCAAAAGCGCTGGAAACGGTGAGATAAGCCTATTTTTGCAACTTTGGTTAAAATCTTCAATTTTTCATCACAGATGTGCCCAAGATGCCCAAAAGCGCTGGAAACGGTGAGATAAGCCTATTTTTGCAACTTTGGTTAAAATCTTCATTTTTTCATCACAGATATGCCCAAGGTGCACAAAAGTGCTGGAAACGGTGAGATAAGCCTAATTTTGCAACAATGTTTAAGGTTTGGAGGTTTCATAGACTAAAGTTGAAAATCAGTGGTTTGACTGCCATAATGAAATAGGGTCACTAATCAACGTGTTTTCTCAAAAGGCCTTCACTCAATTTCCTTCATACTTAAAATGCATACAGTGGATTATAATAATGAAAAAGGATAATTTGAAATCTTGGTTTCAACTCTAAAGGAACTCTTTAAAAAAAAGATTTTAAGTTTTGGAAACCCCAATGAAAAAGTAGCAACTGCACGGTTTCTACTGTCAGATTGGCTCTAAGTGCCAAAAAGTGCTGGAAACGGGGAGATAAGCCTATTTTTGCAACAATGGTTAAAATCTTCAATTTTTCATCACAGATGTGCCCAAGATGCCCAAAAGCGCTGGAAACGGTGAGATAAGCCTATTTTTGCAACTTTGGTTAAAATCTTCATTTTTTCATCACAGATATGCCCAAGGTGCACAAAAGTGCTGGAAACGGTGAGATAAGCCTAATTTTGCAACAATGTTTAAGGTTTGGAGGTTTCATAGACTAAAGTTGAAAATCAGTGGTTTGACTGCCATAATGAAATAGGGTCACTAATCAACGTGTTTTCTCAAAAGGCCTTCACTCAATTTCCTTGATACTTAAAATGCATACAGTGGATTATAATAATGAAAAAGGATAATTTGAAATCTTGGTTTCAACTCTAAAGGAACTCTTTAAAAAAAAGATTTTAAGTTTTGGAAACCCCAATGAAAAAGTAGCAACTGCACGGTTTCTACTGTCAGATTGGCTCTAAGTGCCAAAAAGTGCTGAAAACGGGGAGATAAGCCTATTTTTGCAACAATGGTTAAAATCTTCAATTTTTCATCACAGATGTGTCCAAGATGCACAAAAGCGCTGGAAACGGTGAGATAAGCCTATTTTTGCAACTTTGGTTAAAATCTTCAATTTTTCATCACAGATGTGCCCAAGATGCACAAAAGCGCTGGAAACGGTGAGATAAGCCTATTTTTGCAACTTTGGTTAAAATCTTCAATTTTTCATCACAGATATGCCCAAGATGCCCAAAAGCGCTGGAAACGGTGAGATAAGCCTATTTTTGCAACTTTGGTTAAAATCTTCAATTTTTCATCACAGATGTGCCCAAGATGCCCAAAAGCGCTGGAAACGGTGAGATAAGCCTATTTTTGCAACTTTGGTTAAAATCTTCATTTTTTCATCACAGATATGCCCAAGGTGCACAAAAGTGCTGGAAACGGTGAGATAAGCCTAATTTTGCAACAATGTTTAAGGTTTGGAGGTTTCATAGACTAAAGTTGAAAATCAGTGGTTTGACTGCCATAATGAAATAGGGTCACTAATCAACGTGTTTTCTCAAAAGGCCTTCACTCAATTTCCTTCATACTTAAAATGCATACAGTGGATTATAATAATGAAAAAGGATAATTTGAAATCTTGGTTTCAACTCTAAAGGAACTCTTTAAAAAAAAGATTTTAAGTTTTGGAAACCCCAATGAAAAAGTAGCAACTGCACGGTTTCTACTGTCAGATTGGCTCTAAGTGCCAAAAAGTGCTGGAAACGGGGAGATAAGCCTATTTTTGCAACAATGGTTAAAATCTTCAATTTTTCATCACAGATGTGCCCAAGATGCCCAAAAGCGCTGGAAACGGTGAGATAAGCCTATTTTTGCAACTTTGGTTAAAATCTTCATTTTTTCATCACAGATATGCCCAAGGTGCACAAAAGTGCTGGAAACGGTGAGATAAGCCTAATTTTGCAACAATGTTTAAGGTTTGGAGGTTTCATAGACTAAAGTTGAAAATCAGTGGTTTGACTGCCATAATGAAATAGGGTCACTAATCAACGTGTTTTCTCAAAAGGCCTTCACTCAATTTCCTTCATACTTAAAATGCATACAGTGGATTATAATAATGAAAAAGGATAATTTGAAATCTTGGTTTCAACTCTAAAGGAACTCTTTAAAAAAAAGATTTTAAGTTTTGGAAACCCCAATGAAAAAGTAGCAACTGCACGGTTTCTACTGTCAGATTGGCTCTAAGTGCCAAAAAGTGCTGAAAACGGGGAGATAAGCCTATTTTTGCAACAATGGTTAAAATCTTCAATTTTTCATCACAGATGTGCCCAAGATGCACAAAAGCGCTGGAAACGGTGAGATAAGCCTATTTTTGCAACTTTGGTTAAAATCTTCAATTTTTCATCACAGATGTGCCCAAGATGCACAAAAGCGCTGGAAACGGTGAGATAAGCCTATTTTTGCAACTTTGGTTAAAATCTTCAATTTTTCATCACAGATGTGCCCAAGATGCCCAAAAGCGCTGGAAACGGTGAGATAAGCCTATTTTTGCAACTTTGGTTAAAATCTTGAATTTTTCATCACAGATGTGCCCAAGATGCCCAAAAGCGCTGGAAACGGTGAGATAAGCCTATTTTTGCAACTTTGGTTAAAATCTTCATTTTTTCATCACAGATATGCCCAAGGTGCACAAAAGTGCTGGAAACGGTGAGATAAGCCTAATTTTGCAACAATGTTTAAGGTTTGGAGGTTTCATAGACTAAAGTTGAAAATCAGTGGTTTGACTGCCATAATGAAATAGGGTCACTAATCAACGTGTTTTCTCAAAAGGCCTTCACTCAATTTCCTTGATACTTAAAATGCATACAGTGGATTATAATAATGAAAAAGGATAATTTGAAATCTTGGTTTCAACTCTAAAGGAACTCTTTAAAAAAAAGATTTTAAGTTTTGGAAACCCCAATGAAAAAGTAGCAACTGCACGGTTTCTACTGTCAGATTGGCTCTAAGTGCCAAAAAGTGCTGAAAACGGGGAGATAAGCCTATTTTTGCAACAATGGTTAAAATCTTCAATTTTTCATCACAGATGTGTCCAAGATGCACAAAAGCGCTGGAAACGGTGAGATAAGCCTATTTTTGCAACTTTGGTTAAAATCTTCAATTTTTCATCACAGATGTGCCCAAGATGCACAAAAGCGCTGGAAACGGTGAGATAAGCCTATTTTTGCAACTTTGGTTAAAATCTTCAATTTTTCATCACAGATGTGCCCAAGATGCCCAAAAGCGCTGGAAACGGTGAGATAAGCCTATTTTTGCAACTTTGGTTAAAATCTTCAATTTTTCATCACAGATGTGCCCAAGATGCCCAAAAGCGCTGGAAACGGTGAGATAAGCCTATTTTTGCAACTTTGGTTAAAATCTTCATTTTTTCATCACAGATATGCCCAAGGTGCACAAAAGTGCTGGAAACGGTGAGATAAGCCTAATTTTGCAACAATGTTTAAGGTTTGGAGGTTTCATAGACTAAAGTTGAAAATCAGTGGTTTGACTGCCATAATGAAATAGGGTCACTAATCAACGTGTTTTCTCAAAAGGCCTTCACTCAATTTCCTTCATACTTAAAATGCATACAGTGGATTATAATAATGAAAAAGGATAATTTGAAATCTTGGTTTCAACTCTAAAGGAACTCTTTAAAAAAAAGATTTTAAGTTTTGGAAACCCCAATGAAAAAGTAGCAACTGCACGGTTTCTACTGTCAGATTGGCTCTAAGTGCCAAAAAGTGCTGGAAACGGGGAGATAAGCCTATTTTTGCAACAATGGTTAAAATCTTCAATTTTTCATCACAGATGTGCCCAAGATGCCCAAAAGCGCTGGAAACGGTGAGATAAGCCTATTTTTGCAACTTTGGTTAAAATCTTCATTTTTTCATCACAGATATGCCCAAGGTGCACAAAAGTGCTGGAAACGGTGAGATAAGCCTAATTTTGCAACAATGTTTAAGGTTTGGAGGTTTCATAGACTAAAGTTGAAAATCAGTGGTTTGACTGCCATAATGAAATAGGGTCACTAATCAACGTGTTTTCTCAAAAGGCCTTCACTCAATTTCCTTCATACTTAAAATGCATACAGTGGATTATAATAATGAAAAAGGATAATTTGAAATCTTGGTTTCAACTCTAAAGGAACTCTTTAAAAAAAAGATTTTAAGTTTTGGAAACCCCAATGAAAAAGTAGCAACTGCACGGTTTCTACTGTCAGATTGGCTCTAAGTGCCAAAAAGTGCTGGAAACGGGGAGATAAGCCTATTTTTGCAACAATGGTTAAAATCTTCAATTTTTCATCACAGATGTGTCCAAGATGCACAAAAGCGCTGGAAACGGGGAGATAAGCCTATTTTTGCAACTTTGGTTAAAATCTTCAATTTTTCATCACAGATGTGCCCAAGATGCACAAAAGCGCTGGAAACGGTGAGATAGGCCTATTTTTGCAACTTTGGTTAAAATCTTCATTTTTTCATCACAGATATGCCCAAGGTGCACAAAAGTGCTGGAAACGGTGAGATAAGCCTAATTTTGCAACAATGTTTAAGGTTTGGAGGTTTCATAGACTAAAGTTGAAAATCAGTGGTTTGACTGCCATAATGAAATAGGGTCACTAATCAACGTGTTTTCTCAAAAGGCCTTCACTCAATTTCCTTGATACTTAAAATGCATACAGTGGATTATAATAATGAAAAAGGATAATTTGAAATCTTGGTTTCAACTCTAAAGGAACTCTTTAAAAAAAAGATTTTAAGTTTTGGAAACCCCAATGAAAAAGTAGCAACTGCACGGTTTCTACTGTCAGATTGGCTCTAAGTGCCAAAAAGTGCTGAAAACGGGGAGATAAGCCTATTTTTGCAACAATGGTTAAAATCTTCAATTTTTCATCACAGATGTGTCCAAGATGCACAAAAGCGCTGGAAACGGTGAGATAAGCCTATTTTTGCAACTTTGGTTAAAATCTTCAATTTTTCATCACAGATGTGCCCAAGATGCACAAAAGCGCTGGAAACGGTGAGATAAGCCTATTTTTGCAACTTTGGTTAAAATCTTCAATTTTTCATCACAGATGTGCCCAAGATGCCCAAAAGCGCTGGAAACGGTGAGATAAGCCTATTTTTGCAACTTTGGTTAAAATCTTCAATTTTTCATCACAGATGTGCCCAAGATGCCCAAAAGCGCTGGAAACGGTGAGATAAGCCTATTTTTGCAACTTTGGTTAAAATCTTCATTTTTTCATCACAGATATGCCCAAGGTGCACAAAAGTGCTGGAAACGGTGAGATAAGCCTAATTTTGCAACAATGTTTAAGGTTTGGAGGTTTCATAGACTAAAGTTGAAAATCAGTGGTTTGACTGCCATAATGAAATAGGGTCACTAATCAACGTGTTTTCTCAAAAGGCCTTCACTCAATTTCCTTCATACTTAAAATGCATACAGTGGATTATAATAATGAAAAAGGATAATTTGAAATCTTGGTTTCAACTCTAAAGGAACTCTTTAAAAAAAAGATTTTAAGTTTTGGAAACCCCAATGAAAAAGTAGCAACTGCACGGTTTCTACTGTCAGATTGGCTCTAAGTGCCAAAAAGTGCTGGAAACGGGGAGATAAGCCTATTTTTGCAACAATGGTTAAAATCTTCAATTTTTCATCACAGATGTGCCCAAGATGCCCAAAAGCGCTGGAAACGGTGAGATAAGCCTATTTTTGCAACTTTGGTTAAAATCTTCATTTTTTCATCACAGATATGCCCAAGGTGCACAAAAGTGCTGGAAACGGTGAGATAAGCCTAATTTTGCAACAATGTTTAAGGTTTGGAGGTTTCATAGACTAAAGTTGAAAATCAGTGGTTTGACTGCCATAATGAAATAGGGTCACTAATCAACGTGTTTTCTCAAAAGGCCTTCACTCAATTTCCTTCATACTTAAAATGCATACAGTGGATTATAATAATGAAAAAGGATAATTTGAAATCTTGGTTTCAACTCTAAAGGAACTCTTTAAAAAAAAGATTTTAAGTTTTGGAAACCCCAATGAAAAAGTAGCAACTGCACGGTTTCTACTGTCAGATTGGCTCTAAGTGCCAAAAAGTGCTGGAAACGGGGAGATAAGCCTATTTTTGCAACAATGGTTAAAATCTTCAATTTTTCATCACAGATGTGTCCAAGATGCACAAAAGCGCTGGAAACGGGGAGATAAGCCTATTTTTGCAACTTTGGTTAAAATCTTCAATTTTTCATCACAGATGTGCCCAAGATGCACAAAAGCGCTGGAAACGGTGAGATAGGCCTATTTTTGCAACTTTGGTTAAAATCTTCATTTTTTCATCACAGATATGCCCAAGGTGCACAAAAGTGCTGGAAACGGTGAGATAAGCCTAATTTTGCAACAATGTTTAAGGTTTGGAGGTTTCATAGACTAAAGTTGAAAATCAGTGGTTTGACTGCCATAATGAAATAGGGTCACTAATCAACGTGTTTTCTCAAAAGGCCTTCACTCAATTTCCTTCATACTTAAAATGCATACAGTGGATTATAATAATGAAAAAGGATAATTTGAAATCTTGGTTTCAACTCTAAAGGAACTCTTTAAAAAAAAGATTTTAAGTTTTGGAAACCCCAATGAAAAAGTAGCAACTGCACGGTTTCTACTGTCAGATTCGCTCTAAATGCCAAAAAGTGCTGGAAACGGGGAGATAAGCCTATTTTTGCAACAATGGTTAAAATCTTCAATTTTTCATCACAGATGTGTCCAAGATGCACAAAAGCGCTGGAAACGGTGAGATAAGCCTATTTTTGCAACTTTGGTTAAAATCTTCAATTTGTCATCACAGATGTGCCCAAGATGCCCAAAAGCGCTGGAAACGGTGAGATAAGCCTATTTTTGCAACTTTGGTTAAAATCTTCATTTTTTCATCACAGATATGCCCAAGGTGCACAAAAGTGCTGGAAACGGTGAGATAAGCCTAATTTTGCAACAATGTTTAAGGTTTGGAGGTTTCATAGACTAAAGTTGAAAATCAGTGGTTTGACTGCCATAATGAAATAGGGTCACTAATCAACGTGTTTTCTCAAAAGGCCTTCACTCAATTTCCTTCATACTTAAAATGCATACAGTGGATTATAATAATGAAAAAGGATAATTTGAAATCTTGGTTTCAACTCTAAAGGAACTCTTTAAAAAAAAGATTTTAAGTTTTGGAAACCCCAATGAAAAAGTAGCAACTGCACGGTTTCTACTGTCAGATTCGCTCTAAGTGCCAAAAAGTGCTGGAAACGGGGAGATAAGCCTATTTTTGCAACAATGGTTAAAATCTTCAATTTTTCATCACAGATGTGCCCAAGATGCACAAAAGCGCTGGAAACGGTGAGATAAGCCTATTTTTGCAACTTTGGTTAAAATCTTAAATTTTTCATCACAGATGTGCCCAAGGTGCGCAAAAGTGCTGGAAACGGTGAGATAAGCCTAATTTTGCAACAATGTTTAAGGTTTGGAGGTTTCATAGACTAAAGTTGAAAATCAGTGGTTTGACTGCCATAATGAAATAGGGTCACTAATCAACGTGTTTTCTCAAAAGGCCTTCACTCAATTTCCTTCATACTTAAAATGCATACAGTGGATTATAATAATGAAAAAGGATAATTTGAAATCTTGGTTTCAACTCTAAAGGAACTCTTTAAAAAAAAGATTTTAAGTTTTGGAAACCCCAATGAAAAAGTAGCAACTGCACGGTTTCTACTGTCAGATTCGCTCTAAGTGCCAAAAAGTGCTGGAAACGGGGAGATAAGCCTATTTTTGCAACAATGGTTAAAATCTTCAATTTTTCATCACAGATGTGTCCAAGATGCACAAAAGCGCTGGAAACGGTGAGATAAGCCTATTTTTGCAACTTTGGTTAAAATCTTCAATTTTTCATCACAGATGTGCCCAAGATGCCCAAAAGCGCTGGAAACGGTGAGATAAGCCTATTTTTGCAACTTTGGTTAAAATCTTCATTTTTTCATCACAGATATGCCCAAGGTGCACAAAAGTGCTGGAAACGGTGAGATAAGCCTAATTTTGCAACAATGTTTAAGGTTTGGAGGTTTCATAGACTAAAGTTGAAAATCAGTGGTTTGACTGCCATAATGAAATAGGGTCACTAATCAACGTGTTTTCTCAAAAGGCCTTCACTCAATTTCCTTCATACTTAAAATGCATACAGTGGATTATAATAATGAAAAAGGATAATTTGAAATCTTGGTTTCAACTCTAAAGGAACTCTTTAAAAAAAAGATTTTAAGTTTTGGAAACCCCAATGAAAAAGTAGCAACTGCACGGTTTCTACTGTCAGATTCGCTCTAAGTGCCAAAAAGTGCTGGAAACGGGGAGATAAGCCTATTTTTGCAACAATGGTTAAAATCTTCAATTTTTCATCACAGATGTGCCCAAGATGCACAAAAGCGCTGGAAACGGTGAGATAAGCCTATTTTTGCAACTTTGGTTAAAATCTTAAATTTTTCATCACAGATGTGCCCAAGGTGCGCAAAAGTGCTGGAAACGGTGAGATAAGCCTAATTTTGCAACAATGTTTAAGGTTTGGAGGTTTCATAGACTAAAGTTGAAAATCAGTGGTTTGACTGCCATAATGAAATAGGGTCACTAATCAACGTGTTTTCTCAAAAGGCCTTCACTCAATTTCCTTCATACTTAAAATGCATACAGTGGATTATAATAATGAAAAAGGATAATTTGAAATCTTGGTTTCAACTCTAAAGGAACTCTTTAAAAAAAAGATTTTAAGTTTTGGAAACCCCAATGAAAAAGTAGCAACTGCACGGTTTCTACTGTCAGATTCGCTCTAAGTGCCAAAAAGTGCTGGAAACGGGGAGATAAGCCTATTTTTGCAACAATGGTTAAAATCTTCAATTTTTCATCACAGATGTGCCCAAGATGCACAAAAGCGCTGGAAACGGTGAGATAAGCCTATTTTTGCAACTTTGGTTAAAATCTTCAATTTTTCATCACAGATGTGCCCAAGATGCACAAAAGCGCTGGAAACGGTGAGATAAGCCTATTTTTGCAACTTTGGTTAAAATCTTAAATTTTTCATCACAGATGTGCCCAAGATGCCCAAAAGCGCTGGAAACGGTGAGATAAGCCTATTTTTGCAACTTTGGTTAAAATCTTGAATTTTTCATCACAGATGTGCCCAAGATGCCCAAAAGCGCTGGAAACGGTGAGATAAGCCTATTTTTGCAACTTTGGTTAAAATCTTCATTTTTTCATCACAGATATGCCCAAGGTGCACAAAAGTGCTGGAAACGGTGAGATAAGCCTAATTTTGCAACAATGTTTAAGGTTTGGAGGTTTCATAGACTAAAGTTGAAAATCAGTGGTTTGACTGCCATAATGAAATAGGGTCACTAATCAACGTGTTTTCTCAAAAGGCCTTCACTCAATTTCCTTGATACTTAAAATGCATACAGTGGATTATAATAATGAAAAAGGATAATTTGAAATCTTGGTTTCAACTCTAAAGGAACTCTTTAAAAAAAAGATTTTAAGTTTTGGAAACCCCAATGAAAAAGTAGCAACTGCACGGTTTCTACTGTCAGATTGGCTCTAAGTGCCAAAAAGTGCTGAAAACGGGGAGATAAGCCTATTTTTGCAACAATGGTTAAAATCTTCAATTTTTCATCACAGATGTGTCCAAGATGCACAAAAGCGCTGGAAACGGTGAGATAAGCCTATTTTTGCAACTTTGGTTAAAATCTTCAATTTTTCATCACAGATGTGCCCAAGATGCCCAAAAGCGCTGGAAACGGTGAGATAAGCCTATTTTTGCAACTTTGGTTAAAATCTTCATTTTTTCATCACAGATATGCCCAAGGTGCACAAAAGTGCTGGAAACGGTGAGATAAGCCTAATTTTGCAACAATGTTTAAGGTTTGGAGGTTTCATAGACTAAAGTTGAAAATCAGTGGTTTGACTGCCATAATGAAATAGGGTCACTAATCAACGTGTTTTCTCAAAAGGCCTTCACTCAATTTCCTTCATACTTAAAATGCATACAGTGGATTATAATAATGAAAAAGGATAATTTGAAATCTTGGTTTCAACTCTAAAGGAACTCTTTAAAAAAAAGATTTTAAGTTTTGGAAACCCCAATGAAAAAGTAGCAACTGCACGGTTTCTACTGTCAGATTGGCTCTAAGTGCCAAAAAGTGCTGGAAACGGGGAGATAAGCCTATTTTTGCAACAATGGTTAAAATCTTCAATTTTTCATCACAGATGTGTCCAAGATGCACAAAAGCGCTGGAAACGGGGAGATAAGCCTATTTTTGCAACTTTGGTTAAAATCTTCAATTTTTCATCACAGATGTGCCCAAGATGCACAAAAGCGCTGGAAACGGTGAGATAGGCCTATTTTTGCAACTTTGGTTAAAATCTTCATTTTTTCATCACAGATATGCCCAAGGTGCACAAAAGTGCTGGAAACGGTGAGATAAGCCTAATTTTGCAACAATGTTTAAGGTTTGGAGGTTTCATAGACTAAAGTTGAAAATCAGTGGTTTGACTGCCATAATGAAATAGGGTCACTAATCAACGTGTTTTCTCAAAAGGCCTTCACTCAATTTCCTTCATACTTAAAATGCATACAGTGGATTATAATAATGAAAAAGGATAATTTGAAATCTTGGTTTCAACTCTAAAGGAACTCTTTAAAAAAAAGATTTTAAGTTTTGGAAACCCCAATGAAAAAGTAGCAACTGCACGGTTTCTACTGTCAGATTCGCTCTAAATGCCAAAAAGTGCTGGAAACGGGGAGATAAGCCTATTTTTGCAACAATGGTTAAAATCTTCAATTTTTCATCACAGATGTGTCCAAGATGCACAAAAGCGCTGGAAACGGTGAGATAAGCCTATTTTTGCAACTTTGGTTAAAATCTTCAATTTGTCATCACAGATGTGCCCAAGATGCCCAAAAGCGCTGGAAACGGTGAGATAAGCCTATTTTTGCAACTTTGGTTAAAATCTTCATTTTTTCATCACAGATATGCCCAAGGTGCACAAAAGTGCTGGAAACGGTGAGATAAGCCTAATTTTGCAACAATGTTTAAGGTTTGGAGGTTTCATAGACTAAAGTTGAAAATCAGTGGTTTGACTGCCATAATGAAATAGGGTCACTAATCAACGTGTTTTCTCAAAAGGCCTTCACTCAATTTCCTTCATACTTAAAATGCATACAGTGGATTATAATAATGAAAAAGGATAATTTGAAATCTTGGTTTCAACTCTAAAGGAACTCTTTAAAAAAAAGATTTTAAGTTTTGGAAACCCCAATGAAAAAGTAGCAACTGCACGGTTTCTACTGTCAGATTCGCTCTAAGTGCCAAAAAGTGCTGGAAACGGGGAGATAAGCCTATTTTTGCAACAATGGTTAAAATCTTCAATTTTTCATCACAGATGTGCCCAAGATGCACAAAAGCGCTGGAAACGGTGAGATAAGCCTATTTTTGCAACTTTGGTTAAAATCTTAAATTTTTCATCACAGATGTGCCCAAGGTGCGCAAAAGTGCTGGAAACGGTGAGATAAGCCTAATTTTGCAACAATGTTTAAGGTTTGGAGGTTTCATAGACTAAAGTTGAAAATCAGTGGTTTGACTGCCATAATGAAATAGGGTCACTAATCAACGTGTTTTCTCAAAAGGCCTTCACTCAATTTCCTTCATACTTAAAATGCAAACAGTGGATTATAATAATGAAAAAGGATAATTTGAAATCTTGGTTTCAACTCTAAAGGAACTCTTTAAAAAAAAGATTTTAAGTTTTGGAAACCCCAATGAAAAAGTAGCAACTGCACGGTTTCTACTGTCAGATTCGCTCTAAGTGCCAAAAAGTGCTGGAAACGGGGAGATAAGCCTATTTTTGCAACAATGGTTAAAATCTTCAATTTTTCATCACAGATGTGCCCAAGATGCACAAAAGCGCTGGAAACGGTGAGATAAGCCTATTTTTGCAACTTTGGTTAAAATCTTAAATTTTTCATCACAGATGTGCCCAAGGTGCGCAAAAGTGCTGGAAACGGTGAGATAAGCCTAATTTTGCAACAATGTTTAAGGTTTGGAGGTTTCATAGACTAAAGTTGAAAATCAGTGGTTTGACTGCCATAATGAAATAGGGTCACTAATCAACGTGTTTTCTCAAAAGGCCTTCACTCAATTTCCTTCATACTTAAAATGCATACAGTGGATTATAATAATGAAAAAGGATAATTTGAAATCTTGGTTTCAACTCTAAAGGAACTCTTTAAAAAAAAGATTTTAAGTTTTGGAAACCCCAATGAAAAAGTAGCAACTGCACGGTTTCTACTGTCAGATTCGCTCTAAGTGCCAAAAAGTGCTGGAAACGGGGAGATAAGCCTATTTTTGCAACAATGGTTAAAATCTTCAATTTTTCATCACAGATGTGCCCAAGATGCACAAAAGCGCTGGAAACGGTGAGATAAGCCTATTTTTGCAACTTTGGTTAAAATCTTCAATTTTTCATCACAGATGTGCCCAAGATGCACAAAAGCGCTGGAAACGGTGAGATAAGCCTATTTTTGCAACTTTGGTTAAAATCTTCAATTTTTCATCACAGATGTGCCCAAGATGCCCAAAAGCGCTGGAAACGGTGAGATAAGCCTATTTTTGCAACTTTGGTTAAAATCTTGAATTTTTCATCACAGATGTGCCCAAGATGCCCAAAAGCGCTGGAAACGGTGAGATAAGCCTATTTTTGCAACTTTGGTTAAAATCTTCATTTTTTCATCACAGATATGCCCAAGGTGCACAAAAGTGCTGGAAACGGTGAGATAAGCCTAATTTTGCAACAATGTTTAAGGTTTGGAGGTTTCATAGACTAAAGTTGAAAATCAGTGGTTTGACTGCCATAATGAAATAGGGTCACTAATCAACGTGTTTTCTCAAAAGGCCTTCACTCAATTTCCTTGATACTTAAAATGCATACAGTGGATTATAATAATGAAAAAGGATAATTTGAAATCTTGGTTTCAACTCTAAAGGAACTCTTTAAAAAAAAGATTTTAAGTTTTGGAAACCCCAATGAAAAAGTAGCAACTGCACGGTTTCTACTGTCAGATTGGCTCTAAGTGCCAAAAAGTGCTGAAAACGGGGAGATAAGCCTATTTTTGCAACAATGGTTAAAATCTTCAATTTTTCATCACAGATGTGTCCAAGATGCACAAAAGCGCTGGAAACGGTGAGATAAGCCTATTTTTGCAACTTTGGTTAAAATCTTCAATTTTTCATCACAGATGTGCCCAAGATGCACAAAAGCGCTGGAAACGGTGAGATAAGCCTATTTTTGCAACTTTGGTTAAAATCTTCAATTTTTCATCACAGATGTGCCCAAGATGCCCAAAAGCGCTGGAAACGGTGAGATAAGCCTATTTTTGCAACTTTGGTTAAAATCTTCAATTTTTCATCACAGATGTGCCCAAGATGCCCAAAAGCGCTGGAAACGGTGAGATAAGCCTATTTTTGCAACTTTGGTTAAAATCTTCATTTTTTCATCACAGATATGCCCAAGGTGCACAAAAGTGCTGGAAACGGTGAGATAAGCCTAATTTTGCAACAATGTTTAAGGTTTGGAGGTTTCATAGACTAAAGTTGAAAATCAGTGGTTTGACTGCCATAATGAAATAGGGTCACTAATCAACGTGTTTTCTCAAAAGGCCTTCACTCAATTTCCTTCATACTTAAAATGCATACAGTGGATTATAATAATGAAAAAGGATAATTTGAAATCTTGGTTTCAACTCTAAAGGAACTCTTTAAAAAAAAGATTTTAAGTTTTGGAAACCCCAATGAAAAAGTAGCAACTGCACGGTTTCTACTGTCAGATTGGCTCTAAGTGCCAAAAAGTGCTGGAAACGGGGAGATAAGCCTATTTTTGCAACAATGGTTAAAATCTTCAATTTTTCATCACAGATGTGTCCAAGATGCACAAAAGCGCTGGAAACGGGGAGATAAGCCTATTTTTGCAACTTTGGTTAAAATCTTCAATTTTTCATCACAGATGTGCCCAAGATGCACAAAAGCGCTGGAAACGGTGAGATAGGCCTATTTTTGCAACTTTGGTTAAAATCTTCATTTTTTCATCACAGATATGCCCAAGGTGCACAAAAGTGCTGGAAACGGTGAGATAAGCCTAATTTTGCAACAATGTTTAAGGTTTGGAGGTTTCATAGACTAAAGTTGAAAATCAGTGGTTTGACTGCCATAATGAAATAGGGTCACTAATCAACGTGTTTTCTCAAAAGGCCTTCACTCAATTTCCTTCATACTTAAAATGCATACAGTGGATTATAATAATGAAAAAGGATAATTTGAAATCTTGGTTTCAACTCTAAAGGAACTCTTTAAAAAAAAGATTTTAAGTTTTGGAAACCCCAATGAAAAAGTAGCAACTGCACGGTTTCTACTGTCAGATTCGCTCTAAGTGCCAAAAAGTGCTGGAAACGGGGAGATAAGCCTATTTTTGCAACAATGGTTAAAATCTTCAATTTTTCATCACAGATGTGTCCAAGATGCACAAAAGCGCTGGAAACGGTGAGATAAGCCTATTTTTGCAACTTTGGTTAAAATCTTCAATTTGTCATCACAGATGTGCCCAAGATGCCCAAAAGCGCTGGAAACGGTGAGATAAGCCTATTTTTGCAACTTTGGTTAAAATCTTCATTTTTTCATCACAGATATGCCCAAGGTGCACAAAAGTGCTGGAAACGGTGAGATAAGCCTAATTTTGCAACAATGTTTAAGGTTTGGAGGTTTCATAGACTAAAGTTGAAAATCAGTGGTTTGACTGCCATAATGAAATAGGGTCACTAATCAACGTGTTTTCTCAAAAGGCCTTCACTCAATTTCCTTCATACTTAAAATGCATACAGTGGATTATAATAATGAAAAAGGATAATTTGAAATCTTGGTTTCAACTCTAAAGGAACTCTTTAAAAAAAAGATTTTAAGTTTTGGAAACCCCAATGAAAAAGTAGCAACTGCACGGTTTCTACTGTCAGATTGGCTCTAAGTGCCAAAAAGTGCTGGAAACGGTGAGATAAGCCTATTTTTTCAAACTTTGGTTAAAATCTTCAATTTTTCATCACAGATGTGCCCAAGATGCACAAAAACGCTGGAAACGGTGAGATAAGCCTATTTTTGCAACTTTGGTTAAAATCTTCAATTTTTCATCACAGATGTGTCCAAGATGCCCAAAAGCGCTGGAAACGGTGAGATAAGCCTATTTTTGCAACTTTGGTTAAAATCTTCAATTTTCATCACAGATGTGCCCAAGATGCACAAAAGCGCTGGAAACGGTGAGATAAGCCTATTTTTGCAACTTTGGTTAAAATCTTCAATTTTTCATCACAGATGTGCCCAAGATGCGCAAAAGCGCTGGAAACGGTGAGATAAGCCTATTTTTGCAACTTTGGTTAAAATCTTCATTTTTTCATCACAGATATGCCCAAGGTGCTCAAAAGTGCTGGAAACGGTGAGATAAGCCTAATTTTGCAACAATGTTTAAGGTTTGGAGGTTTCATAGACTAAAGTTGAAAATCAGTGGTTTGACTGCCATAATGAAATAGGGTCACTAATCAACGTGTTTTCTCAAAAGGCCTTCACTCAATTTCCTTCATACTTAAAATGCATACAGTGGATTATAATAATGAAAAAGGATAATTTGAAATCTTGGTTTCAACTCTAAAGGAACTCTTTAAAAAAAAGATTTTAAGTTTTGGAAACCCCAATGAAAAAGTAGCAACTGCACGGTTTCTACTGTCAGATTCGCTCTAAGTGCCAAAAAGTGCTGGAAACGGGGAGATAAGCCTATTTTTGCAACAATGGTTAAAATCTTCAATTTTTCATCACAGATGTGTCCAAGATGCACAAAAGCGCTGGAAACGGTGAGATAAGCCTATTTTTGCAACTTTGGTTAAAATCTTCAATTTTTCATCACAGATGTGCCCAAGATGCCCAAAAGCGCTGGAAACGGTGAGATAAGCCTATTTTTGCAACTTTGGTTAAAATCTTCATTTTTTCATCACAGATATGCCCAAGGTGCACAAAAGTGCTGGAAACGGTGAGATAAGCCTAATTTTGCAACAATGTTTAAGGTTTGGAGGTTTCATAGACTAAAGTTGAAAATCAGTGGTTTGACTGCCATAATGAAATAGGGTCACTAATCAACGTGTTTTCTCAAAAGGCCTTCACTCAATTTCCTTCATACTTAAAATGCATACAGTGGATTATAATAATGAAAAAGGATAATTTGAAATCTTGGTTTCAACTCTAAAGGAACTCTTTAAAAAAAAGATTTTAAGTTTTGGAAACCCCAATGAAAAAGTAGCAACTGCACGGTTTCTACTGTCAGATTCGCTCTAAGTGCCAAAAAGTGCTGGAAACGGGGAGATAAGCCTATTTTTGCAACAATGGTTAAAATCTTCAATTTTTCATCACAGATGTGCCCAAGATGCACAAAAGCGCTGGAAACGGTGAGATAAGCCTATTTTTGCAACTTTGGTTAAAATCTTAAATTTTTCATCACAGATGTGCCCAAGGTGCGCAAAAGTGCTGGAAACGGTGAGATAAGCCTAATTTTGCAACAATGTTTAAGGTTTGGAGGTTTCATAGACTAAAGTTGAAAATCAGTGGTTTGACTGCCATAATGAAATAGGGTCACTAATCAACGTGTTTTCTCAAAAGGCCTTCACTCAATTTCCTTCATACTTAAAATGCATACAGTGGATTATAATAATGAAAAAGGATAATTTGAAATCTTGGTTTCAACTCTAAAGGAACTCTTTAAAAAAAAGATTTTAAGTTTTGGAAACCCCAATGAAAAAGTAGCAACTGCACGGTTTCTACTGTCAGATTCGCTCTAAGTGCCAAAAAGTGCTGGAAACGGGGAGATAAGCCTATTTTTGCAACAATGGTTAAAATCTTCAATTTTTCATCACAGATGTGCCCAAGATGCACAAAAGCGCTGGAAACGGTGAGATAAGCCTATTTTTGCAACTTTGGTTAAAATCTTCAATTTTTCATCACAGATGTGCCCAAGATGCACAAAAGCGCTGGAAACGGTGAGATAAGCCTATTTTTGCAACTTTGGTTAAAATCTTCAATTTTTCATCACAGATGTGCCCAAGATGCCCAAAAGCGCTGGAAACGGTGAGATAAGCCTATTTTTGCAACTTTGGTTAAAATCTTGAATTTTTCATCACAGATGTGCCCAAGATGCCCAAAAGCGCTGGAAACGGTGAGATAAGCCTATTTTTGCAACTTTGGTTAAAATCTTCATTTTTTCATCACAGATATGCCCAAGGTGCACAAAAGTGCTGGAAACGGTGAGATAAGCCTAATTTTGCAACAATGTTTAAGGTTTGGAGGTTTCATAGACTAAAGTTGAAAATCAGTGGTTTGACTGCCATAATGAAATAGGGTCACTAATCAACGTGTTTTCTCAAAAGGCCTTCACTCAATTTCCTTGATACTTAAAATGCATACAGTGGATTATAATAATGAAAAAGGATAATTTGAAATCTTGGTTTCAACTCTAAAGGAACTCTTTAAAAAAAAGATTTTAAGTTTTGGAAACCCCAATGAAAAAGTAGCAACTGCACGGTTTCTACTGTCAGATTGGCTCTAAGTGCCAAAAAGTGCTGAAAACGGGGAGATAAGCCTATTTTTGCAACAATGGTTAAAATCTTCAATTTTTCATCACAGATGTGTCCAAGATGCACAAAAGCGCTGGAAACGGTGAGATAAGCCTATTTTTGCAACTTTGGTTAAAATCTTCAATTTTTCATCACAGATGTGCCCAAGATGCACAAAAGCGCTGGAAACGGTGAGATAAGCCTATTTTTGCAACTTTGGTTAAAATCTTCAATTTTTCATCACAGATGTGCCCAAGATGCCCAAAAGCGCTGGAAACGGTGAGATAAGCCTATTTTTGCAACTTTGGTTAAAATCTTCAATTTTTCATCACAGATGTGCCCAAGATGCCCAAAAGCGCTGGAAACGGTGAGATAAGCCTATTTTTGCAACTTTGGTTAAAATCTTCATTTTTTCATCACAGATATGCCCAAGGTGCACAAAAGTGCTGGAAACGGTGAGATAAGCCTAATTTTGCAACAATGTTTAAGGTTTGGAGGTTTCATAGACTAAAGTTGAAAATCAGTGGTTTGACTGCCATAATGAAATAGGGTCACTAATCAACGTGTTTTCTCAAAAGGCCTTCACTCAATTTCCTTCATACTTAAAATGCATACAGTGGATTATAATAATGAAAAAGGATAATTTGAAATCTTGGTTTCAACTCTAAAGGAACTCTTTAAAAAAAAGATTTTAAGTTTTGGAAACCCCAATGAAAAAGTAGCAACTGCACGGTTTCTACTGTCAGATTGGCTCTAAGTGCCAAAAAGTGCTGGAAACGGGGAGATAAGCCTATTTTTGCAACAATGGTTAAAATCTTCAATTTTTCATCACAGATGTGTCCAAGATGCACAAAAGCGCTGGAAACGGGGAGATAAGCCTATTTTTGCAACTTTGGTTAAAATCTTCAATTTTTCATCACAGATGTGCCCAAGATGCACAAAAGCGCTGGAAACGGTGAGATAGGCCTATTTTTGCAACTTTGGTTAAAATCTTCATTTTTTCATCACAGATATGCCCAAGGTGCACAAAAGTGCTGGAAACGGTGAGATAAGCCTAATTTTGCAACAATGTTTAAGGTTTGGAGGTTTCATAGACTAAAGTTGAAAATCAGTGGTTTGACTGCCATAATGAAATAGGGTCACTAATCAACGTGTTTTCTCAAAAGGCCTTCACTCAATTTCCTTCATACTTAAAATGCATACAGTGGATTATAATAATGAAAAAGGATAATTTGAAATCTTGGTTTCAACTCTAAAGGAACTCTTTAAAAAAAAGATTTTAAGTTTTGGAAACCCCAATGAAAAAGTAGCAACTGCACGGTTTCTACTGTCAGATTCGCTCTAAGTGCCAAAAAGTGCTGGAAACGGGGAGATAAGCCTATTTTTGCAACAATGGTTAAAATCTTCAATTTTTCATCACAGATGTGTCCAAGATGCACAAAAGCGCTGGAAACGGTGAGATAAGCCTATTTTTGCAACTTTGGTTAAAATCTTCAATTTGTCATCACAGATGTGCCCAAGATGCCCAAAAGCGCTGGAAACGGTGAGATAAGCCTATTTTTGCAACTTTGGTTAAAATCTTCATTTTTTCATCACAGATATGCCCAAGGTGCACAAAAGTGCTGGAAACGGTGAGATAAGCCTAATTTTGCAACAATGTTTAAGGTTTGGAGGTTTCATAGACTAAAGTTGAAAATCAGTGGTTTGACTGCCATAATGAAATAGGGTCACTAATCAACGTGTTTTCTCAAAAGGCCTTCACTCAATTTCCTTCATACTTAAAATGCATACAGTGGATTATAATAATGAAAAAGGATAATTTGAAATCTTGGTTTCAACTCTAAAGGAACTCTTTAAAAAAAAGATTTTAAGTTTTGGAAACCCCAATGAAAAAGTAGCAACTGCACGGTTTCTACTGTCAGATTGGCTCTAAGTGCCAAAAAGTGCTGGAAACGGTGAGATAAGCCTATTTTTTCAAACTTTGGTTAAAATCTTCAATTTTTCATCACAGATGTGCCCAAGATGCACAAAAACGCTGGAAACGGTGAGATAAGCCTATTTTTGCAACTTTGGTTAAAATCTTCAATTTTTCATCACAGATGTGTCAAAGATGCCCAAAAGCGCTGGAAACGGTGAGATAAGCCTATTTTTGCAACTTTGGTTAAAATCTTCAATTTTCATCACAGATGTGCCCAAGATGCACAAAAGCGCTGGAAACGGTGAGATAAGCCTATTTTTGCAACTTTGGTTAAAATCTTCAATTTTTCATCACAGATGTGCCCAAGATGCGCAAAAGCGCTGGAAACGGTGAGATAAGCCTATTTTTGCAACTTTGGTTAAAATCTTCATTTTTTCATCACAGATATGCCCAAGGTGCTCAAAAGTGCTGGAAACGGTGAGATAAGCCTAATTTTGCAACAATGTTTAAGGTTTGGAGGTTTCATAGACTAAAGTTGAAAATCAGTGGTTTGACTGCCATAATGAAATAGGGTCACTAATCAACGTGTTTTCTCAAAAGGCCTTCACTCAATTTCCTTCATACTTAAAATGCATACAGTGGATTATAATAATGAAAAAGGATAATTTGAAATCTTGGTTTCAACTCTAAAGGAACTCTTTAAAAAAAAGATTTTAAGTTTTGGAAACCCCAATGAAAAAGTAGCAACTGCACGGTTTCTACTGTCAGATTCGCTCTAAGTGCCAAAAAGTGCTGGAAACGGGGAGATAAGCCTATTTTTGCAACAATGGTTAAAATCTTCAATTTTTCATCACAGATGTGTCCAAGATGCACAAAAGCGCTGGAAACGGTGAGATAAGCCTATTTTTGCAACTTTGGTTAAAATCTTCAATTTTTCATCACAGATGTGCCCAAGATGCCCAAAAGCGCTGGAAACGGTGAGATAAGCCTATTTTTGCAACTTTGGTTAAAATCTTCATTTTTTCATCACAGATATGCCCAAGGTGCACAAAAGTGCTGGAAACGGTGAGATAAGCCTAATTTTGCAACAATGTTTAAGGTTTGGAGGTTTCATAGACTAAAGTTGAAAATCAGTGGTTTGACTGCCATAATGAAATAGGGTCACTAATCAACGTGTTTTCTCAAAAGGCCTTCACTCAATTTCCTTCATACTTAAAATGCATACAGTGGATTATAATAATGAAAAAGGATAATTTGAAATCTTGGTTTCAACTCTAAAGGAACTCTTTAAAAAAAAGATTTTAAGTTTTGGAAACCCCAATGAAAAAGTAGCAACTGCACGGTTTCTACTGTCAGATTCGCTCTAAGTGCCAAAAAGTGCTGGAAACGGGGAGATAAGCCTATTTTTGCAACAATGGTTAAAATCTTCAATTTTTCATCACAGATGTGCCCAAGATGCACAAAAGCGCTGGAAACGGTGAGATAAGCCTATTTTTGCAACTTTGGTTAAAATCTTAAATTTTTCATCACAGATGTGCCCAAGGTGCGCAAAAGTGCTGGAAACGGTGAGATAAGCCTAATTTTGCAACAATGTTTAAGGTTTGGAGGTTTCATAGACTAAAGTTGAAAATCAGTGGTTTGACTGCCATAATGAAATAGGGTCACTAATCAACGTGTTTTCTCAAAAGGCCTTCACTCAATTTCCTTCATACTTAAAATGCATACAGTGGATTATAATAATGAAAAAGGATAATTTGAAATCTTGGTTTCAACTCTAAAGGAACTCTTTAAAAAAAAGATTTTAAGTTTTGGAAACCCCAATGAAAAAGTAGCAACTGCACGGTTTCTACTGTCAGATTCGCTCTAAGTGCCAAAAAGTGCTGGAAACGGGGAGATAAGCCTATTTTTGCAACAATGGTTAAAATCTTCAATTTTTCATCACAGATGTGCCCAAGATGCACAAAAGCGCTGGAAACGGTGAGATAAGCCTATTTTTGCAACTTTGGTTAAAATCTTCAATTTTTCATCACAGATGTGCCCAAGATGCACAAAAGCGCTGGAAACGGTGAGATAAGCCTATTTTTGCAACTTTGGTTAAAATCTTCAATTTTTCATCACAGATGTGCCCAAGATGCCCAAAAGCGCTGGAAACGGTGAGATAAGCCTATTTTTGCAACTTTGGTTAAAATCTTGAATTTTTCATCACAGATGTGCCCAAGATGCCCAAAAGCGCTGGAAACGGTGAGATAAGCCTATTTTTGCAACTTTGGTTAAAATCTTCATTTTTTCATCACAGATATGCCCAAGGTGCACAAAAGTGCTGGAAACGGTGAGATAAGCCTAATTTTGCAACAATGTTTAAGGTTTGGAGGTTTCATAGACTAAAGTTGAAAATCAGTGGTTTGACTGCCATAATGAAATAGGGTCACTAATCAACGTGTTTTCTCAAAAGGCCTTCACTCAATTTCCTTGATACTTAAAATGCATACAGTGGATTATAATAATGAAAAAGGATAATTTGAAATCTTGGTTTCAACTCTAAAGGAACTCTTTAAAAAAAAGATTTTAAGTTTTGGAAACCCCAATGAAAAAGTAGCAACTGCACGGTTTCTACTGTCAGATTGGCTCTAAGTGCCAAAAAGTGCTGAAAACGGGGAGATAAGCCTATTTTTGCAACAATGGTTAAAATCTTCAATTTTTCATCACAGATGTGTCCAAGATGCACAAAAGCGCTGGAAACGGTGAGATAAGCCTATTTTTGCAACTTTGGTTAAAATCTTCAATTTTTCATCACAGATGTGCCCAAGATGCACAAAAGCGCTGGAAACGGTGAGATAAGCCTATTTTTGCAACTTTGGTTAAAATCTTCAATTTTTCATCACAGATGTGCCCAAGATGCCCAAAAGCGCTGGAAACGGTGAGATAAGCCTATTTTTGCAACTTTGGTTAAAATCTTCAATTTTTCATCACAGATGTGCCCAAGATGCCCAAAAGCGCTGGAAACGGTGAGATAAGCCTATTTTTGCAACTTTGGTTAAAATCTTCATTTTTTCATCACAGATATGCCCAAGGTGCACAAAAGTGCTGGAAACGGTGAGATAAGCCTAATTTTGCAACAATGTTTAAGGTTTGGAGGTTTCATAGACTAAAGTTGAAAATCAGTGGTTTGACTGCCATAATGAAATAGGGTCACTAATCAACGTGTTTTCTCAAAAGGCCTTCACTCAATTTCCTTCATACTTAAAATGCATACAGTGGATTATAATAATGAAAAAGGATAATTTGAAATCTTGGTTTCAACTCTAAAGGAACTCTTTAAAAAAAAGATTTTAAGTTTTGGAAACCCCAATGAAAAAGTAGCAACTGCACGGTTTCTACTGTCAGATTGGCTCTAAGTGCCAAAAAGTGCTGGAAACGGGGAGATAAGCCTATTTTTGCAACAATGGTTAAAATCTTCAATTTTTCATCACAGATGTGTCCAAGATGCACAAAAGCGCTGGAAACGGGGAGATAAGCCTATTTTTGCAACTTTGGTTAAAATCTTCAATTTTTCATCACAGATGTGCCCAAGATGCACAAAAGCGCTGGAAACGGTGAGATAGGCCTATTTTTGCAACTTTGGTTAAAATCTTCATTTTTTCATCACAGATATGCCCAAGGTGCACAAAAGTGCTGGAAACGGTGAGATAAGCCTAATTTTGCAACAATGTTTAAGGTTTGGAGGTTTCATAGACTAAAGTTGAAAATCAGTGGTTTGACTGCCATAATGAAATAGGGTCACTAATCAACGTGTTTTCTCAAAAGGCCTTCACTCAATTTCCTTCATACTTAAAATGCATACAGTGGATTATAATAATGAAAAAGGATAATTTGAAATCTTGGTTTCAACTCTAAAGGAACTCTTTAAAAAAAAGATTTTAAGTTTTGGAAACCCCAATGAAAAAGTAGCAACTGCACGGTTTCTACTGTCAGATTCGCTCTAAGTGCCAAAAAGTGCTGGAAACGGGGAGATAAGCCTATTTTTGCAACAATGGTTAAAATCTTCAATTTTTCATCACAGATGTGTCCAAGATGCACAAAAGCGCTGGAAACGGTGAGATAAGCCTATTTTTGCAACTTTGGTTAAAATCTTCAATTTGTCATCACAGATGTGCCCAAGATGCCCAAAAGCGCTGGAAACGGTGAGATAAGCCTATTTTTGCAACTTTGGTTAAAATCTTCATTTTTTCATCACAGATATGCCCAAGGTGCACAAAAGTGCTGGAAACGGTGAGATAAGCCTAATTTTGCAACAATGTTTAAGGTTTGGAGGTTTCATAGACTAAAGTTGAAAATCAGTGGTTTGACTGCCATAATGAAATAGGGTCACTAATCAACGTGTTTTCTCAAAAGGCCTTCACTCAATTTCCTTCATACTTAAAATGCATACAGTGGATTATAATAATGAAAAAGGATAATTTGAAATCTTGGTTTCAACTCTAAAGGAACTCTTTAAAAAAAAGATTTTAAGTTTTGGAAACCCCAATGAAAAAGTAGCAACTGCACGGTTTCTACTGTCAGATTGGCTCTAAGTGCCAAAAAGTGCTGGAAACGGTGAGATAAGCCTATTTTTTCAAACTTTGGTTAAAATCTTCAATTTTTCATCACAGATGTGCCCAAGATGCACAAAAACGCTGGAAACGGTGAGATAAGCCTATTTTTGCAACTTTGGTTAAAATCTTCAATTTTTCATCACAGATGTGTCCAAGATGCCCAAAAGCGCTGGAAACGGTGAGATAAGCCTATTTTTGCAACTTTGGTTAAAATCTTCAATTTTCATCACAGATGTGCCCAAGATGCACAAAAGCGCTGGAAACGGTGAGATAAGCCTATTTTTGCAACTTTGGTTAAAATCTTCAATTTTTCATCACAGATGTGCCCAAGATGCGCAAAAGCGCTGGAAACGGTGAGATAAGCCTATTTTTGCAACTTTGGTTAAAATCTTCATTTTTTCATCACAGATATGCCCAAGGTGCTCAAAAGTGCTGGAAACGGTGAGATAAGCCTAATTTTGCAACAATGTTTAAGGTTTGGAGGTTTCATAGACTAAAGTTGAAAATCAGTGGTTTGACTGCCATAATGAAATAGGGTCACTAATCAACGTGTTTTCTCAAAAGGCCTTCACTCAATTTCCTTCATACTTAAAATGCATACAGTGGATTATAATAATGAAAAAGGATAATTTGAAATCTTGGTTTCAACTCTAAAGGAACTCTTTAAAAAAAAGATTTTAAGTTTTGGAAACCCCAATGAAAAAGTAGCAACTGCACGGTTTCTACTGTCAGATTCGCTCTAAGTGCCAAAAAGTGCTGGAAACGGGGAGATAAGCCTATTTTTGCAACAATGGTTAAAATCTTTAATTTTTCATCACAGATGTGTCCAAGATGCACAAAAGCGCTGGAAACGGTGAGATAAGCCTATTTTTGCAACTTTGGTTAAAATCTTCAATTTTTCATCACAGATGTGCCCAAGATGCCCAAAAGCGCTGGAAACGGTGAGATAAGCCTATTTTTGCAACTTTGGTTAAAATCTTCATTTTTTCATCACAGATATGCCCAAGGTGCACAAAAGTGCTGGAAACGGTGAGATAAGCCTAATTTTGCAACAATGTTTAAGGTTTGGAGGTTTCATAGACTAAAGTTGAAAATCAGTGGTTTGACTGCCATAATGAAATAGGGTCACTAATCAACGTGTTTTCTCAAAAGGCCTTCACTCAATTTCCTTCATACTTAAAATGCATACAGTGGATTATAATAATGAAAAAGGATAATTTGAAATCTTGGTTTCAACTCTAAAGGA
Organism: Pleuronectes platessa; assembly: GCF_947347685.1. Lineage (NCBI taxonomy): Eukaryota > Metazoa > Chordata > Actinopteri > Pleuronectiformes > Pleuronectidae > Pleuronectes > Pleuronectes platessa. The sequence continues at coordinate 374,830 of NW_026519048.1, read as the reverse complement.
ACTCTTTAAAAAAAAGATTTTAAGTTTTGGAAACCCCAATGAAAAAGTAGCAACTGCACGGTTTCTACTGTCAGATTCGCTCTAAGTGCCAAAAAGTGCTGGAAACGGGGAGATAAGCCTATTTTTGCAACAATGGTTAAAATCTTCAATTTTTCATCACAGATGTGCCCAAGATGCACAAAAGCGCTGGAAACGGTGAGATAAGCCTATTTTTGCAACTTTGGTTAAAATCTTAAATTTTTCATCACAGATGTGCCCAAGGTGCGCAAAAGTGCTGGAAACGGTGAGATAAGCCTAATTTTGCAACAATGTTTAAGGTTTGGAGGTTTCATAGACTAAAGTTGAAAATCAGTGGTTTGACTGCCATAATGAAATAGGGTCACTAATCAACGTGTTTTCTCAAAAGGCCTTCACTCAATTTCCTTCATACTTAAAATGCATACAGTGGATTATAATAATGAAAAAGGATAATTTGAAATCTTGGTTTCAACTCTAAAGGAACTCTTTAAAAAAAAGATTTTAAGTTTTGGAAACCCCAATGAAAAAGTAGCAACTGCACGGTTTCTACTGTCAGATTCGCTCTAAGTGCCAAAAAGTGCTGGAAACGGGGAGATAAGCCTATTTTTGCAACAATGGTTAAAATCTTCAATTTTTCATCACAGATGTGCCCAAGATGCACAAAAGCGCTGGAAACGGTGAGATAAGCCTATTTTTGCAACTTTGGTTAAAATCTTCAATTTTTCATCACAGATGTGCCCAAGATGCACAAAAGCGCTGGAAACGGTGAGATAAGCCTATTTTTGCAACTTTGGTTAAAATCTTCAATTTTTCATCACAGATGTGCCCAAGATGCCCAAAAGCGCTGGAAACGGTGAGATAAGCCTATTTTTGCAACTTTGGTTAAAATCTTGAATTTTTCATCACAGATGTGCCCAAGATGCCCAAAAGCGCTGGAAACGGTGAGATAAGCCTATTTTTGCAACTTTGGTTAAAATCTTCATTTTTTCATCACAGATATGCCCAAGGTGCACAAAAGTGCTGGAAACGGTGAGATAAGCCTAATTTTGCAACAATGTTTAAGGTTTGGAGGTTTCATAGACTAAAGTTGAAAATCAGTGGTTTGACTGCCATAATGAAATAGGGTCACTAATCAACGTGTTTTCTCAAAAGGCCTTCACTCAATTTCCTTGATACTTAAAATGCATACAGTGGATTATAATAATGAAAAAGGATAATTTGAAATCTTGGTTTCAACTCTAAAGGAACTCTTTAAAAAAAAGATTTTAAGTTTTGGAAACCCCAATGAAAAAGTAGCAACTGCACGGTTTCTACTGTCAGATTGGCTCTAAGTGCCAAAAAGTGCTGAAAACGGGGAGATAAGCCTATTTTTGCAACAATGGTTAAAATCTTCAATTTTTCATCACAGATGTGTCCAAGATGCACAAAAGCGCTGGAAACGGTGAGATAAGCCTATTTTTGCAACTTTGGTTAAAATCTTCAATTTTTCATCACAGATGTGCCCAAGATGCACAAAAGCGCTGGAAACGGTGAGATAAGCCTATTTTTGCAACTTTGGTTAAAATCTTCAATTTTTCATCACAGATGTGCCCAAGATGCCCAAAAGCGCTGGAAACGGTGAGATAAGCCTATTTTTGCAACTTTGGTTAAAATCTTCAATTTTTCATCACAGATGTGCCCAAGATGCCCAAAAGCGCTGGAAACGGTGAGATAAGCCTATTTTTGCAACTTTGGTTAAAATCTTCATTTTTTCATCACAGATATGCCCAAGGTGCACAAAAGTGCTGGAAACGGTGAGATAAGCCTAATTTTGCAACAATGTTTAAGGTTTGGAGGTTTCATAGACTAAAGTTGAAAATCAGTGGTTTGACTGCCATAATGAAATAGGGTCACTAATCAACGTGTTTTCTCAAAAGGCCTTCACTCAATTTCCTTCATACTTAAAATGCATACAGTGGATTATAATAATGAAAAAGGATAATTTGAAATCTTGGTTTCAACTCTAAAGGAACTCTTTAAAAAAAAGATTTTAAGTTTTGGAAACCCCAATGAAAAAGTAGCAACTGCACGGTTTCTACTGTCAGATTGGCTCTAAGTGCCAAAAAGTGCTGGAAACGGGGAGATAAGCCTATTTTTGCAACAATGGTTAAAATCTTCAATTTTTCATCACAGATGTGTCCAAGATGCACAAAAGCGCTGGAAACGGGGAGATAAGCCTATTTTTGCAACTTTGGTTAAAATCTTCAATTTTTCATCACAGATGTGCCCAAGATGCACAAAAGCGCTGGAAACGGTGAGATAGGCCTATTTTTGCAACTTTGGTTAAAATCTTCATTTTTTCATCACAGATATGCCCAAGGTGCACAAAAGTGCTGGAAACGGTGAGATAAGCCTAATTTTGCAACAATGTTTAAGGTTTGGAGGTTTCATAGACTAAAGTTGAAAATCAGTGGTTTGACTGCCATAATGAAATAGGGTCACTAATCAACGTGTTTTCTCAAAAGGCCTTCACTCAATTTCCTTCATACTTAAAATGCATACAGTGGATTATAATAATGAAAAAGGATAATTTGAAATCTTGGTTTCAACTCTAAAGGAACTCTTTAAAAAAAAGATTTTAAGTTTTGGAAACCCCAATGAAAAAGTAGCAACTGCACGGTTTCTACTGTCAGATTCGCTCTAAGTGCCAAAAAGTGCTGGAAACGGGGAGATAAGCCTATTTTTGCAACAATGGTTAAAATCTTCAATTTTTCATCACAGATGTGTCCAAGATGCACAAAAGCGCTGGAAACGGTGAGATAAGCCTATTTTTGCAACTTTGGTTAAAATCTTCAATTTGTCATCACAGATGTGCCCAAGATGCCCAAAAGCGCTGGAAACGGTGAGATAAGCCTATTTTTGCAACTTTGGTTAAAATCTTCATTTTTTCATCACAGATATGCCCAAGGTGCACAAAAGTGCTGGAAACGGTGAGATAAGCCTAATTTTGCAACAATGTTTAAGGTTTGGAGGTTTCATAGACTAAAGTTGAAAATCAGTGGTTTGACTGCCATAATGAAATAGGGTCACTAATCAACGTGTTTTCTCAAAAGGCCTTCACTCAATTTCCTTCATACTTAAAATGCATACAGTGGATTATAATAATGAAAAAGGATAATTTGAAATCTTGGTTTCAACTCTAAAGGAACTCTTTAAAAAAAAGATTTTAAGTTTTGGAAACCCCAATGAAAAAGTAGCAACTGCACGGTTTCTACTGTCAGATTGGCTCTAAGTGCCAAAAAGTGCTGGAAACGGTGAGATAAGCCTATTTTTTCAAACTTTGGTTAAAATCTTCAATTTTTCATCACAGATGTGCCCAAGATGCACAAAAACGCTGGAAACGGTGAGATAAGCCTATTTTTGCAACTTTGGTTAAAATCTTCAATTTTTCATCACAGATGTGTCAAAGATGCCCAAAAGCGCTGGAAACGGTGAGATAAGCCTATTTTTGCAACTTTGGTTAAAATCTTCAATTTTTCATCACAGATGTGCCCAAGATGCGCAAAAGCGCTGGAAACGGTGAGATAAGCCTATTTTTGCAACTTTGGTTAAAATCTTCATTTTTTCATCACAGATATGCCCAAGGTGCTCAAAAGTGCTGGAAACGGTGAGATAAGCCTAATTTTGCAACAATGTTTAAGGTTTGGAGGTTTCATAGACTAAAGTTGAAAATCAGTGGTTTGACTGCCATAATGAAATAGGGTCACTAATCAACGTGTTTTCTCAAAAGGCCTTCACTCAATTTCCTTCATACTTAAAATGCATACAGTGGATTATAATAATGAAAAAGGATAATTTGAAATCTTGGTTTCAACTCTAAAGGAACTCTTTAAAAAAAAGATTTTAAGTTTTGGAAACCCCAATGAAAAAGTAGCAACTGCACGGTTTCTACTGTCAGATTCGCTCTAAGTGCCAAAAAGTGCTGGAAACGGGGAGATAAGCCTATTTTTGCAACAATGGTTAAAATCTTCAATTTTTCATCACAGATGTGTCCAAGATGCACAAAAGCGCTGGAAACGGTGAGATAAGCCTATTTTTGCAACTTTGGTTAAAATCTTCAATTTTTCATCACAGATGTGCCCAAGATGCCCAAAAGCGCTGGAAACGGTGAGATAAGCCTATTTTTGCAACTTTGGTTAAAATCTTCATTTTTTCATCACAGATATGCCCAAGGTGCACAAAAGTGCTGGAAACGGTGAGATAAGCCTAATTTTGCAACAATGTTTAAGGTTTGGAGGTTTCATAGACTAAAGTTGAAAATCAGTGGTTTGACTGCCATAATGAAATAGGGTCACTAATCAACGTGTTTTCTCAAAAGGCCTTCACTCAATTTCCTTCATACTTAAAATGCATACAGTGGATTATAATAATGAAAAAGGATAATTTGAAATCTTGGTTTCAACTCTAAAGGAACTCTTTAAAAAAAAGATTTTAAGTTTTGGAAACCCCAATGAAAAAGTAGCAACTGCACGGTTTCTACTGTCAGATTCGCTCTAAGTGCCAAAAAGTGCTGGAAACGGGGAGATAAGCCTATTTTTGCAACAATGGTTAAAATCTTCAATTTTTCATCACAGATGTGCCCAAGATGCACAAAAGCGCTGGAAACGGTGAGATAAGCCTATTTTTGCAACTTTGGTTAAAATCTTAAATTTTTCATCACAGATGTGCCCAAGGTGCGCAAAAGTGCTGGAAACGGTGAGATAAGCCTAATTTTGCAACAATGTTTAAGGTTTGGAGGTTTCATAGACTAAAGTTGAAAATCAGTGGTTTGACTGCCATAATGAAATAGGGTCACTAATCAACGTGTTTTCTCAAAAGGCCTTCACTCAATTTCCTTCATACTTAAAATGCATACAGTGGATTATAATAATGAAAAAGGATAATTTGAAATCTTGGTTTCAACTCTAAAGGAACTCTTTAAAAAAAAGATTTTAAGTTTTGGAAACCCCAATGAAAAAGTAGCAACTGCACGGTTTCTACTGTCAGATTCGCTCTAAGTGCCAAAAAGTGCTGGAAACGGGGAGATAAGCCTATTTTTGCAACAATGGTTAAAATCTTCAATTTTTCATCACAGATGTGCCCAAGATGCACAAAAGCGCTGGAAACGGTGAGATAAGCCTATTTTTGCAACTTTGGTTAAAATCTTCAATTTTTCATCACAGATGTGCCCAAGATGCACAAAAGCGCTGGAAACGGTGAGATAAGCCTATTTTTGCAACTTTGGTTAAAATCTTCAATTTTTCATCACAGATGTGCCCAAGATGCCCAAAAGCGCTGGAAACGGTGAGATAAGCCTATTTTTGCAACTTTGGTTAAAATCTTGAATTTTTCATCACAGATGTGCCCAAGATGCCCAAAAGCGCTGGAAACGGTGAGATAAGCCTATTTTTGCAACTTTGGTTAAAATCTTCATTTTTTCATCACAGATATGCCCAAGGTGCACAAAAGTGCTGGAAACGGTGAGATAAGCCTAATTTTGCAACAATGTTTAAGGTTTGGAGGTTTCATAGACTAAAGTTGAAAATCAGTGGTTTGACTGCCATAATGAAATAGGGTCACTAATCAACGTGTTTTCTCAAAAGGCCTTCACTCAATTTCCTTGATACTTAAAATGCATACAGTGGATTATAATAATGAAAAAGGATAATTTGAAATCTTGGTTTCAACTCTAAAGGAACTCTTTAAAAAAAAGATTTTAAGTTTTGGAAACCCCAATGAAAAAGTAGCAACTGCACGGTTTCTACTGTCAGATTGGCTCTAAGTGCCAAAAAGTGCTGAAAACGGGGAGATAAGCCTATTTTTGCAACAATGGTTAAAATCTTCAATTTTTCATCACAGATGTGTCCAAGATGCACAAAAGCGCTGGAAACGGTGAGATAAGCCTATTTTTGCAACTTTGGTTAAAATCTTCAATTTTTCATCACAGATGTGCCCAAGATGCACAAAAGCGCTGGAAACGGTGAGATAAGCCTATTTTTGCAACTTTGGTTAAAATCTTCAATTTTTCATCACAGATGTGCCCAAGATGCCCAAAAGCGCTGGAAACGGTGAGATAAGCCTATTTTTGCAACTTTGGTTAAAATCTTCAATTTTTCATCACAGATGTGCCCAAGATGCCCAAAAGCGCTGGAAACGGTGAGATAAGCCTATTTTTGCAACTTTGGTTAAAATCTTCATTTTTTCATCACAGATATGCCCAAGGTGCACAAAAGTGCTGGAAACGGTGAGATAAGCCTAATTTTGCAACAATGTTTAAGGTTTGGAGGTTTCATAGACTAAAGTTGAAAATCAGTGGTTTGACTGCCATAATGAAATAGGGTCACTAATCAACGTGTTTTCTCAAAAGGCCTTCACTCAATTTCCTTCATACTTAAAATGCATACAGTGGATTATAATAATGAAAAAGGATAATTTGAAATCTTGGTTTCAACTCTAAAGGAACTCTTTAAAAAAAAGATTTTAAGTTTTGGAAACCCCAATGAAAAAGTAGCAACTGCACGGTTTCTACTGTCAGATTGGCTCTAAGTGCCAAAAAGTGCTGGAAACGGGGAGATAAGCCTATTTTTGCAACAATGGTTAAAATCTTCAATTTTTCATCACAGATGTGTCCAAGATGCACAAAAGCGCTGGAAACGGGGAGATAAGCCTATTTTTGCAACTTTGGTTAAAATCTTCAATTTTTCATCACAGATGTGCCCAAGATGCACAAAAGCGCTGGAAACGGTGAGATAGGCCTATTTTTGCAACTTTGGTTAAAATCTTCATTTTTTCATCACAGATATGCCCAAGGTGCACAAAAGTGCTGGAAACGGTGAGATAAGCCTAATTTTGCAACAATGTTTAAGGTTTGGAGGTTTCATAGACTAAAGTTGAAAATCAGTGGTTTGACTGCCATAATGAAATAGGGTCACTAATCAACGTGTTTTCTCAAAAGGCCTTCACTCAATTTCCTTCATACTTAAAATGCATACAGTGGATTATAATAATGAAAAAGGATAATTTGAAATCTTGGTTTCAACTCTAAAGGAACTCTTTAAAAAAAAGATTTTAAGTTTTGGAAACCCCAATGAAAAAGTAGCAACTGCACGGTTTCTACTGTCAGATTCGCTCTAAGTGCCAAAAAGTGCTGGAAACGGGGAGATAAGCCTATTTTTGCAACAATGGTTAAAATCTTCAATTTTTCATCACAGATGTGTCCAAGATGCACAAAAGCGCTGGAAACGGTGAGATAAGCCTATTTTTGCAACTTTGGTTAAAATCTTCAATTTGTCATCACAGATGTGCCCAAGATGCCCAAAAGCGCTGGAAACGGTGAGATAAGCCTATTTTTGCAACTTTGGTTAAAATCTTCATTTTTTCATCACAGATATGCCCAAGGTGCACAAAAGTGCTGGAAACGGTGAGATAAGCCTAATTTTGCAACAATGTTTAAGGTTTGGAGGTTTCATAGACTAAAGTTGAAAATCAGTGGTTTGACTGCCATAATGAAATAGGGTCACTAATCAACGTGTTTTCTCAAAAGGCCTTCAGTCAAATTCCTTGATACTTAAAATGCATACAGTGGATTATAATAATGAAAAAGGATAATTTGAAATCTTGGTTTCAACTCTAAAGGAACTCTTTAAAAAAAAGATTTTAAGTTTTGGAAACCCCAATGAAAAAGTAGCAACTGCACGGTTTCTACTGTCAGATTGGCTCTAAGTGCCAAAAAGTGCTGGAAACGGGGAGATAAGCCTATTTTTGCAACAATGGTTAAAATCTTCAATTTTTCATCACAGATGTGTCCAAGATGCACAAAAGCGCTGGAAACGGTGAGATAAGCCTATTTTTGCAACTTTGGTTGAAATCTTCAATTTTTCATCACAGATGTGCCCAAGATGCACAAAAGCGCTGGAAACGGTGAGATAAGCCTATTTTTGCAACTTTGGTTAAAATCTTCAATTTTTCATCACAGATGTGCCCAAGATGCGCAAAAGCGCTGGAAACGGTGAGATAAGCCTATTTTTGCAACTTTGGTTAAAATCTTAAATTTTTCATCACAGATGTGCCCAAGATGCCCAAAAGCGCTGGAAACGGTGAGATAAGCCTATTTTTGCAACTTTGGTTAAAATCTTCAATTTTCATCACAGATGTGCCCAAGATGCACAAAAGCGCTGGAAACGGTGAGATAAGCCTATTTTTGCAACTTTGGTTAAAATCTTCAATTTTTCATCACAGATGTGCCCAAGATGCGCAAAAGCGCTGGAAACGGTGAGATAAGCCTATTTTTGCAACTTTGGTTAAAATCTTCATTTTTTCATCACAGATATGCCCAAGGTGCTCAAAAGTGCTGGAAACGGTGAGATAAGCCTAATTTTGCAACAATGTTTAAGGTTTGGAGGTTTCATAGACTAAAGTTGAAAATCAGTGGTTTGACTGCCATAATGAAATAGGGTCACTAATCAACGTGTTTTCTCAAAAGGCCTTCAGTCAAATTCCTTGATACTTAAAATGCATACAGTGGATTATAATAATGAAAAAGGATAATTTGAAATCTTGGTTTCAACTCTAAAGGAACTCTTTAAAAAAAAGATTTTAAGTTTTGGAAACCCCAATGAAAAAGTAGCAACTGCACGGATTCTACTGTCAGATTGGCTCTAAGTGCCAAAAAGTGCTGGAAACGGTGAGATAAGCCTATTTTTTCAAACTTTGGTTAAAATCTTCAATTTTTCATCACAGATGTGCCCAAGATGCACAAAAACGCTGGAAACGGTGAGATAAGCCTATTTTTGCAACTTTGGTTAAAATCTTCAATTTTTCATCACAGATGTGTCCAAGATGCGCAAAAGCGCTGGAAACGGTGAGATAAGCCTATTTTTGCAACTTTGGTTAAAATCTTAAATTTTTCATCACAGATGTGCCCAAGATGCCCAAAAGCGCTGGAAACGGTGAGATAAGCCTATTTTTGCAACTTTGGTTAAAATCTTCAATTTTTCATCACAGATGTGCCCAAGATGCACAAAAGCGCTGGAAACGGTGAGATAAGCCTTTTTTTGCAACTTTGGTTAAAATCTTCAATTTTTCATCACAGATGTGCCCAAGATGCGCAAAAGCGCTGGAAACGGTGAGATAAGCCTATTTTTGCAACTTTGGTTAAAATCTTAAATTTTTCATCACAGATGTGCCCAAGGTGCGCAAAAGTGCTGGAAACGGTGAGATAAGCCTAATTTTGCAACAATGTTTAAGGTTTGGAGGTTTCATAGACTAAAGTTGAAAATCAGTGGTTTGACTGCCATAATGAAATAGGGTCACTAATCAACGTGTTTTCTCAAAAGGCCTTCACTCAATTTCCTTGATACTTAAAATGCATACAGTGGATTATAATAATGAAAAAGGATAATTGGAAATCTTGGTTTCAACTCTAAAGGAACTCTTTAAAAAAAAGATTTTAAGTTTTGGAAACCCCAATGAAAAAGTAGCAACTGCACGGTTTCTACTGTCAGATTCGCTCTAAGTGCCAAAAAGTGCTGTAAACGGGGAGATAAGCCTATTTTTGCAACAATGGTTAAAATCTTCAATTTTTCATCACAGATGTGCCCAAGATGCACAAAAGCGCTGGAAACTGTGAGATAAGCCTATTTTTGCAACTTTGGTTAAAATCTTCAATTTTTCATCACAGATGTGCCCAAGATGCACAAAAGCGCTGGAAACGGTGAGATAAGCCTATTTTTGCAACTTTGGTTAAAATCTTCAATTTTTCATCACAGATGTGCCCAAGATGCGCAAAAGCGCTGGAAACGGTGAGATAAGCCTATTTTTGCAACTTTGGTTAAAATCTTAAATTTTTCATCACAGATGTGCCCAAGATGCCCAAAAGCGCTGGAAACGGTGAGATAAGCCTATTTTTGCAACTTTGGTTAAAATCTTCAATTTTTCATCACAGATGTGCCCAAGATGCACAAAAGCGCTGGAAACGGTGAGATAAGCCGATTTTTGCAACTTTGGTTAAAATCTTAAATTTTTCATCACAGATGTGCCCAAGATGCCCAAAAGCGCTGGAAACGGTGAGATAAGCCTATTTTTGCAACTTTGGTTAAAATCTTCATTTTTTCATCACAGATATGCCCAAGGTGCACAAAAGTGCTGGAAACGGTGAGATAAGCCTAATTTTGCAACAATGTTTAAGGTTTGGAGGTTTCATAGACTAAAGTTGAAAATCAGTGGTTTGACTGCCATAATGAAATAGGGTCACTAATCAACGTGTTTTCTCAAAAGGCCTTCACTCAATTTCCTTCATACTTAAAATGCATACAGTGGATTATAATAATGAAAAAGGATAATTTGAAATCTTGGTTTCAACTCTAAAGGAACTCTTTAAAAAAAAGATTTTAAGTTTTGGAAACCCCAATGAAAAAGTAGCAACTGCACGGTTTCTACTGTCAGATTCGCTCTAAGTGCCAAAAAGTGCTGGAAACGGGGAGATAAGCCTATTTTTGCAACAATGGTTAAAATCTTCAATTTTTCATCACAGATGTGTCCAAGATGCACAAAAGCGCTGGAAACGGTGAGATAAGCCTATTTTTGCAACTTTGGTTAAAATCTTCAATTTGTCATCACAGATGTGCCCAAGATGCCCAAAAGCGCTGGAAACGGTGAGATAAGCCTATTTTTGCAACTTTGGTTAAAATCTTCATTTTTTCATCACAGATATGCCCAAGGTGCACAAAAGTGCTGGAAACGGTGAGATAAGCCTAATTTTGCAACAATGTTTAAGGTTTGGAGGTTTCATAGACTAAAGTTGAAAATCAGTGGTTTGACTGCCATAATGAAATAGGGTCACTAATCAACGTGTTTTCTCAAAAGGCCTTCACTCAATTTCCTTCATACTTAAAATGCATACAGTGGATTATAATAATGAAAAAGGATAATTTGAAATCTTGGTTTCAACTCTAAAGGAACTCTTTAAAAAAAAGATTTTAAGTTTTGGAAACCCCAATGAAAAAGTAGCAACTGCACGGTTTCTACTGTCAGATTCGCTCTAAGTGCCAAAAAGTGCTGGAAACGGGGAGATAAGCCTATTTTTGCAACAATGGTTAAAATCTTCAATTTTTCATCACAGATGTGCCCAAGATGCACAAAAGCGCTGGAAACGGTGAGATAAGCCTATTTTTGCAACTTTGGTTAAAATCTTAAATTTTTCATCACAGATGTGCCCAAGGTGCGCAAAAGTGCTGGAAACGGTGAGATAAGCCTAATTTTGCAACAATGTTTAAGGTTTGGAGGTTTCATAGACTAAAGTTGAAAATCAGTGGTTTGACTGCCATAATGAAATAGGGTCACTAATCAACGTGTTTTCTCAAAAGGCCTTCAGTCAAATTCCTTGATACTTAAAATGCATACAGTGGATTATAATAATGAAAAAGGATAATTTGAAATCTTGGTTTCAACTCTAAAGGAACTCTTTAAAAAAAAGATTTTAAGTTTTGGAAACCCCAATGAAAAAGTAGCAACTGCACGGTTTCTACTGTCAGATTGGCTCTAAGTGCCAAAAAGTGCTGGAAACGGGGAGATAAGCCTATTTTTGCAACAATGGTTAAAATCTTCAATTTTTCATCACAGATGTGTCCAAGATGCACAAAAGCGCTGGAAACGGTGAGATAAGCCTATTTTTGCAACTTTGGTTGAAATCTTCAATTTTTCATCACAGATGTGCCCAAGATGCACAAAAGCGCTGGAAACGGTGAGATAAGCCTATTTTTGCAACTTTGGTTAAAATCTTCAATTTTTCATCACAGATGTGCCCAAGATGCGCAAAAGCGCTGGAAACGGTGAGATAAGCCTATTTTTGCAACTTTGGTTAAAATCTTAAATTTTTCATCACAGATGTGCCCAAGATGCCCAAAAGCGCTGGAAACGGTGAGATAAGCCTATTTTTGCAACTTTGGTTAAAATCTTCAATTTTCATCACAGATGTGCCCAAGATGCACAAAAGCGCTGGAAACGGTGAGATAAGCCTATTTTTGCAACTTTGGTTAAAATCTTCAATTTTTCATCACAGATGTGCCCAAGATGCGCAAAAGCGCTGGAAACGGTGAGATAAGCCTATTTTTGCAACTTTGGTTAAAATCTTCATTTTTTCATCACAGATATGCCCAAGGTGCTCAAAAGTGCTGGAAACGGTGAGATAAGCCTAATTTTGCAACAATGTTTAAGGTTTGGAGGTTTCATAGACTAAAGTTGAAAATCAGTGGTTTGACTGCCATAATGAAATAGGGTCACTAATCAACGTGTTTTCTCAAAAGGCCTTCAGTCAAATTCCTTGATACTTAAAATGCATACAGTGGATTATAATAATGAAAAAGGATAATTTGAAATCTTGGTTTCAACTCTAAAGGAACTCTTTAAAAAAAAGATTTTAAGTTTTGGAAACCCCAATGAAAAAGTAGCAACTGCACGGATTCTACTGTCAGATTGGCTCTAAGTGCCAAAAAGTGCTGGAAACGGTGAGATAAGCCTATTTTTTCAAACTTTGGTTAAAATCTTCAATTTTTCATCACAGATGTGCCCAAGATGCACAAAAACGCTGGAAACGGTGAGATAAGCCTATTTTTGCAACTTTGGTTAAAATCTTCAATTTTTCATCACAGATGTGTCCAAGATGCGCAAAAGCGCTGGAAACGGTGAGATAAGCCTATTTTTGCAACTTTGGTTAAAATCTTAAATTTTTCATCACAGATGTGCCCAAGATGCCCAAAAGCGCTGGAAACGGTGAGATAAGCCTATTTTTGCAACTTTGGTTAAAATCTTCAATTTTTCATCACAGATGTGCCCAAGATGCACAAAAGCGCTGGAAACGGTGAGATAAGCCTTTTTTTGCAACTTTGGTTAAAATCTTCAATTTTTCATCACAGATGTGCCCAAGATGCGCAAAAGCGCTGGAAACGGTGAGATAAGCCTATTTTTGCAACTTTGGTTAAAATCTTAAATTTTTCATCACAGATGTGCCCAAGGTGCGCAAAAGTGCTGGAAACGGTGAGATAAGCCTAATTTTGCAACAATGTTTAAGGTTTGGAGGTTTCATAGACTAAAGTTGAAAATCAGTGGTTTGACTGCCATAATGAAATAGGGTCACTAATCAACGTGTTTTCTCAAAAGGCCTTCACTCAATTTCCTTGATACTTAAAATGCATACAGTGGATTATAATAATGAAAAAGGATAATTGGAAATCTTGGTTTCAACTCTAAAGGAACTCTTTAAAAAAAAGATTTTAAGTTTTGGAAACCCCAATGAAAGAGTAGCAACTGCACGGTTTCTACTGTCAGATTCGCTCTAAGTGCCAAAAAGTGCTGTAAACGGGGAGATAAGCCTATTTTTGCAACAATGGTTAAAATCTTCAATTTTTCATCACAGATGTGCCCAAGATGCACAAAAGCGCTGGAAACTGTGAGATAAGCCTATTTTTGCAACTTTGGTTAAAATCTTCAATTTTTCATCACAGATGTGCCCAAGATGCACAAAAGCGCTGGAAACGGTGAGATAAGCCTATTTTTGCAACTTTGGTTAAAATCTTCAATTTTTCATCACAGATGTGCCCAAGATGCGCAAAAGCGCTGGAAACGGTGAGATAAGCCTATTTTTGCAACTTTGGTTAAAATCTTAAATTTTTCATCACAGATGTGCCCAAGATGCCCAAAAGCGCTGGAAACGGTGAGATAAGCCTATTTTTGCAACTTTGGTTGAAATCTTCAATTTTTCATCACAGATGTGCCCAAGATGCACAAAAGCGCTGGAAACGGTGAGATAAGCCGATTTTTGCAACTTTGGTTAAAATCTTAAATTTTTCATCACAGATGTGCCCAAGATGCCCAAAAGCGCTGGAAACGGTGAGATAAGCCTATTTTTGCAACTTTGGTTAAAATCTTCATTTTTTCATCACAGATATGCCCAAGGTGCACAAAAGTGCTGGAAACGGTGAGATAAGCCTAATTTTGCAACAATGTTTAAGGTTTGGAGGTTTCATAGACTAAAGTTGAAAATCAGTGGTTTGACTGCCATAATGAAATAGGGTCACTAATCAACGTGTTTTCTCAAAAGGCCTTCAGTCAAATTCCTTGATACTTAAAATGCATACAGTGGATTATAATAATGAAAAAGGATAATTTGAAATCTTGGTTTCAACTCTAAAGGAACTCTTTAAAAAAAAGATTTTAAGTTTTGGAAACCCCAATGAAAAAGTAGCAGCTGCACGGTTTCTACTGTCAGATTGGCTCTAAGTGCCAAAAAGTGCTGGAAACGGGGAGATAAGCCTATTATTGCAACTTTGGTTAAAATCTTCAATTTTTCATCTCAGATGTGCCCAAGATGCGCAAAAGCGCTGGAAACGGTGAGATAAGCCTATTTTTGCAACTTTGGTTAAAATCTTCATTTTTTCATCACAGATATGCCCAAGGTACTCAAAAGTGCTGGAAACGGTGAGATAAGCCTAATTTTGCAACAATGTTTAAGGTTTGGAGGTTTCATAGACTAAAGTTGAAAATCAGTGGTTTGACTGCCATAATGAAATAGGGTCACTAATCAACGTGTTTTCTCAAAAGGCCTTCAGTCAAATTCCTTGATACTTAAAATGCATACAGTGGATTATAATAATGAAAAAGGATAATTTGAAATCTTGGTTTCAACTCTAAAGGAACTCTTTAAAAAAAAGATTTTAAGTTTTGGAAACCCCAATGAAAAAGTAGCAACTGCACGGATTCTACTGTCAGATTGGCTCTAAGTGCCAAAAAGTGCTGGAAACGGGGAGATAAGCCTATTTTTGCAACAATGGTTAAAATCTTCAATTTTTCATCACAGATGTGTCCAAGATGCACAAAAGCGCTGGAAACGGTGAGATAAGCCTATTTTTTCAAACTTTGGTTAAAATCTTCAATTTTTCATCACAGATGTGCCCAAGATGCACAAAAACGCTGGAAACGTTGAGATAAGCCTATTTTTGCAACTTTGGTTAAAATCTTCAATTTTTCATCACAGATGTGTCCAAGATGCGCAAAAGCGCTGGAAACGGTGAGATAAGCCTATTTTTGCAACTTTGGTTAAAATCTTAAATTTTTCATCACAGATGTGCCCAAGATGCCCAAAAGCGCTGGAAACGGTGAGATAAGCCTATTTTTGCAACTTTGGTTAAAATCTTCAATTTTTCATCACAGATGTGCCCAAGATGCACAAAAGCGCTGGAAACGGTGAGATAAGCCTATTTTTGCAACTTTGGTTAAAATCTTCAATTTTTCATCACAGATGTGCCCAAGATGCGCAAAAGCGCTGGAAACGGTGAGATAAGCCTATTTTTGCAACTTTGGTTAAAATCTTCATTTTTTCATCACAGATGTGCCCAAGGTGCTCAAAAGTGCTGGAAACGGTGAGATAAACCTAATTTTGCAACAATGTTTAAGGTTTGGAGGTTTCATAGACTAAAGTTGAAAATCAGTGGTTTGACTGCCATAATGAAATAGGGTCACTAATCAACGTGTTTTCTCAAAAGGCCTTCAGTCAAATTCCTTGATACTTAAAATGCATACAGTGGATTATAATAATGAAAAAGGATAATTTGAAATCTTGGTTTCAACTCTAAAGGAACTCTTTAAAAAAAAGATTTTAAGTTTTGGAAACCCCAATGAAAAAGTAGCAACTGCACGGATTCTACTGTCAGATTGGCTCTAAGTGCCAAAAAGCGCTGGAAACGGGGAGATAAGCCTATTTTTGCAACAATGGTTAAAATCTTCAATTTTTCATCACAGATGTGTCCAAGATGCGCAAAAGCGCTGGAAACGGTGAGATAAGCCTATTTTTGCAACTTTGGTTAAAATCTTCAATTTTTCATCACAGATGTGTCCAAGATGCGCAAAAGCGCTGGAAACGGTGAGATAAGCCTATTTTTGCAACTTTGGTTAAAATCTTAAATTTTTCATCACAGATGTGCCCAAGATGCCCAAAAGCGCTGGAAACGGTGAGATAAGCCTATTTTTGCAACTTTGGTTAAAATCTTCAATTTTTCATCACAGATGTGCCCAAGATGCGCAAAAGCGCTGGAAACGGTGAGATAAGCCTATTTTTGCAACTTTGGTTAAAATCTTAAATTTTTCATCACAGATGTGCCCAAGGTGCGCAAAAGTGCTGGAAACGGTGAGATAAGCCTAATTTTGCAACAATGTTTAAGGTTTGGAGGTTTCATAGACTAAAGTTGAAAATCAGTGGTTTGACTGCCATAATGAAATAGGGTCACTAATCAACGTGTTTTCTCAAAAGGCCTTCACTCAATTTCCTTGATACTTAAAATGCATACAGTGGATTATAATAATGAAAAAGGATAATTTGAAATCTTGGTTTCAACTCTAAAGGAACTCTTTAAAAAAAAGATTTTAAGTTTTGGAAACCCCAATGAAAAAGTAGCAACTGCACGGTTTCTACTGTCAGATTCGCTCTAAGTGCCAAAAAGTGCTGTAAACGGGGAGATAAGCCTATTTTTGCAACAATGGTTAAAATCTTCAATTTTTCATCACAGATGTGCCCAAGATGCCCAAAAGCGCTGGAAACGGTGAGATAAGCCTATTTTTGCAACTTTGGTTAAAATCTTCATTTTTTCATCACAGATATGCCCAAGGTGCACAAAAGTGCTGGAAACGGTGAGATAAGGCTAATTTTGCAACAATGTTTAAGGTTTGGAGGTTTCATAGACTAAAGTTGAAAATCAGTGGTTTGACTGCCATAATGAAATAGGGTCACTAATCAACGTGTTTTCTCAAAAGGCCTTCAGTCAAATTCCTTGATACTTAAAATGCATACAGTGGATTATAATAATGAAAAAGGATAATTTGAAATCTTGGTTTCAACTCTAAAGGAACTCTTTAAAAAAAAGATTTTAAGTTTTGGAAACCCCAATGAAAAAGTAGCAGCTGCACGGTTTCTACTGTCAGATTGGCTCTAAGTGCCAAAAAGTGCTGGAAACGGGGAGATAAGCCTATTTTTGCAACTTTGGTTAAAATCTTCAATTTTTCATCTCAGATGTGCCCAAGATGCGCAAAAGCGCTGGAAACGGTGAGATAAGCCTATTTTTGCAACTTTGGTTAAAATCTTCAATTTTTCATCACAGATGTGCCCAAGATGCGCAAAAGCGCTGGAAACGGTGAGATAAGCCTATTTTTGCAACTTTGGTTAAAATCTTAAATTTTTCATCACAGATGTGCCCAAGATGCCCAAAAGCGCTGGAAACGGTGAGATAAGCCTATTTTTGCAACTTTGGTTAAAATCTTCAATTTTTCATCACAGATGTGCCCAAGATGCACAAAAGCGCTGGAAACGGTGAGATAAGCCTATTTTTGCAACTTTGGTTAAAATCTTCAATTTTTCATCACAGATGTGCCCAAGATGCGCAAAAGCGCTGGAAACGGTGAGATAAGCCTATTTTTGCAACTTTGGTTAAAATCTTCATTTTTTCATCACAGATATGCCCAAGGTGCTCAAAAGTGCTGGAAACGGTGAGATAAACCTAATTTTGCAACAATGTTTAAGGTTTGGAGGTTTCATAGACTAAAGTTGAAAATCAGTGGTTTGACTGCCATAATGAAATAGGGTCACTAATCAACGTGTTTTCTCAAAAGGCCTTCAGTCAAATTCCTTGATACTTAAAATGCATACAGTGGATTATAATAATGAAAAAGGATAATTTGAAATCTTGGTTTCAACTCTAAAGGAACTCTTTAAAAAAAAGATTTTAAGTTTTGGAAACCCCAATGAAAAAGTAGCAACTGCACGGATTCTACTGTCAGATTGGCTCTAAGTGCCAAAAAGCGCTGGAAACGGGGAGATAAGCCTATTTTTGCAACAATGGTTAAAATCTTCAATTTTTCATCACAGATGTGCCCAAGATGCACAAAAGCGCTGGAAACTGTGAGATAAGCCTATTTTTGCAACTTTGGTTAAAATCTTCAATTTTTCATCACAGATGTGCCCAAGATGCACAAAAGCGCTGGAAACGGTGAGATAAGCCTATTTTTGCAACTTTGGTTAAAATCTTCAATTTTTCATCACAGATGTGCCCAAGATGCGCAAAAGCGCTGGAAACGGTGAGATAAGCCTATTTTTGCAACTTTGGTTAAAATCTTAAATTTTTCATCACAGATGTGCCCAAGATGCCCAAAAGCGCTGGAAACGGTGAGATAAGCCTATTTTTGCAACTTTGGTTAAAATCTTCAATTTTTCATCACAGATGTGCCCAAGATGCACAAAAGCGCTGGAAACGGTGAGATAAGCCTATTTTTGCAACTTTGGTTAAAATCTTCAATTTTTCATCACAGATGTGCCCAAGATGCGCAAAAGCGCTGGAAACGGTGAGATAAGCCTATTTTTGCAACTTTGGTTAAAATCTTCATTTTTTCATCACAGATATGCCCAAGGTGCTCAAAAGTGCTGGAAACGGTGAGATAAACCTAATTTTGCAACAATGTTTAAGGTTTGGAGGTTTCATAGACTAAAGTTGAAAATCAGTGGTTTGACTGCCATAATGAAATAGGGTCACTAATCAACGTGTTTTCTCAAAAGGCCTTCAGTCAAATTCCTTGATACTTAAAATGCATACAGTGGATTATAATAATGAAAAAGGATAATTTGAAATCTTGGTTTCAACTCTAAAGGAACTCTTTAAAAAAAAGATTTTAAGTTTTGGAAACCCCAATGAAAAAGTAGCAGCTGCACGGTTTCTACTGTCAGATTGGCTCTAAGTGCCAAAAAGTGCTGGAAACGGGGAGATAAGCCTATTATTGCAACTTTGGTTAAAATCTTCAATTTTTCATCTCAGATGTGCCCAAGATGCGCAAAAGCGCTGGAAACGGTGAGATAAGCCTATTTTTGCAACTTTGGTTAAAATCTTCATTTTTTCATCACAGATATGCCCAAGGTACTCAAAAGTGCTGGAAACGGTGAGATAAGCCTAATTTTGCAACAATGTTTAAGGTTTGGAGGTTTCATAGACTAAAGTTGAAAATCAGTGGTTTGACTGCCATAATGAAATAGGGTCACTAATCAACGTGTTTTCTCAAAAGGCCTTCAGTCAAATTCCTTGATACTTAAAATGCATACAGTGGATTATAATAATGAAAAAGGATAATTTGAAATCTTGGTTTCAACTCTAAAGGAACTCTTTAAAAAAAAGATTTTAAGTTTTGGAAACCCCAATGAAAAAGTAGCAACTGCACGGATTCTACTGTCAGATTGGCTCTAAGTGCCAAAAAGCGCTGGAAACGGGGAGATAAGCCTATTTTTGCAACAATGGTTAAAATCTTCAATTTTTCATCACAGATGTGTCCAAGATGCGCAAAAGCGCTGGAAACGGTGAGATAAGCCTATTTTTGCAACTTTGGTTAAAATCTTCAATTTTTCATCACAGATGTGTCCAAGATGCGCAAAAGCGCTGGAAACGGTGAGATAAGCCTATTTTTGCAACTTTGGTTAAAATCTTAAATTTTTCATCACAGATGTGCCCAAGATGCCCAAAAGCGCTGGAAACGGTGAGATAAGCCTATTTTTGCAACTTTGGTTAAAATCTTCAATTTTTCATCACAGATGTGCCCAAGATGCGCAAAAGCGCTGGAAACGGTGAGATAAGCCTATTTTTGCAACTTTGGTTAAAATCTTAAATTTTTCATCACAGATGTGCCCAAGGTGCGCAAAAGTGCTGGAAACGGTGAGATAAGCCTTATTTTGCAACAATGTTTAAGGTTTGGAGGTTTCATAGACTAAAGTTGAAAATCAGTGGTTTGACTGCCATAATGAAATAGGGTCACTAATCAACGTGTTTTCTCAAAAGGCCTTCACTCAATTTCCTTGATACTTAAAATGCATACAGTGGATTATAATAATGAAAAAGGATAATTTGAAATCTTGGTTTCAACTCTAAAGGAACTCTTTAAAAAAAAGATTTTAAGTTTTGGAAACCCCAATGAAAAAGTAGCAACTGCACGGTTTCTACTGTCAGATTCGCTCTAAGTGCCAAAAAGTGCTGTAAACGGGGAGATAAGCCTATTTTTGCAACAATGGTTAAAATCTTCAATTTTTCATCACAGATGTGCCCAAGATGCCCAAAAGCGCTGGAAACGGTGAGATAAGCCTATTTTTGCAACTTTGGTTAAAATCTTCATTTTTTCATCACAGATATGCCCAAGGTGCACAAAAGTGCTGGAAACGGTGAGATAAGGCTAATTTTGCAACAATGTTTAAGGTTTGGAGGTTTCATAGACTAAAGTTGAAAATCAGTGGTTTGACTGCCATAATGAAATAGGGTCACTAATCAACGTGTTTTCTCAAAAGGCCTTCAGTCAAATTCCTTGATACTTAAAATGCATACAGTGGATTATAATAATGAAAAAGGATAATTTGAAATCTTGGTTTCAACTCTAAAGGAACTCTTTAAAAAAAAGATTTTAAGTTTTGGAAACCCCAATGAAAAAGTAGCAGCTGCACGGTTTCTACTGTCAGATTGGCTCTAAGTGCCAAAAAGTGCTGGAAACGGGGAGATAAGCCTATTTTTGCAACTTTGGTTAAAATCTTCAATTTTTCATCTCAGATGTGCCCAAGATGCGCAAAAGCGCTGGAAACGGTGAGATAAGCCTATTTTTGCAACTTTGGTTAAAATCTTCAATTTTTCATCACAGATGTGCCCAAGATGCGCAAAAGCGCTGGAAACGGTGAGATAAGCCTATTTTTGCAACTTTGGTTAAAATCTTAAATTTTTCATCACAGATGTGCCCAAGATGCCCAAAAGCGCTGGAAACGGTGAGATAAGCCTATTTTTGCAACTTTGGTTAAAATCTTCAATTTTTCATCACAGATGTGCCCAAGATGCACAAAAGCGCTGGAAACGGTGAGATAAGCCTATTTTTGCAACTTTGGTTAAAATCTTCAATTTTTCATCACAGATGTGCCCAAGATGCGCAAAAGCGCTGGAAACGGTGAGATAAGCCTATTTTTGCAACTTTGGTTAAAATCTTCATTTTTTCATCACAGATATGCCCAAGGTGCTCAAAAGTGCTGGAAACGGTGAGATAAACCTAATTTTGCAACAATGTTTAAGGTTTGGAGGTTTCATAGACTAAAGTTGAAAATCAGTGGTTTGACTGCCATAATGAAATAGGGTCACTAATCAACGTGTTTTCTCAAAAGGCCTTCAGTCAAATTCCTTGATACTTAAAATGCATACAGTGGATTATAATAATGAAAAAGGATAATTTGAAATCTTGGTTTCAACTCTAAAGGAACTCTTTAAAAAAAAGATTTTAAGTTTTGGAAACCCCAATGAAAAAGTAGCAACTGCACGGATTCTACTGTCAGATTGGCTCTAAGTGCCAAAAAGCGCTGGAAACGGGGAGATAAGCCTATTTTTGCAACAATGGTTAAAATCTTCAATTTTTCATCACAGATGTGCCCAAGATGCACAAAAGCGCTGGAAACTGTGAGATAAGCCTATTTTTGCAACTTTGGTTAAAATCTTCAATTTTTCATCACAGATGTGCCCAAGATGCACAAAAGCGCTGGAAACGGTGAGATAAGCCTATTTTTGCAACTTTGGTTAAAATCTTCAATTTTTCATCACAGATGTGCCCAAGATGCGCAAAAGCGCTGGAAACGGTGAGATAAGCCTATTTTTGCAACTTTGGTTAAAATCTTAAATTTTTCATCACAGATGTGCCCAAGATGCCCAAAAGCGCTGGAAACGGTGAGATAAGCCTATTTTTGCAACTTTGGTTAAAATCTTCAATTTTTCATCACAGATGTGCCCAAGATGCGCAAAAGCGCTGGAAACGGTGAGATAAGCCTATTTTTGCAACTTTGGTTAAAATCTTCATTTTTTCATCACAGATATGCCCAAGGTGCTCAAAAGTGCTGGAAACGGTGAGATAAACCTAATTTTGCAACAATGTTTAAGGTTTGGAGGTTTCATAGACTAAAGTTGAAAATCAGTGGTTTGACTGCCATAATGAAATAGGGTCACTAATCAACGTGTTTTCTCAAAAGGCCTTCAGTCAAATTCCTTGATACTTAAAATGCATACAGTGGATTATAATAATGAAAAAGGATAATTTGAAATCTTGGTTTCAACTCTAAAGGAACTCTTTAAAAAAAAGATTTTAAGTTTTGGAAACCCCAATGAAAAAGTAGCAACTGCACGGTTTCTACTGTCAGATTCGCTCTAAGTGCCAAAAAGTGCTGTAAACGGGGAGATAAGCCTATTTTTGCAACAATGGTTAAAATCTTCAATTTTTCATCACAGATGTGCCCAAGATGCCCAAAAGCGCTGGAAACGGTGAGATAAGCCTATTTTTGCAACTTTGGTTAAAATCTTCATTTTTTCATCACAGATATGCCCAAGGTGCACAAAAGTGCTGGAAACGGTGAGATAAGGCTAATTTTGCAACAATGTTTAAGGTTTGGAGGTTTCATAGACTAAAGTTGAAAATCAGTGGTTTGACTGCCATAATGAAATAGGGTCACTAATCAACGTGTTTTCTCAAAAGGCCTTCAGTCAAATTCCTTGATACTTAAAATGCATACAGTGGATTATAATAATGAAAAAGGATAATTTGAAATCTTGGTTTCAACTCTAAAGGAACTCTTTAAAAAAAAGATTTTAAGTTTTGGAAACCCCAATGAAAAAGTAGCAGCTGCACGGTTTCTACTGTCAGATTGGCTCTAAGTGCCAAAAAGTGCTGGAAACGGGGAGATAAGCCTATTTTTGCAACTTTGGTTAAAATCTTCAATTTTTCATCTCAGATGTGCCCAAGATGCGCAAAAGCGCTGAAAACGGTGAGATAAGCCTATTTTTGCAACTTTGGTTAAAATCTTCAATTTTTCATCACAGATGTGCCCAAGATGCGCAAAAGCGCTGGAAACGGTGAGATAAGCCTGTTTTTGCAACTTTGGTTAAAATCTTAAATTTTTCATCACAGATGTGCCCAAGATGCGCAAAAGCGCTGGAAACGGTGAGATAAGCCTATTTTTGCAACTTTGGTTAAAATCTTCATTTTTTCATCACAGATATGCCCAAGGTGCTCAAAAGTGCTGGAAACGGTGAGATAAACCTAATTTTGCAACAATGTTTAAGGTTTGGAGGTTTCATAGACTAAAGTTGAAAATCAGTGGTTTGACTGCCATAATGAAATAGGGTCACTAATCAACGTGTTTTCTCAAAAGGCCTTCAGTCAAATTCCTTGATACTTAAAATGCATACAGTGGATTATAATAATGAAAAAGGATAATTTGAAATCTTGGTTTCAACTCTAAAGGAACTCTTTAAAAAAAAGATTTTAAGTTTTGGAAACCCCAATGAAAAAGTAGCAACTGCACGGATTCTACTGTCAGATTGGCTCTAAGTGCCAAAAAGCGCTGGAAACGGGGAGATAAGCCTATTTTTGCAACAATGGTTAAAATCTTCAATTTTTCATCACAGATGTGTCCAAGATGCGCAAAAGCGCTGGAAACGGTGAGATAAGCCTATTTTTGCAACTTTGGTTAAAGTCTTCAATTTTTCATCACAGATGTGTCCAAGATGCGCAAAAGCGCTGGAAACGGTGAGATAAGCCTATTTTTGCAACTTTGGTTAAAATCTTAAATTTTTCATCACAGATGTGCCCAAGATGCCCAAAAGCGCTGGAAACGGTGAGATAAGCCTATTTTTGCAACTTTGGTTAAAATCTTAAATTTTTCATCACAGATGTGCCCAAGGTGCGCAAAAGTGCTGGAAACGGTGAGATAAGCCTAATTTTGCAACAATGTTTAAGGTTTGGAGGTTTCATAGACTAAAGTTGAAAATCAGTGGTTTGACTGCCATAATGAAATAGGGTCACTAATCAACGTGTTTTCTCAAAAGGCCTTCACTCAATTTCCTTGATACTTAAAATGCATACAGTGGATTATAATAATGAAAAAGGATAATTTGAAATCTTGGTTTCAACTCTAAAGGAACTCTTTAAAAAAAAGATTTTAAGTTTTGGAAACCCCAATGAAAAAGTAGCAACTGCACAGTTTCTACTGTCAGATTCGCTCTAAGTGCCAAAAAGCGCTGGAAACGGTGAGATAAGCCTATTTTTGCAACTTTGGTTAAAATCTTCAATTTTTCGTCACAGATGTGCCCAAGATGCACAAAAGCGCTGGAAACGGTGAGATAAGCCTATTTTTGCAACTTTGGTTAAAATCTTAAATTTTTCATCACAGATGTGCCCAAGGTGCGCAAAAGTGCTGGAAACGGTGAGATAAGCCTAATTTTGCAACAATGTTTAAGGTTTGGAGGTTTCATAGACTAAAGTTGAAAATCAGTGGTTTGACTGCCATAATGAAATAGGGTCACTAATCAACGTGTTTTCTCAAAAGGCCTTCACTCAATTTCCTTGATACTTAAAATGCATACAGTGGATTATAATAATGAAAAAGGATAATTTGAAATCTTGGTTTCAACTCTAAAGGAACTCTTTAAAAAAAAGATTTTAAGTTTTGGAAACCCCAATGAAAAAGTAGCAACTGCACGGTTTCTACTGTCAGATTCGCTCTAAGTGCCAAAAAGTGCTGGAAACGGGGAGATAAGCCTATTTTTGCAACAATGGTTAAAATCTTCAATTTTTCATCACAGATGTGCCCAAGATGCACAAAAGCGCTGGAAACGGTGAGATAAGCCTATTTTTGCAACTTTGGTTAAAATCTTCAATTTTTCATCACAGATGTGCCCAAGATGCACAAAAGCGCTGGAAACGGTGAGATAAGCCTATTTTTGCAACTTTGGTTAAAATCTTCAATTTTTCATCACAGATGTGCCCAAGATGCCCAAAAGCGCTGGAAACGGTGAGATAAGCCTATTTTTGCAACTTTGGTTAAAATCTTACATTTTTCATCACAGATGTGCCCAAGGTGCGCAAAAGTGCTGGAAACGGTGAGATAAGCCTAATTTTGCAACAATGTTTAAGGTTTGGAGGTTTCATAGACTAAAGTTGAAAATTAGTGGTTTGACTGCCATAATGAAATAGGGTCACTAATCAACGTGTTTTCTCAAAAGGCCTTCACTCAATTTCCTTGATACTTAAAATGCATACAGTGGATTATAATAATGAAAAAGGATAATTTGAAATCTTGGTTTCAACTCTAAAGGAACTCTTTAAAAAAAAGATTTTAAGTTTTGGAAACCCCAATGAAAAAGTAGCAACTGCACGGTTTCTACTGTCAGATTCGCTCTAAGTGCCAAAAAGTGCTGTAAACGGGGAGATAAGCCTATTTTTGCAACAATGGTTAAAATCTTCAATTTTTCATCAGAGATGTGCCCAAGATGCGCAAAAGCGCTGGAAACGGTGAGATAAGCCTATTTTTGCAACTTTGGTTAAAATCTTCAATTTTTCATCACAGATGTGTCCAAGATGCGCAAAAGCGCTGGAAACGGTGAGATAAGCCTATTTTTGCAACTTTGGTTAAAATCTTAAATTTTTCATCACAGATGTGCCCAAGATGCCCAAAAGCGCTGGAAACGGTGAGATAAGCCTATTTTTGCAACTTTGGTTAAAATCTTCAATTTTTCATCACAGATGTGCCCAAGATGCGCAAAAGCGCTGGAAACGGTGAGATAAGCCTATTTTTGCAACTTTGGTTAAAATCTTAAATTTTTCATCACAGATGTGCCCAAGGTGCGCAAAAGTGCTGGAAACGGTGAGATAAGCCTAATTTTGCAACAATGTTTAAGGTTTGGAGGTTTCATAGACTAAAGTTGAAAATCAGTGGTTTGACTGCCATAATGAAATAGGGTCACTAATCAACGTGTTTTCTCAAAAGGCCTTCAGTCAAATTCCTTGATACTTAAAATGCATACAGTGGATTATAATAATGAAAAAGGATAATTTGAAATCTTGGTTTCAACTCTAAAGGAACTCTTTAAAAAAAAGATTTTAAGTTTTGGAAACCCCAATGAAAAAGTAGCAACTGCACGGATTCTACTGTCAGATTGGCTCTAAGTGCCAAAAAGCGCTGTAAACGGGGAGATAAGCCTATTTTTGCAACAATGGTTAAAATCTTCAATTTTTCATCACAGATGTGTCCAAGATGCGCAAAAGCGCTGGAAACGGTGAGATAAGCCTATTTTTGCAACTTTGGTTAAAGTCTTCAATTTTTCATCACAGATGTGTCCAAGATGCGCAAAAGCGCTGGAAACGGTGAGATAAGCCTATTTTTGCAACTTTGGTTAAAATCTTAAATTTTTCATCACAGATGTGCCCAAGATGACCAAAAGCGCTGGAAACGGTGAGATAAGCCTATTTTTGCAACTTTGGTTAAAATCTTCAATTTTTCATCACAGATGTGCCCAAGATGCGCAAAAGCGCTGGAAACGGTGAGATAAGCCTATTTTTGCAACTTTGGTTAAAATCTTAAATTTTTCATCACAGATGTGCCCAAGGTGCGCAAAAGTGCTGGAAACGGTGAGATAAGCCTAATTTTGCAACAATGTTTAAGGTTTGGAGGTTTCATAGACTAAAGTTGAAAATCAGTGGTTTGACTGCCATAATGAAATAGGGTCACTAATCAACGTGTTTTCTCAAAAGGCCTTCACTCAATTTCCTTGATACTTAAAATGCATACAGTGGATTATAATAATGAAAAAGGATAATTTGAAATCTTGGTTTCAACTCTAAAGGAACTCTTTAAAAAAAAGATTTTAAGTTTTGGAAACCCCAATGAAAAAGTAGCAACTGCACGGTTTCTACTGTCAGATTCGCTCTAAGTGCCAAAAAGTGCTGTAAACGGGGAGATAAGCCTATTTTTGCAACAATGGTTAAAATCTTCAATTTTTCATCACAGATGTGCCCAAGATGCCCAAAAGCGCTGGAAACGGTGAGATAAGCCTATTTTTGCAACTTTGGTTAAAATCTTCAATTTTTCGTCACAGATGTGCCCAAGATGCACAAAAGCGCTGGAAACGGTGAGATAAGCCTATTTTTGCAACTTTGGTTAAAATCTTAAATTTTTTATCACAGATGTGCCCAAGGTGCGCAAAAGTGCTGGAAACGGTGAGATAAGCCTAATTTTGCAACAATGTTTAAGGTTTGGAGGTTTCATAGACTAAAGTTGAAAATCAGTGGTTTGACTGCCATAATGAAATAGGGTCACTAATCAACGTGTTTTCTCAAAAGGCCTTCACTCAATTTCCTTGATACTTAAAATGCATACAGTGGATTATAATAATGAAAAAGGATAATTTGAAATCTTGGTTTCAACTCTAAAGGAACTCTTTAAAAAAAAGATTTTAAGTTTTGGAAACCCCAATGAAAAAGTAGCAACTGCACGGTTTCTACTGTCAGATTCGCTCTAAGTGCCAAAAAGTGCTGGAAACGGGGAGATAAGCCTATTTTTGCAACAATGGTTAAAATCTTCAATTTTTCATCACAGATGTGTCCAAGATGCACAAAAGCGCTGGAAACGGTGAGATAAGCTTATTTTTGCAACTTTGGTTAAAATCTTCAATTTTTCATCACAGATGTGCCCAAGATGCACAAAAGCGCTGGAAACGGTGAGATAAGCCTATTTTTGCAACAATGGTTAAAATCTTCAATTTTTCATCACAGATGTGCCCAAGATGCACAAAAGCGCTGGAAACGGTGAGATAAGCCTATTTTTGCAACTTTGGTTAAAATCTTCAATTTTTCATCACAGATGTGCCCAAGATGCACAAAAGCGCTGGAAACGGTGAGATAAGCCTATTTTTGCAACTTTGGTTAAAATCTTCAATTTTTCATCACAGATGTGCCCAAGATGCCCAAAAGCGCTGAAAACGGTGAGATAAGCCTATTTTTGCAACTTTGGTTAAAATCTTACATTTTTCATCACAGATGTGCCCAAGGTGCGCAAAAGTGCTGGAAACGGTGAGATAAGCCTAATTTTGCAACAATGTTTAAGGTTTGGAGGTTTCATAGACTAAAGTTGAAAATTAGTGGTTTGACTGCCATAATGAAATAGGGTCACTAATCAACGTGTTTTCTCAAAAGGCCTTCACTCAATTTCCTTGATACTTAAAATGCATACAGTGGATTATAATAATGAAAAAGGATAATTTGAAATCTTGGTTTCAACTCTAAAGGAACTCTTTAAAAAAAAGATTTTAAGTTTTGGAAACCCCAATGAAAAAGTAGCAACTGCACGGTTTCTACTGTCAGATTCGCTCTAAGTGCCAAAAAGTGCTGTAAACGGGGAGATAAGCCTATTTTTGCAACAATGGTTAAAATCTTCAATTTTTCATCAGAGATGTGCCCAAGATGCGCAAAAGCGCTGGAAACGGTGAGATAAGCCTATTTTTGCAACTTTGGTTAAAATCTTCAATTTTTCATCACAGATGTGTCCAAGATGCGCAAAAGCGCTGGAAACGGTGAGATAAGCCTATTTTTGCAACTTTGGTTAAAATCTTAAATTTTTCATCACAGATGTGCCCAAGATGCCCAAAAGCGCTGGAAACGGTGAGATAAGCCTATTTTTGCAACTTTGGTTAAAATCTTCAATTTTTCATCACAGATGTGCCCAAGATGCGCAAAAGCGCTGGAAACGGTGAGATAAGCCTATTTTTGCAACTTTGGTTAAAATCTTAAATTTTTCATCACAGATGTGCCCAAGGTGCGCAAAAGTGCTGGAAACGGTGAGATAAGCCTAATTTTGCAACAATGTTTAAGGTTTGGAGGTTTCATAGACTAAAGTTGAAAATCAGTGGTTTGACTGCCATAATGAAATAGGGTCACTAATCAACGTGTTTTCTCAAAAGGCCTTCACTCAATTTCCTTGATACTTAAAATGCATACAGTGGATTATAATAATGAAAAAGGATAATTTGAAATCTTGGTTTCAACTCTAAAGGAACTCTTTAAAAAAAAGATTTTAAGTTTTGGAAACCCCAATGAAAAAGTAGCAGCTGCACGGTTTCTACTGTCAGATTGGCTCTAAGTGCCAAAAAGTGCTGGAAACGGGGAGATAAGCCTATTTTTGCAACAATGGTTAAAATCTTCAATTTTTCATCTCAGATGTGCCCAAGATGCGCAAAAGCGCTGGAAACGGTGAGATAAGCCTATTTTTGCAACAATGGTTAAAATCTTCAATTTTTCATCACAGATGTGCCCAAGATGCACAAAAGCGCTGGAAACGGTGAGATAAGCCTATTTTTGCAACTTTGGTTAAAATCTTAAATTTTTCATCACAGATGTGCCCAAGGTGCGCAAAAGTGCTGGAAACGGTGAGATAAGCCTAATTTTGCAACAATGTTTAAGGTTTGGAGGTTTCATAGACTAAAGTTGAAAATCAGTGGTTTGACTGCCATAATGAAATAGGGTCACTAATCAACGTGTTTTCTCAAAAGGCCTTCAGTCAAATTCCTTGATACTTAAAATGCATACAGTGGATTATAATAATGAAAAAGGATAATTTGAAATCTTGGTTTCAACTCTAAAGGAACTCTTTAAAAAAAAGATTTTAAGTTTTGGAAACCCCAATGAAAAAGTAGCAACTGCACGGATTCTACTGTCAGATTGGCTCTAAGTGCCAAAAAGTGCTGGAAACGGGGAGATAAGCCTATTTTTGCAACAATGGTTAAAATCTTCAATTTTTCATCACAGATGTGTCCAAGATGCACAAAAGCGCTGGAAACGGTGAGATAAGCCTAATTTTGCAACAATGTTTAAGGTTTGGAGGTTTCATAGACTAAAGTTGAAAATCAGTGGTTTGACTGCCATAATGAAATAGGGTCACTAATCAACGTGTTTTCTCAAAAGGCCTTCACTCAATTTCCTTGATACTTAAAATGCATACAGTGGATTATAATAATGAAAAAGGATAATTTGAAATCTTGGTTTCAACTCTAAAGGAACTCTTTAAAAAAAAGATTTTAAGTTTTGGAAACCCCAATGAAAAAGTAGCAACTGCACGGTTTCTACTGTCAGATTCGCTCTAAGTGCCAAAAAGTGCTGTAAACGGGGAGATAAGCCTATTTTTGCAACAATGGTTAAAATCTTCAATTTTTCATCACAGATGTGCCCAAGATGCCCAAAAGCGCTGGAAACGGTGAGATAAGCCTATTTTTGCAACTTTGGTTAAAATCTTCATTTTTTCATCACAGATATGCCCAAGGTGCACAAAAGTGCTGGAAACGGTGAGATAAGGCTAATTTTGCAACAATGTTTAAGGTTTGGAGGTTTCATAGACTAAAGTTGAAAATCAGTGGTTTGACTGCCATAATGAAATAGGGT